>NC_139246.1:63976799-64576799 GCF_977018435.1 Lepisma saccharinum | reverse complement strand
GTGAAAACTGTGCCAGAGCTACCTTGCTTTCTTCTGCAGTGAAGTGCATCAGCAATAGCATCCATATGAGTCAGTACGGACTACTGGGAAGCTGGTACAATTACGTATTTTGCCCTACAGCTATAAGCTTGCAGGTAATATTGTGTATGTAACAATACATATTCTACAATTGAATTGGTTACATGAACAGCCTTGTATCTGATGAAAATCAAATGCCACAGACACAGCAAAACAATCGGCCATGTTGCTTTCTCTTATAACATTTTTTTCAAGCATGAAGTGACACGGTGCAGAAAAATCTTCCATCTGTTTATAAAACATGTCACTACTATATTCTAGAAGCCAATAACAGTTTAGCTCCAATTTAATGTTGTTGTCTGTTGGCAAAACTGTTGGTTACGGTGTTGTTCCTGTGACTGGTTCAATTACTCAACATCGGATTCTTATGCAATTCATAACATGTGCAAAATGTGTCATGTATTTGGCAACAAATCACAACATTCCTAACACCATTCCCTTACTGATGAGATATTATGATGTCAATCATCAAAGAAAGACATTTTTTTAACATGAAGAAAAAACATTTAAGTCCATAAGCTAGATGAAATGTGAAAATACCCACATGTCCTCTTTTCACTTCCAACTCATCATCCACACAAGGCGTGAAGTCATGCAACACAACCATCTTACTGTCGGGTGAGAGGCCATTTTCTTTCTCTATTCCCACACGAACCAGAGTCTCTATGGAAGCACTGCCAGTAATTCTTCCCATTCCTGGTGAGCGAATGGAGTCCTTGTCCCCATCACCTGCTTTAAATAATATTAAAAAAAAATTAGGAACATTACTTTTCAATTACAAACACAGCTCTCTTCATTTTTACATTAACTATGAAAATCACAACAATGATAAAGAAACAAGCAGTGAATTTGTTTTACATTTTATGCCCCATAACATATTTTTTTTAAAAAAAAGGTAAAACAAGTCATAAGTTATATGTTCTTGCCACATTTTTACATGAAGAGTTTTAAAAACTTCAAAAGCCTGTTAAATATTTTTTTAAATATTATTTCAGGTGTTTATTGCAGTGAAATTTGAATATTGCAATAGACTACTTCTACTACAAAAGAAAAATTCTTGAAAAGTTGAATTAGAAATTTGGTCTAGTTTAAGGTTCTCTTGAATGTTACCACAGAAATATTTTCCTTTACTTTTAAGTTGTTGTTGAGTTTATGTTTTAAGTCCACTTTATGCACAGTAAGGCTAATTGGGACTGGATCCAAACTACTATGTGCCTCCACTGGGTATCGAACCAGGACCCCTTGATTACAAGGTGACGATGCTACCACTACACCATCGGGGAGGCCTTTACTTCCAAGTGATCTGACCTCTGTCGGGCACACCGAACTTCATTCTCCATTTAAGACGTGCTATTTTTTCTTTTATCTAAGCTTGTTCTGCCATCTGTCATGCAGATGAAGTATCTCTTATGGCACTCTACTGGGCTGTAGTGTCACAAAGGTTGAGCACCATTACATTAGGTCACCAAACTGCATCACGACTTACTTCAGGACCAGGTTTAGCAACCATTAAGTCAAATTATACATAGCACAATTGAAAGCCAGAATACCAATGCTGAACACAAATGTCAAAAGGTTTGATATTGTATTTTCGATTTCATATATAGAACAAATACTATCATTGAGAGTACACTCAATAAGTGTGCTAAAAGATGTAGCAATATTCTCTTTTTTTAGCTTTAAGTGTAAGTTCGTAAGTTAAATTCAAATGTTGAAAATTATGTCATGTTATTACATTTTATTTACAACAAAATACTCTAGTTATTGGCATGTGCATGTGCTACGAAGATGCATATTTAATAAGCCTACTGAAATATGAAGATTATATTTGAAAAGAAATGTCCATTCGCAAAACTTGACTTTCTTTTGCAACTACTGCTTATGTCTAGCTATGAATTCTATATTGCAAAGTGTATTTTAAATTTACCTAGTCATATCATAAATTCTGTTACAAAGTTAATAATGAACTACAGGCACAGTAATGTACTAATATTTGGATGTTACAAACACAGAGCCCCAATCACTGTTCAAAATGGCCACCTCTGGCTTTCAGACAGGCCCCAAAGTCTCCGAGGCCAGTTATCGATCGCAGCAAGCAAGGTCTCGAGGGGAAAGTCCGCCACTGCCTTCACAAGAGAACACTTGAGACTCGCAAGGTTTGGATGCCACTTCCTACAGACCATGCCCTCCAAAACGGACCACAACCTGTAGTCCAATGGGCCGAGGTCGGAGCTGCCGGAGAGCCAATCAGCCGGAGCAATGAAATCAGGCACATTCCTCTGAAGCTACTCCTGTGTGGTCTTTGCCATGTGGGCCGGTGCTGGAAGCTCCACGGCTCATTGTTGAACATGGTGCGGGTCAACAATTTCACAAGTGGGTCCAACACTGTCACTTGGTATACTTTTGCAGATGTTTTCACACCATGTTCACAGAAATGGGAGGTCACTTGTGCCATCGTACGAAACCCCTCCACCAAACCTGATGATATTAAGCTTTTTCAGGGTGTTGAAAATATCCGATGGTAATTTGCCAACTTTGTGCAGTGCGATTACTGCCACATGGTTCTCGTATACACCCCACTCCATTCGACTTGCAGTGAAATTAGCCTTTCTGCTACCACAGCCAAACACGCAATGATACTGGTTGTTGTTTGATCCAGCATTGCGGGTGTTAGATATTATGTGAGTTGGCACCTGGCAATATTGTTTACTCTGTTTTCCGGGCAATAGCCTGTGCAGTATTTTGCTTGTTCTATGCTGTGATATATTACTGTCATCCCGCGCAGAAAAAGTATGAAGATTGCCATGTTTTTTACTGTGTTCTGTACATGTTCTTGAGAATATAGTCAAAAGGATATTAGCAGCGAGTCTTTTATTTCTCGATCCAACATTTATTGGCGACCGTGACAGGACCTGTCTTTCTTTCTGTGTTGGACCGGAGAAGAAGTAAGTGCAAATATCGGAAAAATGTCAACGGACATTGATCGTCTCAAGAAAAGCCGTGCAGTGGCTAGGTCAGCTTTTACACGTGTTTCGGAGAAGATTGCAAATGAGTTAGCGATGCAAACTCCGGACAGGAATGTTATTCATGCAAATATCCAGTTGCTTGAAAATAAGGCAAGTGATCTGCATGCGGCTGACATATATGTTTTTGATTTGATGTTGGAATCGGGTGCTAGTGAAAATGAGTTAGGGAAAGAACAGTCAGTGTCGGATGATTATCAGTGTTTGTTCAACAAGCGACGTATTGAAGTGTCGAACTTTTTGAAGTTGTCGGAAGGAAACTGCTGTCAAGGCGAGTCGCTTTCGGAAGTAAAGAATCGAAGATTCAAGTTACCTAAAATCGAACTGAAGAAGTTTGGAGGGGACTTGAAAGAGTGGTTACATTTTTGGGGACAATTCAAGAAGATCGATGAAGATGATACAATTCCTGCAGAGGACAAGTTTCAGTATTTGATACAAGCGACAATTGAAGGTTCTCGTGCGCGCCAGCTTGTGAACAGTTTTCCACCAACAAAAGAAAATTACCCGAAAGTTGTGCAGTCCATGAAATCACGTTTTGGTCGCGATGATATGCTCGTGGAAGTGTACGTGCGTGAACTGCTAAAATTGGTGTTACAAAAGGTGTTGAACCGTCAAGAAAAAATTTGTTTGAGCACTTTGTATGACACACTGGAGTCCCAACTTAGAGCATTAGAATCGATGGGTGTTACCAGCGACAAATATGCAGCAATGCTGTTTCCATTGGTGGAGTCCAGTCTCCCAGAGGATTTGATGCGTGTGTGGCAGAGAAGAACATTGTCTGCTGCTGAGGAAAATAATGAGACAACACCGACCGGAAGACTGCAGTCCTTGATGTCATTCCTGCGATCTGAAGTGGAAGGAGAAGAACGAATCAACCTTGCAGCAGCTGGGTTTGAATTGGATGGTGCAGCAGTGAAAGTTCGGAAGAAAAGGTGTTCTCCACCGCGTCAGCCTATTATCCCCAGTGCGACAGATTTGTTGAGTGTCAGTGGTGGTAGGGAGAAAAGTTGTGTGTTCTGTGGTGGTAAGCACAGTTCATATGATTGCTTTAAAGCCCAGAAAATGTCTCTCTCTGAAAGACAGAAGGTTCTAAAAGATAAAAAGCATTGTTTTGCATGTTTAAAATTTGGTCATTTTTCGAAGAAGTGCAAGGCCAATTTGAAATGTATTGTTTGCAAGAAAAAGCATGTTGTATTGATGTGTCCTAATATTTCAGACAAAGATAATGATTCTGACCATTATTCTGAAGGCAAAGAATCAAATGCTGAGGTAAACAATACACTGATAAACCAACTTGAAAATCCGCATGTATTCATGCAGACATTGGTAGTAGATTTGAAAGGTAACTACAATAGGAGCAGGAATGTGAGAGTTCTTATTGACACAGGTTCACAAAAATCGTATATATGCAAATCTCTTGTAACAGGTATGGGTTATAACTCCATTGGCAAACAAAGTTTGATACATTCGCTATTTGGTGGTACCATGTCTAGTCCTTGTAATCATAATGTTTATAACGTTAAGCTATGTAGCATTGAGAGAGAATATTCGTGCACATTTGATGTTCTTGATCAAGATACAATATGTGGTGAGATTCCTTATGTAACACCAGGTGTTTGGTTAAATGAGCTGAACAAAAGTCAAATAAGGTTAACAGATACTGGTAAGATGAAAGGTCCAGTTGAAATTCTTATTGGTGCGGATGTTTGTGGTAAATTACTGACTGGCCATGTTGTGAAATTAAAGTGTGGTTTAGTGGCTGTGGAAACTCAGCTGGGATGGACACTTATGGGTAAAGTTCCAGGTGAAAACAGAAAATCAGATACAGCTTTGTTGGTATCGAATTTATATGTTGGTGAAGCCGTAGCTGATCTGTGGGAACTGGATACCATAGGAATCAAGGATCCCATTGCCAAGAAGTCTGCGGAAGAACACACACAGGCTGTCAAAGAACAATTTTTGCAGACACTGACATTCAATGCTGAAGGAAGATATGAAGTACAGTTACCATGGAAGGAAGATTGTTCGCCTCTCCCCACCAATAAAGAACTAGCAGGGAAACGACTTTGGTCAACTACACAGAAGTTGAAACAAGAACATCTGTTGCAGAGTTACGATGAAGTGCTACAAGAATGGTTGTCCGAGGGAGTCATTGAGGTGGTTCCAGAGGATGAAACAGAGAATTTTGGCCATTACTTACCCCATCGACATGTAGTGAAAGAGAGCAGTAACACGACAAAAATTAGACCAGTGTTTGATGCTTCTGCTAAAGTAAAAGGACACCCGTCTTTGAACCAATGTTTAGAACCTGGACCCAACTTGATTGCTCTTATTGCTGATATTTTACTACATTTTCGGAAAGGAAAAATTGGAGTTATAGCAGATATTAAACGAGCTTTTTTTACAAATTGCTGTACACCCTGAAGATAGAGACTACCTGAGATTTCTCTGGTGGCACGATATTAATACTGGAACGGTTCAAGAATTCAGACATACTCGTGTAGTGTTTGGTGTTACGAGCAGTCCATTTCTGTTGGGTGCTGTTATTGAACATCATTTGGATCAAGCATTGCAGAGTTGCCATTTCGGGAAGGAAGAATTAGCTTATACAGAAGATACTATTTTAAAATTACGAGGTTCCTTTTATGTGGACAATTGTGCCACCAGTGTAGACAATCACGAAAATCTCCATAAATTTATAAGAGAATCACGTGCAGTTATGGCTGAAGCAGGTTTTGACCTTAGAGGGTGGGAGTATTCAGTCCCTCAAAGGGTTGATGAGGACATTAGCCCTACTTCAGTGTTAGGACTCAGTTGGAATCCTCAAGCCGATACATTTACAGTTAATTTTGACATTGAAGATGTTGAGCCCAAGACAGTTTCGAAACGTGTGATATTATCTGTAGCACACCGTATATTTGATCCTATAGGTTTTACTTGTCCCGTGACTCTTCTACCAAAATTGTTACTTCAGCAGACTTGGGCAGAGGGGCTCGGATGGGATGAGCAAGTTAGTGAAGAAATAAGAACACAGTTTTTAAACTGGGTACGAGAATTGCCAATGTTGAAAGAGGTAAGGATACCCAGAAGTTTCATGTGCTGGGATTATGAATCCAATGAACTTAACTCTATGAGCATTCACGTGTTCTGTGATGCTAGCAAAGTGGCATATGCATCAGCAGTTTTCATGAGGGTTGACACAAGGAGAGGTGTTAGCGTACAATTGATTGAGGCAAAGGCACGAGTGGCTCCAAAGAATAGTACAATTCCTCGGCTAGAATTGCTTGCCGCAATGGTGGGAGCAAGGCTAGCAACCAGGATTCGAGAACATTTGAATTTAAAAGATAACTCCATTATCTTTTGGACTGATTCTTCTACGGTGCTGACTTGGATTCGACGAGAAGGAGTTTGGGGAGTATTTGTTGGGAACAGAGTTAAAGAAATTAGAAAACTATCTGATCCCAGTGCATGGAAATATGTACCCAGTGGAATGAATCCAGCTGATTTTCCTTCAAGAGGTTGTGATGCAAGGCAGTTGTTGAGATCCTTATGGTGGGAGGGACCTCATTGGTTGAAAGGAGATCCGTGTGAGTGGCCACCGATGGAGTTTCTTATCAACAAGGAGGAAGTTGACAGAGAAAGAAGGAATGTGCTACCTTCATCAACGATGCTTAGTATGAAAGCTCAAGATGCTGAGTCTAGATGGTATTACAGATATTTCTCTAACTATAACCAAGTGATTAGACTCATTGGATGGATCAAAAGATTTTTGTATAATAGTAGAAATTCGAAGAATCATAAATCTGGAGATCTTGGTGTTCGCGAACTTCAGGAAGCAGAAAATGCAGTATTAAGACTAATACAACAAGAAGCATTCCGAGGAAATGATGACAAATCCCTTTCCTCTTTGTGCACATATGAGGGCAAGGACAAGATTATTCGTTTGAAAACCAAAATTATTGCCAGAGAAGATACTGAAAATTTCAGGCTTCCCATAGTTCTTCCAGCACAACATCCAGTCATTAAATTGCTGATAATGTATTGGCACAAGAAAGCATGTCATGCAGGTGTAAACATATTACTAAGTATTTTAAGAGAGAACTTCTGGATCCTTCGTGGTAGAAGAACCGTACGTTCAGTGCTCTCGAAATGTGTTACTTGCAGGAGACATGCAGCCAAACCAATCCAAGCTCTTCCAGCACCATTGCCAGCTGATCGAGTTAGAGATGCTAATGTATTTGAAGTAACAGGTGTGGACTTTGCAGGACCTGTTTATCTTAAAGATGGCAAAAAGGCATGGATATGCCTTTTTACATGTGCAGTATATAGAGCCATTCACTTAGAGTTAGTTACTTCTCTATCAACTGGGATTTTTATCCAGGCTTTTAGACGATTCGTGTCAAGGAGAGGCAGGCCCTCTGTAATCTACAGTGATAATGGTACCAATTTCAGAGGAACTGAGAATGCATTTATGACACTCGATTGGAAGAAAGTTGAAGAATATTCCACAGCTCAGCGAATCCAGTGGAAGTTCATTCCACCCAGTGCAGCCTGGTGGGGTGGTTTTTGGGAGAGATTGGTTCGTGTCCTGAAGGGTCTGTTGAAAAGAACACTCGGGAAATCAGTTTTGTACTACGAAGAAATGACAACAATCCTCTGTGACTGTGAAGCCATAATTAATTCACGCCCACTTACCTACATGTATGAAAGTGAGACAGAATTAGTTCCTCTAACACCTGCTATGTTCTTACAAGAAATCAGGGAGACGGGTGTACCTGATTGTGACCATGTGGATTCTTCAATGCTCAACAATCGTCTCCGTTACTGTCAGAAGTTGAGACAAGATATCAGGCATCGTTTCAGGAATGAGTATCTTGGACAGTTAACGCAAAAGGCCATAAACAGAGCATGTGGGTCTGTCAGGGTAGGAGATATTGTGTTGATTGGTTTTGACAATATGAAAAGATATAATTGGCCATTGGGTTGTGTAACTGAGATTCTTCCAGGTAAGGATCAAGTGACAAGATTGGTACGTCTGAAAACTTGCCATGGTGAATTACTTCGTCCTGTACAGAGACTGTATCCATTGGAGGTGACTGCAGTGGAGGGTGAAGCAATGAAGAGTTCATTACCTAAACCACAAACCAAAAAGAAACATCAGAAAGACATTCTCCCTCCCACTGAAACCAAACCTTGTACCACACGTAGTGGGAGAGAGATAAAATTACCTAAGAAACTATTATTGTTTGATATGCCAACTCAGGTGGGAGGATGTTAGATATTATGTGAGTTGGCACCTGGCAATATTGTTTACTCTGTTTTCCGGGCAATAGCCTGTGCAGTATTTTGCTTGTTCTATGCTGTGATATATTACTGTCATCCCGCGCAGAAAAAGTATGAAGATTGCCATGTTTTTTACTGTGTTCTGTACATGTTCTTGAGAATATAGTCAAAAGGATATTAGCAGCGAGTCTTTTATTTCTCGATCCAACAGTGGGGTTACCTTGCCAACCAGTGTTGGCACTCCTGTCTAAACTTTGTAACAGAATATATGATATGACTAGGTAGAAATTAATTTCTCCTTATAATATTGAGATAAATTAAAGTTGTGGAACAAGAGAATGAATCCAACTAATGTAATTTTCATTCATTTCAAACACTTTGGGGGGGAAGAAAAAGCTTAAAAAAAAAGCCCAACCAAATAAGCAATGGGACAAACTCTTTTTTCATTTCCCCTCCCCCCCAAAAAAAAAATTCACCGATCACCTCTTCACACCTCATGCATGTGAAGTGATGACAGCAGCACTCTGTATTCAATACAACAGTAAAGAAATGACTGCTCACACACAAAATAATATAGGAGGATACGGTAGGGAAAAATAATTCTCCTGACAATATGCCGCGGTGGCTCAGTCGGTAACGTGTCTGACTACCATGCTCAAGGTCCCGGGTTCGATCCCCGGCCGGTTCAAATCCGGGAACTTTTCTAACGGTGGAAGCGGCCCCGGCGCCTACCCAGCGTCGAATAACATGGAAACCCTGGGGGGTAAAGGCGGTCAGGGGCGTGATGCTGATCACATCACCCCCACTCACGACCGGATCAAGAAAGTGTGGGGCTTTACCCCCACACCCCCTATACGCCTTCATGGCGTGGTGCTATGCACAGGGGAACACTTTACCTTTTTTTTACCTTTACCTGACAATATGCAGTACATAATCACTAACATTCTGAAGTATAAATCAATACACATACATACAAATTGAGCCATGTAAAAAAATGGAAAGCATGATGTTAAAACAATAAGAGCTCAATCTGGTGATCAGGTTAAAATCCAAAAAAGACATATGGTCATGACGGTGAAAGAAGCGAATGCCTGTTTTGTTAAAGAACACCCTGATTTGAATATTACAAAAAGTAAATTTTATGAGCTTATGCCAAAGTATGTTTTGCTGTAGTCAGAAATGCCCCATAATGTATGTGTATGTGAAAAGCACGCCAATTTCAATTTTATTTTTGAGGCTCTGGCAAAAAAAAGGTGAAAGTTTCCCCCAAACAAGAGGTGATTTGATTTCTAAATTAGTATGTATGTACGACTGGATCCTGTCAAACATGTCATGAAAATACTTTGCTGAGTATTTTGCCAGCAAATTTTGAGCTGACAACAGAACTTACTTGTACTCAATGGGTAGATAACAATACTGGGGCACCCTGTTCTCAGTTCTGTTACAGAATCAACAAAAAATGCTATCAAAGATTTGGTTGAGAAACTGCCTAAATTTAAAACTCATTGCTTTGTGAAAAACATTCAAAGCAAACGTTTTGAGGACAAAAAGCCAGTTTATTGGACAAAGAAGTACTACAATCCGGCAGAATTAACTTGGGAGAAATGTCCACTCCGTGAGTGACGCAACTGCGCTCGAATTGGCTAGAGTGGGGGACTTTCCGCTGTAATGGGCCAACGGAAACTCTAATGTTCGGGCACGCGAAATGTTACCAACTGTTAAAAGGACTCACGTGCAGTGACAGGTGAAGCAAGCGAAGTGGCAGTGTTTTCAAATTACGGATTAAAGGTAAAGAATAAACTGTTTATCCATTTATTGTGTAAGATAGAATACTTATAATGCTTATAATTTTCTTAGCATCTCCTCTTAATACAGTGATATTTCTGTTACACAATGTAATTATTTTTCAAATCTCCCATCTCCCATTGTCAGCTGATTACCTGTGATTCGCGTGAGAGTCAATATATATTGTTCCTAACACATGTATTTAACAGAAATGTTTCTTGCACTTTTTTTCTTCATGAAAATGGAGGGGAAAAGGTGGGAAAAGGGACTTCTCTTTTGCGTCTCTTTTCAAGGGAAACTTTTTGCCGACAAACGAAGACTGGCTCTGTTGTTCTAAAGCAATGCTTTTCACTACCCCCTGGTAACTGCATTTGAAGGAAGCTTGTTTATCAGTATCCGATGTCAAAATGAAAGTTTTCCGTGCGGGTGTAAGCAGGGGGTGGGGTGGGGGGAGGGGGAAGACTGGTTGTTGAATCTGCATTGTGAGAATGGAATTTCAAGGCGCGCTGAAGGAAACCTGCGTTTTTGAGCACAAGTGTTCCACAAGTTGTAACACAGGTTACCCTGCATTGTCTAAAAATAGAATTTCAAGCAGCTGCAAGAATCGACAGTCATTTTTCACTGCGTTCTAGCTTTTCATCAGTGAAAGTTGTGCGTAGGTGTGCGTCGTTTTGTGCCCAAGTGCGAGGATATTTTTTGAGTGAAGTGACAGACTTCGAAGGACTTTTTTGTCATCTACGTGTTTTTCTTGTGGTGTGAAAAGTGTGGTAGTGTCGTTTCTGCCTGTGTTTCCAAAAGGCTTATAGTCGACCATGGCTGCCCACGGTGATCTCCGTTGTGATGAAATCCAAAATGAGCTGGAGGATATGGATACAGACTCCGAGTGGGATGAAGAAGAGCTTGACATTCCCTCCGATATATCATCAGAATCTGATTCTGATGATATGTCACAAAGACGTTCCTCTTCCCCTCCACCTGCTCCATCCGACAGGCAACCCCTTTCCCGAACTGGTAGAACTGCTCCCAACCCCCAACCTTTCCTAGGACAGACTGGACTGAAGGTTCGACACATTAACGATGCATCCTCTTCCTTGGACTTTTTTTCCTTGACTTTCTCCGAAGAAATCTTCCAGCATTGGTGACTGAGACCAACAGGTACTACCACAAACATATCACAAAGCACCCAATGACAAAGCCCGAACGTGACATGACCATTGACAAAATGAAGACTTTCGTTGGTCTGACAATACTGATGGGACATGACCGCAGATTACGTTGTCAAGACTACTGGTCCAGAAAACCCCACCTTCACACACAGATTTACGGACAACAGATTTCACGTAACCGCTTTTATCACCTGCTCAGATTCCTACACTTTGAGGACAACACGAAGAACCCCTCCCCCCAGGATCCCGATTATGACAGGCTGTGGAAGATGAGGTTTGTCTTTGACAATATCAATGAGCTTAGCTGTAATTGCTACTATCCTACAGAGCATTTAGCAGTTTATGAAGCTATGGTCTTGTACAAAGGGGAAGTCATCTTCAAACAGTATATTCCAAAGAAACACAAGAGGTTTGGGATCAAGATCTACAAACTCTGTGATTCTTTGGGATACACCTATGACATGAGCGTATAACTAGGCAAGGACAAGAACAGAGCGACTGCCACAACATCAGCGATGCATGGTTAGTTGTAGCGTTGACGGAGAAGGTGAAGGGAGTTGGTCATAAATTATTTATGGACAACTACTTCTCTTCTCCAGAGCTATTTGATGATCTCACAACAAGAAATATCTATTGCTGCGGGACCATTAATCCCCGATAAAAAGGCCTCCCACCCAACTTTTGAAAGACTGACTTGAAGCTGAAGAGAGGTAACCTACGTGTTCGGGCGAAGAATGACTTGACTGTGATATGTTGGAAAGACAAGAGAGAGGTGTACCTATTGATGAACATCCATCAGTCACCAGCTGAGGGAAATTTCTTGGATGAGCATGGCAATGTACTCAAGCCGGCTATTGTATGCGAATACAATAGCCACATGGTTACGTTGACAAGGCCAACCGCATGACTAATTCCTACGGTGTCCAACGAAAGACCATGAAGTGGACTGTCAAGCTCTTCAAGACATTTTATCAGAACATGAGGCACTGTGAGTTCCATGAGAAGTTGGCTATAAGTCTTTTGGGGACAAGTGGCGGGCAAGACACTCGAACCCCAGCTCCCCAAGGTGCGACACAACTTGGTCCATCATTAAGTTCGTCTCCATCTACCAGCACGTGCTACGAGGTTAGTGGCTTCCGTCACTTCCCCACCATGACACGGGAACAACGGAGATGTGTGCTGTGCGGGCCACAAACTTCACAGCGAAGTAGATGCTGCTGCATTACCTGCAAGGTGCCCCTGTGTCTGGAGCAGCAAAGGTAAATACAAAGAAACCTTCTTATTTGTACTCTTCATCCTATATTTTTTAAAATTATTTCTGGGGGTTTCCTCCCTCCCCCTCCATATACATGCCGAATTTGCATAAATTTTGCATTTTGACATCATTTTTTTTCGAGGGACGGGGGGAAAACCCCATTTTTTAAAAAAATATTTTTCAGGGGATTTCCTCCCTTTCCACCTCCATATGTACGCCGAATGTGCACAAAATATACATCGTCTGAATCTGTGATTCATTCTGCATACAACGGTATATCATTCATATCTCTAGGGCATTTAGTTTCTGAGCTATAGTCATTTCAATGTAACTCTGCATTTCGCTCAATTCCGAAGCTTGAGACAGTGGCGTACAAGCCTTTCGTTTCAGGGGTACAACTCGCGTTACATTGGTCATATGATAATAATGCAAATATTTTTGTGTTCCTTACATGTCAGCGATCATTTCCATGTGCAAGTCGACACTGTCATGCACTTTTTTCTTGGGGGGGGGGGACCCCATTTTCCCCCGAAATTTTCGAGTTTTGAGAGTTAGCCCCCTCCCCCTGCCACATATACACCGAATTTGTATAAATTTCATATAGTCTGAATCTGTGATTCATTCTGCGTACAACGGTATATCATTCATATCTCTAGGGCAATTAGCCTCCGATCTACACTCATTTAATTGAAACTCTGCATTTTGCTCAAAATCGGCTCGGGGCCATGGGAATTACATGTGTAAATGGCCTTGGGACTCAAAAAGTTACAAATAAATTCACCATGACAAATCTATGTTACCTAGAAAAAAGAATTTGGTGTTGATGGAGTGGGAGGAACAGTAAAAAGAATGGTTTGGGAGCAAGTCAAAACCAGACAAGCTCATGTAGCTACAGCAGAGGACTTTTTCAACGTTTGTAAAGATGTTGAGAAGGGTATTCATACTATGTTTGTACCCAAAACTGAGATCGAAAAACACAGATTGTTCTTAGAAAACAGGTGGAAACTTATCAAATCAATTCCACAGATACAATCTTGTCATTATTTCTGGGCTTCCACCCTTTATACAGGCAATATTGTTTGTGGCAGGACTCACGTATCAGAACTTCATCAACACCATGTTTGTCTTGATGAAGAGTCAGATGAATCTGACATTGATGTAGATCGAATCACATCAAAGACTACCGGTACATCAAGATTAGGTTACAGAGATGTGTACAGCGATGACAAGTCTGAACTAGACGAACCCATAACAAAGCTGAAATCCAAATAAGATGTTCATATAGGACAGTACCTGTTAATCAAACATGTGGCACAAGGAAAAAAAAGCTAAGTCACAAGTACATTGTTGTGGCTCAATGAGGTGTTGAAGAAAACAACGAAATTGAAGTGTTCTATTTGGCCAAAGTCACAAATGACAAAAAAGAGAACTACTGTGTTACATTGAAACCACGTCATATATGATCAAATTCTGCGAAGTGGTTGGTTTACTTGAAGCACCCCAAGCTGTTTAAGCAGGCGACAGAATTTATTTCAAGTTTTCAGAGAACATTTAAGTTACGGTATTTATCAAAAGTAAAAAATGACAAAGAGACAAAAAATAGTTTATTTTAGATGGTTAACATCTGATAAAGTTGTGTTTATGTTAACAAGTAATAAAACAAGTTTGTATTATGCTGACTTCCATCATTTTTGACCTGACACAATTTTATCCCATCCATAACAGGTACAGCCTTTATACAATTTTTTTTCTAAATTAATCAGAACACATACAATATTACAATACCTATTATAGTATGTTAAATGTTGTGCCCTAGCATGTATAACAAAATCAATCATTAATTCCTTTGTAATTCATAGGAATGTTGAAGTGAAATTGAAATTGTAGGCAAAATGATGGGGTCCAAATCATGTCCCGTCCGTAACGCAACTTAAATTATTTTTATTTCATTAACCACAGTAAAAAATACCATAGTAAACTAAATATTTTAATTTTACACGTAATTAATTTGTTTATTTAACTTTAAACTAACAAAGAAAGTTAAATGTTATTAGGGAAAATCACTGAATGTCCCATCCGTAACCCGGAATGGCTGAAGACAATAGTTAAATCACTTAAGAAGTGCAGCATTAGTAATGCACTAGATGGTACAGAGAACAATTTGTTGTATGAGGACTCAGATTCTTCTTTGGAAAAAGTTTCAAGTGACCCCCTTCACTTAGCTCTGGAGACGAATGTCTGCATTTTGACAAAGATGATTGTAATGTATACTTTCCTAGTTAGATTAGGTAAGTAATTTGTTGAAAGTAGACCTACACATTACTTTACATTTGAAATAGTGTAAATTAATTATAATATTCAGCGATAAAGGTTTTTTCCTCAATATTGTGTACAAAAGCAGGGGGTGCATCTTATATGCTGGTAAGTATGGTAATTGGATTTGCATTGGGGGTGCAATAATTCTTCAGGGCTCGTACAAGGAAGACACATCAATTTTAAGAGCCAGATTCAAAAGGAACTTAGTTGTCATTCATTGTCTAAATCACAAATTAGAGTTTGTAGCTCATAATGTAGTTAATGTTCAATCAAAACCTTAAAAGTCAATCAAGGATTCATTATACAAACTGTTTACAACTAGTCTCAAAAACCAAAAATAAGTTTTAGAAGCAACTGCTGCCAACTTGAATATAGAACTTAGAAAAAATCAAATGTAGCTTTGACACTCAATGGGTTGCATTTCCTTTATCAGCAGATGTCTGCTGTGGTATCAGACTTTCCTGGTCTTGCAGGTTTTCTTTGCATATACAGGGAGGTTATTTCAGTCGTTCACCGCCAGAGTGACGGCCGTTCGGCGGACTCTTCATGCAACAGGTCCCGGCAAATTGCATTACAGGAAGTCCGTAACAGAAACCGCTTGTTTTCTAATGTTTCCACTTTTCACAATTACAGTTACAATTACAATTGAAATAAGCACGTACCTTGTCCCAAATACAAATATTTCTGGCACCTTATTTCTGACATCTAATCTTAGATTAGTCATCGCTACTTTATCCTCAGTTGTCGCGACAGCGCCGGCAGCTTATCGGGGGTTGGGTGAGTTGTCAGCCGCGAGAGGGCGCTTCATACTGCACGTGTCGGCAGTGATGCCAACCGTAGGGACATGTCCCTAAGCATAGGGACTTTTCACTAAATTTCGCCCGCGTAGGAACGTAGGGACAGATTTTGCCAAATGAGGGAAAACGTAGGAATTTTTTTCAATCTTGGTAAATGACATTTTATGAATTAGTTTATCTGGATACTTTAGCGAAGAGGAGAAAAAAGAACTAACTAACAAATCTCCATCAGAATTTTGGAACATGTTATCGGTTACCAAAAACTTTCAAGGCAAGTTCCTTTTTGAAAACATTTCCACTCTCGCGAAAATAGTGCTAACATTGCCACATTCTAAAGCGGAAACGGAAAGAATATTTTCAATGTTAAGTGATACAAAAACAAAAAAGGGAAATAAAATGGGACCAGAATTGTTAAAGACTGCAGGAAATACAGCATCACCAACCAACATCTATCTCTGCACAGCAGCAGCATGTATGACTTCAAATAACATAATCAACAGTAAACGACTCAACGTTATTCATTAGGGGTGTGCGGGATCCTTTACTTTAAAAAGTCGTTAATTCTCGACGTTTTCTGCCTTGTAAGTTTCTGGAACTTATCGAAAATTGTAAGTTTTTATTCTAGAAATGCAAAAACAATCACTTAAAGTGAAAATGACTTGTAAAATTCGAGATTTCCAGTGCTTCGGGAAATTTCGAACATTTCCCGTCCCGAAAATTTTCCGACTTGGTCGGGAAATTGCAAATTTTTCAGTCCCGAATGTCGGGATTTAAAAAAATTACCATCCCGATCCCGTCCCGACCCAAAAAATTCTGTCCCGCACACCCCTATTATTCATTAAGGCAAGAACTTACAATACCGGACCCTTCTGTAATTTCTATGCTACGTCTTATACTCACGAAATAATTATTCGTGATGATATATCTCAAGTTAACATGTTGGGGTGAGGGGGAAAAAATGTTAATTAACGTGTAGAAGTTGTAAAATAAGCATTTCAATTCTCGCAATGATTCTCCGTATACAAGTATGGTAGCCATATTTGTTGATATGAACAAATTACAATTAGTTAAGCTGTCTACAGCATTGCCACACTGTTGATTTCATACTTGGAGAGCATGGATTGTGTAAGAATAGCGGAAGAGAACAGTAAAAAAGTTGTTAATGTTATACAGATTGTTAGGTGGAGTGTGCAGGAGGGCTAATTAATAAACTTATTCATTTCAGTATATTGCCCAAAGAACGTGCTTACATGTGACAGCGACAATCACGATGTAGAAGAACTGATTTGATTACAGGTAAATTTGGCAACATTACATCAATCATAAAATTGCAGGATACTAAAATGGCGTCTTCGATGATGTTAAAGTGCTACGAAAAAAATATTTTTTATCGGTTCGTAATCACAATTACCGCAAAACCATTCAGGAATAGCCCCACTGAGCATTCTCGGTAAGGTTAGGTTCAGTTAGGTTAGGCAAGGCAAACATAGTTCAAAACGGGTAGCCCAACAAACCATTGACGGATAGCCCCACGAACCATTCAGGTACAAAAAAGGTAAAGTGTTCCCCTGTGCATAGCACCACGCCATGAAGGCGTATAGGGGGTGTGAGGGTAACGCCCCACACTTTCTTGATCTGGTCGTGAGTGGGGGTGATGTGATCAGCATCACGCCCCTGACCGCCTTTACCCCCCAGGGTTTCCCCCAGGTACCCATGTTATTCGACGCTGGGTAGGCGCCGGGGCCGCTTCCAGGTACGGTTAGGTTAAGTTAGGATAGGCAAATGTAAATTCGCTCCTTCATTAATTGTGGAAGCACCGAGCAGAAAGATTTGGTAAGTAAATGTGTATATTTTATCTTCTGTTTTGCATGCTCATGAGGTGATAATTTTTTTAGTCGCTTTACTTGGCGTAGGGACATTTGGTCAGTTGTAGGGACATTTTGACTACGTCTGTAGGGACATTGCCGAAAAATGGTTAGCAACACTGTCGGCTACCAGACGTCAGTGTACGTTCATGTTCACTTCTGTTTGCGTTTATCAGTACACGTGTTGCTTATACTGTGTTATTGTAATGTGCTACTCATGGCCAGTGCTTTATTGTGTGTTAATTGTTATTCATTCATTAGTTATGTCGTTAAACAAATATAGTCTTGAACAGAGAGTTTTTATGTACGATAATTACGTGAAAACGAATTCTTGCAGAAAAGTGGTCAGGGAATTACGATAGACAGGATCTCTTGAACCTAAGAAACGTGTTGTATTGCTATTAAAGGAGGTCATTTTCAACATCTCTTATAACACAGGAGGTTAGTGATCATCATTATTATTACTTTTAAATATCATTTTACGCTTTCGGTTTGCTTTATGCGCCGGGATGCTGTCTTCCCTTTCTGACAACTGACGATAAAGTAACGATGTCTAATCTAAGATTTTCTGTCAGAAATAAGGTGCCAGAAATATTTGTATTTGGGAGGACACCTTTTCCACACACACACAGCATCCTTGCGACAAGGTACGTGCTTATTTCAATTGTAATTGTAACTGTAATTGTGAAAAGTGGAAACATTACAAAACAAGCGGTTTCTGTTACGGACTTCCTGAACGCAATTTGCCGGGACCTGTTGCATGAAGAGCCCGCCGAACGGCCGACACGCTGGCGGTGAACGACTGAAATAACCTCCCTGTACAAGAAGCAATGACAAATCTTATGCATCTCTAGATCAAACTTAATTCCATGGGTTACATGACTCGATGGTGCAACTTTTTCTCTTTGATGATAATTTAGAAGTTTTGAAACAGTTGTCTGTATTTGGAAAGAGCCTGTTGGAGCATAAGTGCAACGTGGAATGCTGCAGGTGTTTTCTAGAAAGCAGGTACGGAAGGATTTGCTCTGAAAAGAATACAGTACAAAAGATACTTCAGAAGTTCGAGAAGAAACAATTTCCACATTTCAGAAAGCAGTTCCTGCAAGATATTTCTTTCACAAAGGTTTTGTGATTGTAGCAAATTCACACAATATTTGATGGAAACAAGTGGCGACGAAGTGAAAATGAGCTGATTTTGTATGATGATAAAATCAAAATGCTGTGTTTTGTGAAATTTACAACTTCTGACTCAGATAATACCTTCCCACTTACAGTAAAGGACTTTCGAGAGTACAAGTGGAACAAGAAAAAAGTTGGATAATGTGTTGAAAGAGCTTTCAGTAACAGTAACTAATGTTTAATGATTTTTTCAAAGATTCATAGAAGAAAGACCAAATATCACAGAATTGTAGAAATGATTGTGAGAGTAAATTTGAACCTTGAAAAAATGCAATATATCGAAGAAAATGAAAAACAAATAAAAAATACCTCACACAAGCAGCACTTCTCATTGACAAGGCATTCTTCATTCATGGAAGAAAAATAATGTATCGCAGAATAGTGGAAATGATTGTTACAGTCAATCTGAAGCTTCCTGAAAGTAATTAGCAGTGTTTGGAGTTAGAAAAAGTGATATTTATGAGCGAAAGAAGATATAAAAGGCAAATTACGCAAATATCATTGCTCTCCACTGTCAAGGACACGAGGCTCAAAGTTTATTTATATCGTCTTCTTTTACATGGCGAAGTTAAGGCTGTGGAGCCTTTTCTTCCACTTGACCATGTTTACAAAAAAAATGAATATGAAATAATTAAAATATTGAAAAAAAGAAAGAAAAAAATATAAAAATTACAGAGAAAAAAAAATACAAAGAAAAATTACATATAAGAAAGGTAATCTAACCTATAGATACGGCACACACACTCGCACACACACATACATATCTTTGCCCTTACACACGTACAAACAAATACATAACACTACACTTACTTAAGCACAGTCCAAAACGATATACTTTGACGATAATTCATCTTAACTATTACGCTAAATAATTTTTGTGCCTTACGTCCTTCTATCATTCTCTGCACCCGCCATATTACTTGTATTAGGGAAATCAAACATTTAATTTTCATTGTATAATATGTGTAACTTTAACAATTTTTTGAACGTCACAATTGAGGAAGAGACATGAATTTCAGGTGGCAACTTGTTCCAAAGGCCTGCTGAGGTAACAGTAAACGAATTTGCATAAAAGTTGGATTTGTGGAGTGGAATGGAGAGCAGAGACCTTTCGCACGATCTGGTGTTGCGGCTGTGAAAGTCGGAAAGATGTTGAAATCGGTTATAGAGATATTGCGGGTCTTTTGTTTGGAGGATTTTGTACAATAAAATTAACTTATGAAAATTACGTTTATCACATAATTTAAGCCACTCGACCTTCGCAAAGTACGATGTCAAATGCTCTGAATATTTTAGATCGAAAACGAAACGAATGCAGGCATTTGAATTCGCTGCAGACGTTTAGCTTGCTCGTGATTGACATCCAAGAAAGCAATGTCGCAATAGTCAACAATGGGAAATACAAGAGACTGGACCAGTTTAATTTTTATGCGTTCAGGGAGGAAGTTTTTGAGCCGATAGAGTGAATGCAATGCACCGAAAGCTCTTCTAGATACAGAGTTAACTTGCTCTGCCCAGGTGAGATGGTGGTTGAGTATCACACCCAGATTCTTAACAGTAGTGGAGAAGGGCAGATGAATATCATTTACGTTGAGTCTAGGGAGGCTAGATTTATCTATTTTGCTCAAAATTCTAGGGGAACCTACAAGAATACACTGGGTTTTAGTCGGGTTTAGATGTAAGCCATGGTGTGCAGACCAAGTACTTATTTGTTTAAGGTCATTGTTCACAATTTCTATTGCATGCAGTATTTCTTGTGGGGGAAAAGAGAAATATAACTGAAAATCGTCAGCATAGATATGGTATTTACAGCAGTTAAGCACCGTCGGGAGGTCG
This sequence comes from Lepisma saccharinum, assembly GCF_977018435.1. Lineage (NCBI taxonomy): Eukaryota > Metazoa > Arthropoda > Insecta > Zygentoma > Lepismatidae > Lepisma > Lepisma saccharinum. The sequence continues at coordinate 64,556,216 of NC_139246.1, read as the reverse complement.
TTTATATACATAGCAAATAAGAGGGGGCTGAGTACAGTGCCTTGAGGGACACCACATGGAATGTTTTTCCACGACGATTTTCCATATAGGTCAACGACACATTGTTGACGTTCTTGTAGATAGGAGTAGAACCAATTAACCGCGGAGTCGGAAAAATTGAATATCGATGATAATTTAGCGAGTAGAATTTCATGATCAATTGTCTGAAAAGCTTTTGTAAAGTCTAGAAGTACCAGAATCGTAAGTTGTTTATTGTCCATGGCTAGCCTCATGTCATCGGTTACGTTGACAAGAGCCATGCAAGTGCTGTGGTTACTTCGAAAGCCAGACTGAAGAGGATCTATTAAATTATTTCGCGTTAGAAAGTCCCGGGTTTGATCCCTAACGAGAAGCTCTAGGGCTTTAGACAAGGCTGGGAGGATGCTGATTGGTCGGTAATCGTTGACGTTTATTATGTTGTTTGTTTTAGGTATAGGGCGTACCAGGGCAAGTTTCCAAGACGAGGGAAATGTGCCGGTAATTAAAGAAAAATTTAAAATATGAGTGATAGGAGCAAGTACGTGCTAGAGAATTTTTTTAATCATGAGGATAGAAATTTCATCTACTCCTACGGCCGATGACTTTATCTTCTGTAACGATTTTCTGACTTGTTCTGGCGAAAAATAAGAAAAACAAAATTTTGGAGAAGTTGTGGAGCCTGTTTCAATGTTACGAATCGTTTCGTGTTTCACATTATCATCGACGATCGGAAGATCACAAAAGTGATCGTTCAATACTTCCGGTGGAAATTTATTAATGGATTCGTGGTTTCTCCGCTTCCCAACTTCCAGTATTTTCATTTTTTTCCAGAGGACGTCAGGTTTGCTTTCGTATGTTAGTAGTTCAGACGCGAATCGGCGCTTTGATTTTCGTACTTCCTGGGTGCAACGGTTCCTCAGGGTTCTGAAATTTTCAAAGATGGATGTGTTATGATCACCAACCTTGATCCCCTTCCTATATTTGGTGTACGCTTTGTCACGCATCACCATAAGCCGGTGCAACTCGTCCGTCAGCCAGGGAGCAGGGGGACGCGAAACATGCTTCTTCCTGACTGGAGCATGTTTATCGTACAATTGGAGGATAAAGGTATTTAACAATGAAACTTGATCATCCACTGTAGGTAACGTACTGATTAAATGCCATGGTACAAGGGCAGCGTCTTCATTTAGGCGGGCTTCGTTAATGTTTTTGAAGTCTCTATATGAAACTTGTTTTGCTTTATATTTAGGAACGCGAAGATAATAGGACACGTAAATTAAATCGTGGTAGGAAATTCCAGGCACTGGTATTTGGCCATGGCACGTTACACGATTTTCGTCAGAAACCAAGATGACGTCAAGCCATGATTCGGAAGTGGCCGTGTGGTGGGTTGGATTTAAATGGCATATGGAAAGATTTAAAGCAGAGAACGTATCACGGAATTCTATAACCTTTTCTTTTTTGCTACATAGGTCGGTATTCATATCTCCCAAAACGATCGTGTGTGAATATTTTGGTAGAAAGTTTGCAACGTCGTTCTCGAAGTTATCAAGGCGAGTGCAAGGTGGACGATAGACTACCGCCAGGAGGAGTTTTTGTTGACAGATACTGATTTTGAGGATTATATATTCCGATGAACCGTCATAGGCATCGAGCGACTTTGAGAGAATTTTGGCAGGGATGTCCTCGCGCAAATAAATTGCCACTCCCCCTCCCCTCTTTCCGATTCTGTCTTTCCTAAATAAACGAAATCCCGGAAAATGCACCAGATCGTCCGAAAGACTCTCCTTCAACCACGTTTCCGAGACCAGTAAGGCATGCACGTCTTTGTTTATTTGAATTATATTTTCTACTTCTAGGAAATGAGCGAGAATACTTTGCGCATTGATATGAATTGCGTTAAAGCTGCCGGGTGCAACATTCAGCTGCGGCCCAGAATATGGATAAACCGTTTCCGTTTGTAGCGCTGCAGTTAAGTAGGAAAGGCCATTGTTGCTGTTTGTTGGAGAAGTACAAATGTTGCAAAGTTGGTTGAAGAAGTTCGACGTCGGCGTTGCCGGATTTACATTACACAAATCGTCTCTATCAGCCATAATATTGCTTACGGTTTTTAGAAGTGCCGACAAATGGATGGAAAGCACACATTTTAAACGAGATTACATATATAATTAGTTTAAAAAAGATTTGACTTACCATAAAAGTAGCGTTGATGAAAGGCAGGTGCAGTGAACACAGAAATAATAATACACTTCCATTAGATTTAAATTTTAAAGACACTCACATTGTGTTGGGCTTGAGACCAGCACCAACATGATGAGATATTGAAGGCATTTAGGGAAATTATTATAATGCCTAAACCTGGCCAGGCCAACCCAGCCTAACCTAACTGCAAAAGCATTTAGGGGTGATATTTGAATAATAAGTAAGGTAAACCTGTATGAAAGCCCTTCGCACACTACACATATCACCTACGTGGGAGACAACAGTAAACGCATAGCAGTATATTCTAAATCAGTAAGTAATCGCTAAAATCCTGAAGTATGTGTTAGCAGACAGGGAAAAAATCGAATCTTGCACAAAAAAAAAAAAAAAATGCCTGTGCACCACGATGAAATCAAAATTAAACAATCAGAACATGGGCCAAACTTTTATAAGAGTTGCTTGGTGTTCCAGCATGTTCAGCACATGTGAAAGGGCTTTCAGCGAGTTGAATATCATCTTGACAGACTTGCAGAATTGGATGCTAATTCAGGCTCTACCATAATCATTAACAGACCAGTCAGCAAAGATTTCCCTGCCGAAAAGTGTGCAGCCCTGTGGAATAAAGAGGACCTTTCGGCAACAGACCAACCTCAAAGAGTTGAGACAACTCAGAGTTCATCGCATTTGAGCAGGCTCTTTTCCACTTGTTCTCATGACATATTTAACATGTATTAAAACGTTTACAAGAAACATGGGGTAGGTGAGATGGACATTAAGTTTGAACTTGGGCAATATAAATTTCGTCAAGTTTTCAGTGTTACTAGTTCAATAGCTATTTAGTGTAGCAATTTGGGTTTTCTTAAATGCAATGTAAATATACTGTTTCTAAATTACGTGTAAAAGTTATAAGATTTCATGACCTAGGTTAGAACCAATGTTCAAAGGTACTTAGATCTCTAAGGCAAATAGTTTAGTTTATTGGCTGGTAAAATATACAAATCTGCATACCCAAAATAATCAAGGCTTTGACTTTTAGAATTTATTTCTGAAGTTTTGTTACACGTCTCAATTGTTTCTCTGCTAAGATCAGAGGTAACGAAAATTAATGTATCTTTTGACCAATTAAAATGTAAAAATACAACTGTGGAATCTCGCATAGAAGAAATAGCGTGTAGCAAACTAAGACTACAAATTTCTGCTTATATCTCAATCCCATTTGCTGTCAATAAGCTACCACAAATGACAAAGGTAGCGCAGTGGCCTCCTTTTAAAAATCTTTCTTCTTATATCTCATGTGCATGCCAAAATCATATGACTAGTAAAATAACGGCTAAAAATGCTTACTTTTCTTTTTCTTTCCTCTTCGTATTCTCACAGGGCACAAAAAAGCCATTTCTAACCCACATTATTTACCCACAACTTACGGCCATTACCCCAGTCATATTTCGAGTTATCGAAATCGAACTATCGCCATACTGAAAATAATCGAATTGACCCTGACATCTCAGCCGCGTTCAAGAAACCACGTTGTAACATCTTGCTTCTTTAACTGCTTGGAAAGACGTCACGTCACAACAGAGTTGGGGAAAAAGCTGTAAGCATGATATTATTTTCAGAACATCTCCATGATGCTAGTAAGCCTACCAACATTTATGCATTACAAGGGCGGCGCCAGACATTTTCGACATGGTGGGCAGTGATTTATCCACACACCCCTAATACCTTCCAACACCCTCCCAAATTTTGTCGAACACCCCCCATTCAGAAAAATGGAACCCCCCCCCCACTACGGGGGGATTTTTATATAAACAATAGATGACAATACTTCAACATTAACAGAAAGGAACCATAGGCATGCCATAGACGTCGAGAGGGGAGGTTGAACGGGTCGGTGGACCCTCCCTGGAAATTGACATCGTCCATTTAAACATACAAGAAACCCGAAAGTTTGTTACTCTTATTGTTAGGAACAGAAAGAAAGTTAATTTAGTTAGTATTCGAACAGAACAAACAAATTAAAAATGCATTGGATCGAAAACATTGAACAAATGGTTTCACAGTTTTCAAAGTTCTAATAATTACAGTTGTAGGTTAGAGGCCACACAGTACACTTTATATATATAAAAAATCCACCTATCATTTGAAGGCTTTTCTTGAACGAGACGTGCAAAAGTTAATATCAAAATGCATTCAGATACTAACTGCATAAAATAAAATAAAAAATAGTTGTGCTGGTATGGACGGTGTTAAAGGTGAAGCTACTGCGGAGCATGCCAGGGTTGGCACGTTTAAAACAAAAGTGTTTAAAATACATGGCTTTGTTTTTTTTTACTAATGTTTAAAACATTAAAACAATGTGTTTTGCAAGGGCGGCGCCAGACATTTTCGACATGGTGGGCAGTGATTTATCCACACACCCCTAATACCTTCCAACACCCTCCCAAATTTTGTCGAACACCCCCCATTCAGAAAAGTGGAACACCCCCCCACTACGGGGGGATTTTTATGTAAACAGTTATGCAGTTAGTATCTGAATGCATTTTGATATTAACTTTTGCACGTCTCGTTCAAGAAAAGCCTTCAAATGATAGGTGGATTTTTTATATATATAAAGTGTACTGAGCAGTGACGTGCACTGAGGATTAGCTAGTCTAGCAGAGATAGATCAACCAATCTCTAATTATTTTCAAATCACAATATTTATTGTTTTGTTGAAGCCACAGTTCATATGCAACTTTTTTTTTCACGCGCTTCTCGTCCCTCGGTGCGTTCAGCGGCCTAGCTCGCAGTAGTTATGTTCCCGGATATGGGTCGATAAATCAATTGATTGGAAAAGATCGATGAAAGATCAATTGATGATAAAGGGCGGTGGACAAGCAAGCATTGTTTATTTTTGGATGGAGGCCAGAAATGGGCGGGGTTTGAGATATGTGGATGGGTTTTGATTGGTTTGTGGGGTATGGGGAGATGGTGGCGTGGGCTGGTGAGTGAGAGTGTTGTTTGAGAAAGGTGAAAGGTTACAGATGAGCGGTTGGAATGACGAAATCAGGATGTGAGTGTGGGACTGTTGGGTGATATGGAAGTAGCGTAGAACAAAGGAGGTATTGTGGACGGTGTAAAGGTTGGAGATAAAGTTCGTTGTATGTTTCCGGGAGATGTTTTTGCGTGTTTATCGATAGTGGCGTCATTGTATGTGTGGTCGGTATAGGGTAACGACCGTATAGGGTAACGACCGATGGAGGGAGAAGTGAAAAAGGAAAAAGTTGTGGAGAAACAGGGAGTAAATAAAGTAAATAGAAAAAAAGTACAATTTGCGGAAGGGGATAGTGTGTATATTATTCCGGGGTGGGAAGAGGATAGGAGGGGTACGTGGGCGTTGGACGCTTTGCGCGAGAGGATGCGCAGAGAAAATAGGTGCGTGATAAGCAAGGAGGATGAGGTATATAAGGACAATTGATCTGTTTATGTTTACATCACAGTGAGCACCCTGTGTGGCCATCGTCTTCTTCCAGAGACTACCTTTCGGAGCCAGTTTCGAATAGATACTATCAGTGATCTAGCAGGTATATCATAGTAAGTATATGATGGTAGATTATTACGTTGTAATGTTTTGATTGATTTATCGATTGATTGATTGGTTTAGTGTTTGAAGTCCGTTTATGCACAGTATTAACCTTAAAGTAGAATCCGAATATTGATTGATTGATTGAATGTTTTAAGCCCACTTTATGCACAGTAAGGTTAATACCGGGTATCGAACCCGGGGCCTTGATTACAAGGCAACGACGCTACAACTGCGACAAGATTATTACGTTGCTGTAATGTTTTGATTGATTGATCGATTGATTGATCGATTTAGTGTTTTAAGTCCACTTTATGCACAGTAAGGTTAATCGGGAGTGGACCTACAGTTTAAAGTGGAATCCGAATCACTATGTGCCTCCACCGGGTATCGAACCCGGGACCCTTGATTACAAGGCAACGACGCTACCACTGCGCCAAAATTATTACGTTGCTGTAATGTTTTGATTGATTGATCGATTGATTGATTGGTTTAGTGTTGTAAGTCCGCTTTATGCACAGTAAGGTTAATCGGGACTGGACCTACGGTTTAAAGTGGAATCCGAACATTGATTGATTGATTGATGTTGTAAGTCCACTTTATGCACAGTAAGGTTAATCGGTAGTGGACCTACAGTTTAAAGTGGAATCCGAATCACTATGTGTCTCCACCGGGTATCGAACCCAGGGACCCTTGATTACAAGGCAACGACGCTACCATTGCGCTAAAATTATTACGTTGCTGTCATGTTTTGATTGATTGATCGATTGATTGATTGGTTTAGTGATGTAAGTCCTCTTTATGCACAGTAAGGTTAATCGGGACTGGACCTACCGTTTAAAGTAGAATCCGAACATTGATTGACTGATTAAATGTTTTAACTCCACTTTATGCACAGTAAGGTTAATCTGTACTAACCCTACACTTTAAAATAGGATCCGAATCACTATGTGCCTCCACCGGGTATCGAACCCGGGGCCTCTTGATTACAAGGCAACGACGCTATCACTGCGCCATCGAAGAGACCATCTGTAATGTTAATGCAAAAATTAGTGGATTATTGTTACAACCCATTACTACGAGATGATGTAAGAGGTATATCTTTTTTATTTCTAGTCTTCATAAAGTAGAAGAACAGTTTACGAGAACTTTGACCTCACCTCACCGTGAATTCCCGGATATCATCGAGGAGACCGACACATCAGAAGTTGAAGACGTGTAAAGGTAAAAGGTGAGAAAAAATATTACCTATATTTATTGATTAGGCTATAAATCACCATCCTCTTCATCGGTGATATCGATAATGGGAGGCGTAGCAGGAGGAGACGGTGGCGCAGCAGCAGGAGAAGGTGGCGCAGCAACAGGAGACATCTCATATAACAGGAAGGTTTTGAAAAGGGCCAGCTTCCGGTTGTTCTAAAACAAAAATGTATAACTGTAATCAAGGTGTACGTGCGATATATCTAACATATTTTCTTTATATTTTCAGATATGGCATCCCTACCATTTGAATTCAATGTATTGCATGGGAATCTTAAAGATACAGAACATTCTGGGGAACGAAGGAATCTGTGGAGCAAGGTCCAAGCTCGCCAAGTGGAGAGACAGATCGCATGCTACATAGATTTCTGCGAGGAGAACGGATTAGCGGAGAACCTGATGAAGAACCTGGAGGAGGTCTGCCGTGATATGGAAGTCCAAATCGACACGCTCACTAAAATGTTTAGTTACATATCAGAAAAAAAGAACACGTCCCCAGTATTTGGGGATTTTTTGGAAAATGTAAAACAGGCACAGTATGTGCCATCTCATTTATCCCTTCGTGTATGTTTCGAAATGATGGAGGTTTTCAAAAATATTAGAAAACAAAAAACGGAGGAGACAAAAAAGAACGATGAAAAGGAGATGGAGAGTAAAATGTCAGAACTTCTAAAGAAAAGAAAATTGGACAAATAAATACTAACACCACTAATACACTAACACTTTTGTCCGATTTTCGTTTGTCTACACCCGAAAAATTAAATGAGAAAAGTGTATAGGTGATTTAGTAAATGAAATGTATATATTTTAAAATACAACTAGATGGATATGAAATGTTTATAATAAAATATATTCAGAAATTATGTTATTTTTATATTAATATGAAATACCTGTATGTTAGTTACGTTTTTCTCATAATACATTGGTGACATAGCTGTTTTATAATCAGAGTTCCGGATCTGCTATTCCATAAAATGGTTCGAATCCGATTTTACTATGGTGACATGTCTCATAATTAAGGTCCCGGGTTCGACACCTGGTAAAAATACACAGTAATTCGAACTCTTGATTTTGATTGGTTGTTTAAAGTCCACTTTATGCACATTAAGGCTAATCGGAACTAGACCTACAGTTTAAAGTGGGATCCGAAATGTGCCTCCACCGGGAATCGAATCCGGGACCCTTGATTACAACACGACGACGTTACCACTGCGTCATCGGGGAGGTCTAACAATTCGAACCCCGGTGTAAACTGTAGGTCTAGTTGTGATTAGTCTTTCTACATAAAATAAGTTTGAAACAGACAAAGATGCAAATTACTTACCAAGTTTCCGTTCTCCATTTCTGTTCTGCTACAGACGATAAATGTGAAGAAAGACTGCTATAAATATTCCATATATTGACGGTATAGTTTGATCCAAATTTTGAAACATCCTCCGTGTATCATTTAAAGGTTAGCGGTCAAATTATAATTGGGAATCAGGAAACATATTTTACAAGCTGTTTTGACATTCTCTGACAGTATCTCTATGTATCATTCTAAAGGTTAGAGGTTACGCAGCAATTAACAGTCTCGAGAAGGTTCTCTGTCACATTTGAGAGTATTGAGAAATAATGAAGGAGTCGATAAACTCTCGAGTCTTTTTCATTCTCCGGTGTTTATAAATTCTGTGTTTCAATATATCGGTAGACGTAGTAATGTTTAAAAGTTAAGGATGCAATTGTAATCAACAGTTTTGAGATGAGGGTTAAAGGTTTACAAGAAGAATAAACCCTAAGGAGGTTATTTGCGGTCGATCTTTTGCGAAACTACACAGAACAGACACTTTAAAAATATGGAACCTTGTGTGAAATGATATTTATTGAAAAACTGGGCCGACCCGGGCCCTAAAAAATGATGAATAAGGTTTCAGAAAACTTATCACTGCATGTTAAAACCAGGGTCTGTCCGGACCCTCGGGAAATGGTGAATAACCATCGTAATGTTATTTCTGTATGTATATCGAAAACCAGGGCCGGCCCGGACCCCTAGAAAATGATGAATAACGATTGCGGAAGTTATCACTGCATGTTAAAACCAGGGCCGGTTCGGACCCTCGGGAAATGGTGAATAACCATCGTAACGTTATATCTGTATGTATATCGAAAACCAGGGCCGGCCCGGGCCCCCTAGGAAATGATGAATAACGATTACTGAAGTTATCACTGCATGTTAAAACCAGGGCGGTCCGGACCCTTAGGAAATGGTGAATAACCATCGTAACGTTATTTCTGTATGTATATAGAAAACCAGGGCCGGCCCGGGCCCCCTAGGGAAATGATGAATAACGATTGTTGAAGTTATCACTGCATGTTAAAACCAGGGCCGGTCCGGACCCTTGGGAAATGGTGAATAACCATCGTAACGTTATTTCTGTATGTATATCGAAAACCAGGGCCGGCCCGGGCCCCTAGGAAATGATGAATAACGATTACTGAAGTTATCACTGCATGTTAAAAAACAGGGCCGGTCCGGACCCTTGGGAAATGGTGAATAACCATCGTAACGTTATTTCTGTATGTATATCGAAAACCAGGGCCGGCCCGGCCCCTCAGGAAATGATGAACAACGTTTGCTGAAGTTATCACTGTATGTTAAAACCAGGGCCGGCCCGGGCCCTTTGGAAAATGGTGAATGACCTTTGACCCCGACCTTTGACCTTTGACTTTTTTGAACTTTTTTTTTTTTTTTTTTTTTTTTTTTTTTTTTTTTTTTTTTTTTTTTTGATTTTTTTTTTTTTTTTTTTTTTTTTGATTTTTTTTTTTTTTTTTTTTTTTTTTTTTTTTTTTTTTTTTGAAATATTTTTTTTTTTTTTTTTTTTTTTTTTTTTTTTTTTTTTTTTTTTTTTTTTTTTTTTGAAATTTTTTTATAATTTTTGGCAAACTTCCAAATCGTTATATCTCCGTGCCTAATTGAGATAGAAGGATGATCGATAGGTCGTTGAACTCGGAATGAAATCCTCTTTCTATCGGAAAAGATTTCATCATTCTAGGATCAACAGTTTCCTATTTCCTTTATTACCAATCGAAGACTCCCCTTCCGACCACTCTACTAAAAGGTCTCGATGTGCAGATTCCGAATCTGTAACGGTTTTCAGGCTAACTCAATCAGCAACACGACTATGTCTCTTTGAAATGTTTACGTGTTCTGAAATTTTGCCAAGTTTTAGGTTATCAGGCAATTTGACCTCTACAATTGTTGTTCTATTTATTAGAAATATCTTTTCATTATCGAAGACTTTAACCTTGTTTATAGATAAGAACCAGGAAACCGTTACACATTTCTAGAAAGTTTACAATACAACCAGGAAACCGTTAGATAAATCATTAAAACAAAAGGGGGTCGTAGATACCGGAAAGATTGTTACTTATTTCCTGGAAACCTATAAATCAGACAGTAAAACCGTTAGAATCAGTATTGTGATGCTGAGGTATATAACATAGACACCCTCTTTCGTGAGTAGTTTCTGGAATACTATTATCCTCCTATCATGGACTTACAGTTATCTGCTGACGAATTGTTAGTGTTATATCGTAACGGGTATTACAAAACAGCTGACCAGTTACGAAAACTACTGGCGTACATTGCACAAAGGATAATTGAAGGAGAGACTGTCTCTTTAGTTGAAGAGTATGATCAATTACTACGGGCAGTAACAACAACAACAGCAACACCCGAACTTTTCGGAAAAGGAGTATCATCGCCACCGAATATTCACACATCCGATACTGCATCATCTCAAGGAACTTCAAGGAATGCCGTATCCAGACCAGACCCGGAACCTCTACCTGGACCGTCTTGGAGAGAGGACCCCTTACCGACAGTTGAACAGTCACCTCAGAATATTTCTGAATCACATAGAAGAGGTAAGAAAAGAAAACGTGATACAATACCTCGTGAACACATAGGAAATATATTGTTACACAATATTCAGGAACGTGAATACCCTAAATTTCGTTCCAAGGGACAACGTGTGGAATTCAGTTTCTCACATCCTCCAGAAAATGTTGACCCTCACAGTTGGATTCGTCAAGGTGTTGAAAACCTTCTCACCTATGTGAAAAAGAATGCTAAGGACGGAGATAAAATAGGTTTAACACTATCTAACATATCCGACCCAAATGTAAAAGATATTTATATCGGATGGCATAGAAGTGATCAGTTACATAGTGATATGGTATGGACTGTTATGCATAAAATACTACAAAGTGCAAAAACATTTTCAAGTACAGACCGTCTAATTTTACGGGCTGACCGTGTTGATATACCTGTCGGAGGAGGAGGAGACGGTAAGCGTGCCTATTGTTTACCAAATTATATCCTAAGTACACTGAAGAGAAGTGTTGTCAGTGTACCAAATAGAAAAAAACCTCTTTGTTTAGCTGAAGCTCTGGTTATAGGGAAAGCCCATGTAGATAAAGATCCATCGTATACACAATATAAAAGAAATAGAAATCTTCTTAGACCTGTTTTTGAACTAATGCGAAAGGCAGGTGTAAATCTAACAGACAATACGTGTGTCGGAAGTGGAATTCCTGAACTCAAAAAATTTCAACAAGTTCTTACAGAATATAAAATCACTGTGTACAATAACCTTCGTGATGTTAAAGATATTCTTTTTGAAGGAGAGGTCGAGAATGTCTCCAAATACATATATCTTCTATACGACAGTACTCGGCAGCATTACGATGTTATTGTGAACCGTGTTGGAGCTTTTGCAGCAAAACAGGAATGCCAGGGATGTAACGAACTTATATTTTGTAAACCACATATTCATCAGTGCAAACAAATGTGTTCCATGTGCCGCGCAATCCCTCCATGCGTACCTGAAACAGGAGTTTATAAAACATGTCAAACATGTCACAGAATTTTCAAAAATGAGAAATGTTTTACAAATCATGTTTCTACACTATTTCGAAACGGTACAGTATGTAGTGAAATCCAACAGTGCCCTCGATGTTTTAGAATTGTTCTCACAAATAATTCGTATGAGAAAGTACATAGGTGTAACATGAAATACTGTACTGTCTGTAACTGTGTGAAACCTATAAATCATATGTGTTACATGTCCATTCCAAAAGCTAAACAGAATTCGAAATTTCTATTTGTGTTTTATGATTTCGAATGTTATACTGATATTCCGTACTGCGATAAAGAAAAAACTTTTCTTCATGTTCCGAATCTAATCGTGGTACAAACAGCCTGCCATGCATGTCATAACGAAGAGGATTTAACAATTTCGTGTTCTGTCTGTGGTACAAGACAGTTTATATTCTGGGATGATCCTGTAGAAACATTTCTCTCCTATCTCGAACTGCAACATAAGTTTTCCAATATAACTATTTGTGCACACAATGCACGAGGTTATGATTGCACATTTATATTGAGAAAAATGTTGGAAAAAGGGATGAAACCTCGTATAATCTTGGATGGAACCAAAATCATCAGTATGACGTACCAAAATCTCTACTTTATCGACAGTCTTAATTATGTTCAAACGAATCTTGCAGGGTTTTCAAAACTGTTCGGTCTTCCAGTGCAGAAAGGATATTATCCGCATTTGTGGAACACATACAAAAATCGAAATTACATAGGACCTACACCTCCTCCTTCTGCATACGGATATGAATATATGAAAACAATTGAAGATCAGACAAATTTCATGTCTTGGTATGATACTGAATGCAAAAAAAATATGCCTTTCAACAACAAAGCAGAACTACTCCAATATTGTATTAAAGATGTTACTTTGTTAAGACAAGGATGTCTGAAACTGAGACAGAATTTTCTGGATATATGTAAAATAGATATTTTTAGGAATTGTATCACTATAGCATCAGCGTGTTCATTAATTTACAGACATAAATTTATGCCCGCTAACACTATAGGAATAATTCCTAAAGGAGGTTACCATCATGCAGATAAAATGTCAAAATTTGCGTTGAAATGGTTGACCTATGTTGAAGAACAAAATCACATAATACTTCTCCACGGCGGACGTACTCGTGAAAAATATGTTTTAGGAGGACGTTATAAAGTAGATGGATATCACGAGGAGACAAATACAGTGTACGAAGCGCTTGGTTGCTTCTGGCACGGCTGCAGACGATGCATATCAACAAACAGGGATATGTATCCTAAAGATATCACGGAAGATGAAAACACCCAGGAAAATGACGGTCAAACCAATAGTGACATGCTAAACACTGCAGCTTTTAGATACGAAACAACATGTCGTAAACTTGCAGCTTTACGTTCTGAAGGTTACCATGTTGTCACAATGTGGGAATGCGATTTTGATAGAATATTAAAAACTGATCCTGAACTCGATAGACATCTATCTACACACCCTATTGTCTGCTGTATTCCTTTAAATCCGAGAGATGCCTTATATGGCGGAAGAGTTGAAACAGTCAGAACTTATTACAGAATCAAGGAAAATGAGAAATTACAATACAACGATTTTACAAGTTTGTACCCTTATGTGAACAAATATTGTACCTATCCTGTAAGCCATCCTACCATATTTTTAGGAAATTCTATTCCTCCAGTCGATGAAGTTTTAAACATGGAAGGACTTGTTAAATGTACAATTCTACCCCCTACAACTCTTCTCCACCCTGTTTTACCCTCCAAAATAAATGGAAAACTGATGTTTGTATTATGTAAAGAATGTGCTATCACACTAAAATGTGAAGGTATTTGTGAACATTCAGATGAACAGCGTGCACTTTCAGGAACTTGGGTTATCGCAGAAGTACGTAAAGCTTGTAGTTTAGGTTACAGAATATTGGAGATGTCGGAAGTGTGGAAATATGAAACATCTATGTACAATCCTGTTACACAAACTGGAGGACTGTTTGCTGAGTATGTCAACACATTTTTGAAAATAAAACAGGAAGCCAGTGGGTGGCCTACTTGGTGTCAAAACAGAATGGATAAAGAAAAATACCTACAGGACTATTTTGATAAAGAGGGGATTCTATTGGAGGAAGACAATATTGAGATCAATCCTGGAAAACGTACTTTGGCTAAACTTTGTCTTAATTCTTTATGGGGCAAATTTTGTCAACGAGATAACCTTTCCCAAACATCTATTATCAAGGAGTCGAAAGATTTCCTCGATAAAATGACCGATCCTAATATAATTATCGGAGGAGTTATATTTATCAATCAGGATACTGTTATAGTAAACTGGAAATATGTTGAAGAGGCAATCACCCTGAACAGAAAAGTAAACGTTCCTATTGCAGCTTTTACGACATGTCATGCTCGTTTGAAACTGTATGAACTTCTTGAAAAATTGGATGACAGGGTATGTTATTGTGACACAGATTCGGTGATTTACATAGATAGTCCTGAAATGGAATATCATCCCCGAACAGGTGATAAATTAGGGGATCTCACCGATGAATTAAGTGATTTCGGTCCCGATGCAATTTGTGAAGAGTTTGTCTCAACAGGACCAAAAAGTTACAGTATGAAAATTAAAAAACCTCTTTCTGAACCCCAATATATCTGTAAAGTTAAAGGGATCACTTTAAACACTTCCACATCAAAATTGGTCAACTTTGATACTATGTGTGATATGATGAACAATGAAAAATCTGACGTTACAGTAGAAAATATCTTTAGAATTAGAAGAACAAAACAGTTTCAAGTTATCAGTACAAATGAAAAGAAATTGTTTCAGCCAGTATTAATGAAACGTTTTTTTGACCACCGACATTTATCATTTCCTTTCGGATACCGTACAGATTAGGTTATAAATATGTCTGTAATCCTAATCTGTAATAGGTATTGTAATAGGTTTTAGGTCCAAAGTTCAAATTTTTGTTTCAGTATTTTTTATATTGTATACTTGTATTATATAATCTTGTACAAAATAAATATAAAATGTAGTAATAGTCTGGTAAACCGTCATTTTCTTTCAAGTTCCTGGATACAAATCTGTAAAATTTTTGCTTAATATAAAATGTTTCCTAAACTTATCCATCCTTTTACAATGATGGTTTGTGGAGCATCAGGAAGTGGAAAAACTACTTTTGTAACAAAACTTGTCAATTCTATTTTTTCTTTTGTCGAAAAACCTGTTAAAAAAATAGTGTGGTGTTACGATCAGGAAAATAGTATCCCAAAAAATATTGGTGATGTGGAATATCATAAAGGAATTGTTAATTGGCAATCATGGAACGGAAAAACTCCTACCCTTATAGTGCTAGATGATCTTATGATGGTTGCTGAAGGAGAAAAAGTTGCAGATCTTTTTACGAAAGGTAGTCACCACAAAAATATTTCAGTTGTTTTTATAACACAGAATCTTTTTCACCAAGGAAAAAATTGTAGAGATATTTCTTTGAACGTAAAACATTTTGTTATATTTAAAAATCCACGAGATATGAACCAATTTACCGTGTTTGCACGACAACTTCAACCTCATCGCATGAAGGAACTTGAAAAAGTATATATAGATGCAACAATAGAACCTCACAGTTATTTGTATATTGATCTTTCCCAGTCAACACCGGATCCTTTACGTTATCAAACAGATATTTTTAATACAGATCATTCAACCATATATCTTCCTCAGGAATGCCTGAAACCTCGAGATGAAGAAAACGAGGAAGAGACGTACCAACTTACGTTCTAAACAGAATATCTCTTTTAAAACACATTCACCTTTTTTGCACATATTGAAAAATTCCCCAACAAAAGTTCGTAAAACATTATTGAAAAGTGCTCCCAAAAAAACAATCCGTTTTATCAGTGAATGTTGTCTGAATGTTTTAAAAGGCAATATAAAACTTCGGCCGTCTGTAAAGCATCGTCTAACACCTTACAAAACTGTTTTACGTAGACTTGTAAAACCTAAAGTAAATATCGAGAAACGAAGAAAAATTCTTGTTCAAAGAGGAGGGTTTCTACCCCTACTTTTAGGATCTCTATTATCAGGTCTTCTAGGAACTCTCATTCCACATTAATAATGACACCTGTTTACAAAAAAATGATTGTTCTTTCACCAGAACAATTGACACGTATTCGCGGTTCCGAACAGTCTATAAATCAAAAATTATCTGTTCTGGATAAAAAAATGAACGAAATTTTTAAAATGAAAAATATACCAGATGACCAAAAATGGCGTCTTTATAGAAAAGAATTGGATGAGTATTTATGGTTGAGTCGAAAATCGAAAGAACCATTAGAGATTCCTATTATCCAGGATAATGGTGATTCTAGTATTTCACCAGGATCAACATATTTTCCTCCAAACCTGGTAGAAACATTACCACGTAATACAAGACAGCAGTTAGAAAATATTATTGATGAGTATCAATCTACAGCCCAACGTCTAATCGAAAAAGATCAGGAAAAAACGCTTCCGGAACCGAGATCTTTAAATTTTTCATCGTCATCATCACCAACGGAGATTCCTGGTCCGTCTCGTAAACGAAAACCTGCGAAAAAAAAGAAGAAAAATGTTGTCTTACGTGTTTCCAGAAAAACTTCACCATTTTTGAGAACACCTGATGCATACAAACTCGTTCCTTTAAGAAAAAGTCGTAGACAGAGAGACCAATCATGGGAGTCCCTAAAGTAAAACATGATAAAATTCTTGCTAGAATATATTACGATCCTCAACACAGAGCCTCATTTTCATCTGTGGATCGTTTATGGAAAGCTGTACGAGATAGGAATATATCTCGTGATACAGTAAAAAATTGGTTAATGCACCAGGAAACATACACTCTCCACAAAAGTGCACGAAAAAGGTTTCCTCGAAACCATTACAATGTATGGAACATAGATATGCTCTGGGAAGCCGATCTTAACGATATGACATCGATACAAAAACATAACGACGGATTTAAATATCTCCTAACAGTGATCGATGTATTTTCAAAATATGCTTATGCATTACCCCTAAAAAATAAAACAAGTAATTCTGTAACCGAAGCTTTCAGAACCATTTTTGAACAAAGCAAAAGAAAACCTGCCACATTACAGACAGATCAAGGAACAGAATTTACGAATTCTGTGTTCCAGAATTTTCTGAAAAATGAACAAGTAGACTTTTCGATCGCAATTAACCACCCTGTAAAAGCAAGTATAGTGGAACGTTTTAACCGAACGTTAAAAGAACGAATGTGGAAATATTTTACAGCAAAACAGACAAGGCGTTACATAGATATTTTACCTCAACTTCTTGAAGGTTACAATACTGCGATCCATCGTTCCATAGGAATGGCACCTCAAGATGTAAACGAAACTAATGTTTACACAGTGTGGAAACATCTCAATAGACACAACAACCGTATCTCACACATAATTTCAGATTTGAAAGTTGGGGACATTGTGCGAATTTCTGTTGTTAAAGGACATTTCGAAAAAGGATACGAACAATCGTGGTCACGAGAACTTTTTAAGATTCATTCCGTCGTTCAACGGCAGCCGGTACCTGTTTACATATTGGACGACTTAAATGGTGAACCTGTAAAAGGAACATTTTACAAACAGGAGGTTCAGAAAGTATATTCGAATCCTGACGAAGAGTATAAAATTGATAAAATTTTAAAAACACGAGGTAAAGGTAAAAATTTAGAATACCTTGTTCGTTGGCTGGGTTATCCCTCCAGTTTTGATTCATGGATCAAAGCATCATCGCTAAAACCGATAGCAGACAACTAAACCTCAATATATATCGAAATATATCACCATTTCGAATCAGTGAGTTCTTCTTGTTCAGTCAGAATGGATGATAATTTCTACATCTACCTCCCATCGTCTTCATCAGAAAAATATTTTTCAAACAACACATTAACTCATTTTACTGTAAAATTGGCAAAACGTATCGATCTGCCTCCAGATTTGTGGGAAGTCGGTTTAGCAGAATTATGTCATTCAACTCTTTATGATAACGTTCTGGAAACAGATTCAGGACAACTAACATTTCCTGTTCGAACATACACAAATGTTGACGACTTGATTTCGTCGATCGTAACTTCCCTTCCCGATAATCGAGAAATACGAAAATCTGTGCTTTACAAATTCTGGCATCTTCTGGCTGACCCACAATGGAGTTCATTCGAGTCATCTGTTTCTACAGATAACACACTATATATTAATGATCAACCGTTTTATTTTCCTGCAGCTACTTATACAATAGATGATCTTATTTATTTCCTGAAAACCAACCCTGCAAATGTAGCTATTCCTACTCATCTTCGATTCTATTTTAAAGCTGCCGTATATAAACACTTGTCCGAAACAGGAATGCTCGACCCTGAACCCGATGCCTCTGTAGACAATACAATAACACCAATAGATTTAACAGACGACTATGCTAAATTTCGATATGATATATTAAAATCTATCTACTCTTCGCACGTAATATCTAATAACGTTGTCGATAAAAATCCTTACATATTTGTATATTCAGATATTGTAAAACAACAGTTGGTCGGTGAAGAAATGATACGTCTTTTACGTCTTACTCGAAAACAATGTTCAGAAGTAGATACCACATGTACGATACCTGTAGCTCATCACACATTCAATCCGATTCACTATGTTTCTCTGGATAAAAGTTCTTTTGAAACAATAGAAATTACTTTGAACGATCAAAAAGGAAACTTTTTACCTTTAAGAAACGGTTCCGTTCCTACTATCGCTGTTTTACATTTTCGTAAAAAAACAAAATCCTTTTAAAAAACCGACATAACACTATTTTCTCAGTCTATATTGGTAAACGAATGAGTCATCATGAATTCGCAAGCAGAATATTACACAACCCAAATACATGGAGGAATCGGACCCATTTTTCGTTCTAACAGAATTCAGAAAGGAAGAGGATTAGGTTCTCTTTTTGCTGGACTTTTCAGAATGGTGAAACCTCTTCTCTGGAGTGGTGCAAAAGCTATCGGAAAAGAAGCTTTAAAAACTGGTGCTAATATTGTTACAGATATTGCAACAAGTCAGCAAACCCCGAAAACTATTGTTCGTCAGCGAATACGTGAAGCTGGTCAGAATCTTAAAACTAGAGCACAACAAAAAATCGATTCTCTGACAGGTTCGGGTATAAGAAGAAGAATTGCAAGAAAAAATACCCATTCGGTGTTAAAACGTTCAGGTACCCGTGCTAGAACCTCGAGAATCAAGAAAAAACGTACATCCGTAAAACGTCGAAAAACATCATCGAAATCTAGGAAAACACGTAAAAGAAAAATCAGACAAAATATCAAAGTCAGAGATATTTTTACATCATGATACAGAACAGCACCTGGGTAATTTCACAGTTCGACCTTTTTCAGAAAAAACATACTATTCCGTACAAACCTATTGCTTTCTTCGATAACCAGAATGTAACTTCGTTTCTCGAACCTGTCTATCTTCGCTTACAGCTGAAGATGATTAAACAAGATGGAAGTCGTATGAGAACTCTACCGTCCGATAAAAAATCGATTCTCTGACAGGTTCGGGTATAAGAAGAAGAATTACAAGAAAAAATACTCATTCGATGTTAAAACATTCAGGTACCCGTGTTAGAACCTCGAGGATCAGAAAAATCAAACAGACTATCAAAGTCAAAAATATTTTTACACAATGATGCAGGACAACACGTGTATGATTTCACAGTTCGATCTTTTTCGGAAAAAACCTATTCAACAAAATGTCGAAAAAACCTACACTGTTACCTACAAACCTATTGCATCCATCGATAACCAGAACGTGATACCATTTCTCATACCTGCAACAGCAACAGATTTTCTGGATCTTGCATCTGTTTATCTTCGTTTACAGGTGGAGATGGTCAAACAAGATGGGAGTCGTATGAGTGCTTTGCCGACCGATAATGCAACCACAAAAAATTGTGGGGTAGTAAATTATCTCCTCAATACTATATTTTCACAATGTAACGTTGCTATCAACGGTATATCTGTAACAAATGCTGACAACAATTATGCATACAAATCGATTTTTGAGGTACTTCTCAATTACGGTACTGATGCTGCAAATACACATCTTACTAATGCTTTATGGTACCTGGACACGCCTGGAAACCAAGATAAAATCACAACCAATAACGAAGGTTTCACCACCCGAAAAAATTTTTTCCAATACGTTCCGTCATCAGGAAATCCTATGGAAGTAACAGCCGAAATGGAACTTATGGGAAAACTCCACATAGATTTTTTCAATCAGCCTAAATATCTACTCAATGGTGTGGAAGTACGTATCGAACTTATCAAGTCACGTGATGCTTTTTATATCTGGGGAGATCAAGATTCACCTAGCGTACAAATAAAAATTTTAAAAGCTGCTCTCGAAATAAATCACGTCATTCCTACTCCTAGCACCAGTTTGGCTATAGACAGAGCACTTTCTTACGCTCCTGCACATTATCCGTTCACAAGAAGTATTATCAAGGCATACTCTTACGTTGCAGGAACGCAGCAGATTTCTATCGACAATGCTTTTCAAGGTCCTTTTCCGAATGTTATTCTTTTTACTATGGTATCCACCGCCAGCTTTCTCGGAGACAGTAAAAAAAATCCGTTCGACTTTAGAAGTTTTAACCTATCTTCTTTCCATCTTGTAAAAAATGGAGAGCTTACACCTTCTGAACCTTTACGAATCAGTACAGGAGGAAATAGCGGTTTAGTAACACGTGCCTACCAAACTCTCTTTTCCGGCACAGGTATCCATCACAATAATTATGGACATCAGATAACAAGGAAGATGTTTGAAAACGGATCATTTTTTCTAATTTACGACATTACACCAGATTTTTCAGGAAACGATACACACATCAGTCTACAGGAACAAGGTACCTTGGGAGTAGAAATGCAGTTTTCTCCACAACTGTCGGAAAATGTTACCTGTCTTCTCTATGCTGAATTCGAAGTGGCCTTGGATGTGACAAAAGACAGAGGTGCTATCCTTCACTAATAAACCTAACAATTTTACTCTATAAATTTGGTGTATTCCTGTTTTCTGCCACAGAAACCTACCTGTATCGTAATAGAAAAAGACTATCGTGTTTGTGTACTTTATTATAAACGTATCCGACATGAACACATCACAGATCAGACATATTTTATCTCACAACTGTTCCACCAAAACAATTTTTTGTGGTGTTTACCCGAGAGATCTTCTGCCTCGAACGTTCTCCACCCCTGCTTTGATAATCGCAAACACGGATACTTCCGATTCCGAAGGAACACACTGGGTTGCTTTCTATTTCGACAAAAACAATAAGGCAGAATATTTTGATTCATACGGTTTCCACCCCTATTACCCAGAATTCATAACATTCTTGAACCGTCATTCCTCTATTTGGACTCACAATAATACCCCCTTACAAGGAATATTTGCTACAACTTGCGGACATTACTGTTGTGTATATGCTTATTATAAAGCACATCACGTCACAACCAGGGATTTCATCCGGATATTCCCACCAGGTGTCAGTAAAGATGAATATATTTTACACCGTTTTCGTCAGATCTTCAAATGTTTACCGCATTCAAAGTGTCCTAAAGGAGCACAAGTGTGTCGTTCCATCAAACCTGTTCGGGAGTGTATAAGGTGATTTCTATATAAAATATGTATGATGATTCTGCTCACTCTCAGTATCATCTTGACACCTTTAGTGAAAACATCTTGGAACCGGTCAAAAATTCTACAATGGAAAAACATGATCAGCTTCTAGACCGTATTACTCATAAGGATGGTGTTTCTAGATGTAGAAAACGTAGACGTCTGCCCCCTACCAAAATTGAGATTCCTGTTATAAAAACTGAACCGATCGAGAGTGAACCGGATGTGACAAAGGATTGTGATTTCATGAAAATACGTCAAGAAAACAGTTCTTCCCAAAATAAAACCGAATGTTCGGAACTGCACAACATAGATGTCTGTTTGGATCTTTATCTTGCAAATATATACTTTCTGAACACAGAAAAAACCAAATATGTAGCAGTAGGATTCGAAAAACAGACACCTTTCAATCTGGTATGGGAGTTTTCGCAACAAGGAAGATTACCCGTACGAATTAATTCTTCACAGATTAGAGAATTGTGTGTTTTGAAATCTGATGTACTTAATTACATCGAAACAGGTCGACGATTTAATTATCTCGTCACAGGGAATGTTACTGTCAGTGCTGTAAATTTTTTCGGAAAACGTTGTATTTCCATGTATCAACATTCCTCACCGGATGCTTTTATTTTTACACCCCCGGAACTACATTTATTTTTTTGTGAACTTTTCACACCCTTAAGAAAATTAACGAACGAACGTTATCATAAATTACAGCCACATATACAGACTTTTGTGCATTGTATCGAAAAGAATATGTTTTCAGAAAGAAAAGAAGTACCGGAAAACCTGATAAGCCATTTTCACGTTCTCTGGTACAACGAATTGATGATTGAAATATATCTTCAACACAATGTTGGACATTCATTGATATTATAAATAATTTTATTATCCATTATGTATTTTTACTGTAAATGTATATCTTTATATGTATATTATTAAATTGTAAATAAAACATTTGAAAAAAGGTTAAACATTTTTTTATTTTTCTCTATTACAGTAGAAATGGTACATTTTCCAAACATTTTCAACTGCGCAGGTTTTGTTCACATTTTTTGATTCACTATGTTCTCTACATTTCTTTTTCTCTACCGAAAGTTTCACACTCTCCAATTTTGGACACCCAAATTCTTCAATATTATCTACGGTTAACGTACTCATACGTTTTTCTCCGATACATTTTTCCAACCATTTAGTTTTTTCAGTACCTTTAACATACACATTTTCATTTACAAGTACAGAATATAAAAGATCTCCTAACTTCTCATACGGTACCCAACCATTTTCCCAGGAGAGTCCGTGTTTGTTTGCTCGGAGCCAATAATTCACACGACGATATTTTTCACTTAACAAATGTAGACCGTATGGAGGTTTTACTAAATAATCAAATGTACATTCAAAAGGAGACTTCAATATTCCGACTTCTTTCCACACAAATTCACCGTCTTTTCCTCGTAAACCTTGAACGTCCAAAAAACATACATCCATTGTTCAACAGGTAAAAACTGTCAATGTATTTTTAATAGATCCACGACATATAGCACACTTATCGAGTTGTGAGGCACAGGATCGACAACTGACAAAATGTCTGCACGGGAGAAACACTATATCGCAAACATTCAAAAAACAGATTTTACAAATCATTACAGAATCTGCATTTTTTTCAATAACTTTTTTTGCAGAGTTTTCTCTATTAGCACAATATTTACATTCGACCTTATAATGTAGTAATGCAACACTTTGTATAAAACTACAATGGGGCACTGCTGCCAGATGTCTTATAACAGGACAATCTTCCGGTGTCCAATCACAAAATCCATAAAAACAATATGAACACAGTA
Source organism: Lepisma saccharinum (assembly GCF_977018435.1). Lineage (NCBI taxonomy): Eukaryota > Metazoa > Arthropoda > Insecta > Zygentoma > Lepismatidae > Lepisma > Lepisma saccharinum. The sequence goes on along the minus strand of NC_139246.1, from coordinate 64,532,695 downwards.
CTCTATCACCGTGGCCTGAATAGTAACATCCTGCAGTCACTAACTCTTCAGGTGTCTGTTGTAATCCTACAGGCCACTTTTCGTAAGTTTTGTATCGAGAATCGACTGATAGGTAGTTATTACAATGCCCCGAAAATCGGTAGCAGGGGTAACTGAACACTTTCATAAATCAGCCAAAGAAAAACAATCTGATACAGTAGGTGATGGGGTTCCAGGTATTGGTGATAACGGTACCGGCACAGTATCTTCTACATCACTATCGAACAGGGCTCTGGAAAAACCAAGACGATTCGAAGATACCACTGGAAAACAGGGATGTCCTTCTAATTTACGTAGTAGAGAACGGTTGCAGGTAGTACACCACAAAATAGTTTTGTTCACTAACACGGCAAGCCACTCTTTCACTCTTTGTTTTAAAGCTTCAGCAATCTCATCTTCATCCTTCCTCTGAATGAGTTCACACGAACATTTGTGACTGGGAAATCCTGTTCTCTCATCCGTAAACTTTTTTCTTTCCACTATCTCCTTCAACGTCTCGCAGGAATGATGGACTGCTTCTCCCGATCTATTGAACAGGTAACATCCGCACCATGGAGCTTCACGTAGTGCTACGTACATAAACGGGAACTGTTTCAACACTCGCTGTACAGCCTCACGATCGGTATCGATATCACCGCAGGATTCTATGACTTCCCAAAACTCTTCGTAACTTATCTCGTAGAAATTCAAAGCTTTCTCCGGAAACGTTATGTAATACTCTGCCATTGTGACACACTCTCGTTCTTTTTATACCGTCTCCATATATATACCCTTCTTCCTATTACGTCATTTTCCTTAAACATGTCCAAATAAATACTTTTTGTATTCTTAAATTAATACAACGATCTTTGAATCAAATGAGTCAGCAACATTTTCCCGGCTTCTCAAAGACAGGTTGTTGACCTCTATAATGAATGCGTCATTAAATTCGAAAACCTAAATCAACCTCTGTACCGAAAAACAAACATAATAAAATAAAAAAACAACAGTAAAACATTCCCCATCCGTTATCTATAACCTTTTAACCTCTATCTCAAACTCCACACATTTCTGGAACCCTGCCAAATAATAACAATGCCTGTTTGTTCACTCGAAAATGAACCCGAGCAAGAAATTTCCGGTCACGTGACTTTCACGTGATTTTGGCGGGAAATTCTCAGAATCGACCCGAATCAACAATTTCCTATCACGTGATTTTCACGTGATTCACACAATATTTTCTAAACCTCAACCTCTTATCTATAACCTTTCACCTTTCTCAGACAACATTTTAATCATCATTCAACTGACTCAGTAATTTCCTGTTGAAATCAAGCTCGGGAATTTCCCGTTCCGGGGTCAAAAAACTCTTCAACCAATCAAAACTCAAAACACCTATGACGTCATCATCTCCTCATCCAAACAACCAATCAAATCTCTCACCCATATCTCAAACCCCGCCCATTTCTGGCCTCCATCCAAAAATAAACAATGCTTGCTTGTCCACCGCCCTTTATCATCAATTGATCTTTCATCGATCTTTTCCAATCAATTGATTTATCGACCCATATCCGGGAACATAACTACTCTCGCTCTTTCTCCGCTTCACAGTTCCAGGTAGAAACGGGTTTTCGAAGGGAAAGGGAAGATTTCTGCCTCTACCTCCCTTGCTCCCTCTTCCCCGCTCGAATGGTTGAAACCCCGTGCTTTCAGGTCCTCCAGTCTATCTCCTATAGGACAGATAGGGGATTGGATTCCCTTCGCTTCCTTTGTAAATCCTCTAAAGAACTAAGGGGAATTTTTTTTGCAGTACTTCTGTCCTCTGTATTTACACTACTTTTTACACGTTGTACAATATGTATGTATAATATGGGATGTACTTTTATCATTTATGCAATTGGAACGTCTTATGTGCAGACAAAATTTTATGCTTTTTTTAAAAAAAAAGTATGGAATATATAATGATTAAATAACAAATATTTGCTCACGCTCTCTCTTGCTCTCGTTTTAGTAGTGGATAAGCTAAACAATCATAAATATGGATGTACTTATTTGGGCAAGAGAACGCGCGTTCTAATTCTTGTTGTTGGTTTGGTTTATTTTACTTCGCTTTTCTGCCACATTTGGTTATCGCGAAAATGAGGATGAGTGATGATATGATGAAACTGATGAAGGGACCTCACAATGAACAATTCAGGCCGGGATTCGTGACGAGCGTGCATTCTTGTTCTTATGTGTTAATAATGAGAAAATTAGAAATGAAAAAGGTATCCCAGAACTCAAAAAGCCAAATGAATACCATTGAAGAAAGTAGAAAAATGGTTTGTTTAAAGTTGTGTTTTGTTACCCATCGCTTTTTCTAGCTGTATAGATTTAATCGGAATAAGTAGCTAAGAGCTAGGAAAGTCGTGAGGGACAATCATAAACAGAGAATTCTAGGCTCCTGACTTCACAGTGCCCTGCAGATGCACTGGGAGGAAATTATTTGCATTTTCTTCTCTCTTCCATCGCTTTACCTAATTTCTGCCATGACGATGAACGTTGATTAAATTAAACGGGTGAAAAGTGGTTGCATATAAACACTCATGCAAAGGCCAGGGCTCGAGCCCGGATCCTTCAGTAACGAGATCGTGAGATGGGGAAATTATGGAATTCAAACAATGCAAAATTTTTGAAAAAACGTTAATCATATATAAAGATGGTATTTCAAAAATTCAATTGAAAATTACTACTCAGGAGAAATGCAGTTTGCTTTACCGATACCCACGTATCCGAATGGTTAGCGCCTTCCTCACATGTTTGTTGTCGGCCGACCTCCGTGGGGGAGTGGAAGTGGTCCCGGATCTGTACTCGATGGAGGCATATAGTGGTTTACTTTTTACTTTACTTTACTGTTTTAAACATGTTTTTTTCAGACTTGTTTAAAACACATTTCGATACTTGATGTTTGATAGTTTGTGGTTATTTGAGTGTTTTATAACTTTGTATTTTCACTCATTGTGTGTAATTTTGTTTATTCTGCACAAAAATCTGTTGAGTGGCTGATGTATAATCAGTAACATATCGTGATGAGGGTTATACCATAGAATAGTTAGGGTATAGAAGGGGAACCTGTATTTAAACCTCGCTGCGCTTGGAAATTGCAGTTCCGTCGGTGGTCAACAGATGGCGCGGCGGTCTACTTTTGCTGTTTCTGTAAAATGAATGGATTTAAAACGTTTTTCATGTCAAAGTGGAAATGTCCATTGGGGGAGAGCTATTTCGGTGACAGTCACATGGGTTTTAAAATGCCCTTCTTGGTCAGATCTCTTGTATCCCAGCAAGGCTGTTACCAATTGAAAGGCTTTCTTTTTCGCTGGTTCCCTTCCAGCACCGCTGTTAGGGGCGGGGCGGGATGGGATGGGGTTGTTGACGCGTTTCCGCCACCGCAAAGTTCTTCCGAATCTTTTACATGAAAGTAAGGTTGCCTTTCTAGTGTTTGTTTGGAGGCGAAGTTGGGAATGTAAAATGTAGGGTTTTTCAACTGGCGCCTGAATTTTCAAAATCAGTTCTCAAAAAACTATTTTTTAAAAAATATTTCAACCTCGCTTGTGGAAATTTCCATTAAGTACCACTTTTGAAGAAACGAGTTACAGTGTGTGTTTTCTGCATCACGTGTATAATTAAATCACAATAACAAACATACCAATAAATTCTTGAGATTTACTTGAAAGTAAAATTTCGACCATATCACTAACACTAAACCCCATGGTTTCAAGTGCATCGCCATTATTTTCATTTATCAGTCTTGGCGAAATCTGAAACTTCATTAAAAGTAGTAACAGTTTTTCGAAGACACTGGCTGACTTTTTAAAACATGTCTCTTTTTTTCCTTTTCTTCTAGCCTTTTGGAATCCTGATTCAAATTTACGAAATTTCCTTCGTTCCCTAGATATTTAATTTCTTCATATAATTCCGATTCTACGCATTCGCACACACTACTGTCTCAAGCAAAAATGACTTGAAAATTATTGGCACTCTGGGTTAGTTGTAAAATCTGGCAAAATGCCCCTTCCTCGTCTGCGGGAAACTTCATTCTCCTAACGAAGCAATTTGCACTGGAATTCCAAATAAATAAGGGCCGTCAACAGCACTGAACAAAAATGAAAAATGACGATAACTCATAACTGAAGTCCAAACTGGGGGCGGCGAATTCGATAGAACCGGCGCAACAACCATTTCTTGACTGCAACAATCTTTATTCGCCCCCGCCGCACAAGAAATGAAAGTTAAGTGAATAACGTGAAATTCACTTATTTTTTCTCACTTTGCTCGAAATAAAATCGTTTCTTTAAGATAGGGTGACCATTCGTCCCGTTTTGACCGGGACAGTCCCGTTTCATAAGTGTGTCCCGTCGATATTATATGTACAAAAAACACTATTTGTCCCGTTTTATAAAAGTCAAGGATTGAGCTTAAAAACCAAGTCTAAATTTGAGAGACATCTTAAAAAAAATGAATTCCTGTGTCTTGACAGAAATTCGAAAGACAAATCCCGCGTTTTGTGTTAGATATTGATATGTGATGCAACTTTCTCAGGGAGTTTTATTAACGGTTAGTGAAGAATAAAGTTGTTCTCAAGAAGATTGGTTCTTCTGCTAAATACTTCAGGCATTCGTCAACTTCAGCGTAGGACTAACATCAAAGGTTGATCAGCTGAGTCCAGGACACTATGCAAGTCACAGAGGTGCCCATCCCCCCCAAGGCCAATGGCGCAATCCCCCCAAAAATCATGTCAAGCGTCCCCCCAAATTATATTATTCGCGCACTCAAACTATATAATAATCGCCAGAAAGTAAAGCTCAGGGCGATAATATAATACGGATCCTCTTTCAAAGAACTCACGCGCCTCCATTTTCTTGTGGTAAATATAATCATTTTAGTAACCCATAACAATAATCAAGTGGATTTTATCTTCAGTGCAAATTTAACTTTTTAAAGTAAAATTTTCCTGTGACAAGAAGTTAGAAATGTGGATTCGATATATATTTTTCCCAAATGATGCACCTGCTTTAAATTAAGCAGTATACCAACACTAAGCATTATATTTGAAAAAGTGATGTTATTAATGAATATCGAGAATATCGATTATGTCTTGTAACGCACCTATAGTATAAAACTTCACATTCACCTCAGTAAAGCGCCAAACAAAACGAATTCTTGCAACATAATATTGCGAGCGAATCGAGCAAGAAATTCTTTACATCCATCTCTTTGCAGGCTTTCAAGAATATTAATTTTATGGGGTGTCAATACTCTCTTAGGATTCCGAGATAATTAGTCTTTTCCAGCTTTTCGTTTGGCACGTTCGGGGTCGAAACGATGCTAAATACGAGTACAGTCTCCAAAATTTAATGTTCGAACTCTCTCCACTACAGAAATCCCTTGACAACCTAAGATTTAACACTTTATGAAGAGCTTCCTATCTCTCCCTTTAAATTTAATACTCAATCGCCCTCTAACTATAATGTCGCCATAACCTAAGACCTAGATTTTGATTTTGATTTGATTTCTTTTATTTCGCTTCATGTGCCACTTTTGGCTAATTTGCGAGGATGGGGATGAATAATGATATGATGAAATTGATGAATAGACATCACAAACGTCCATGCCCAGGCCAGGATTCGAACCCGGCACTCCTGGCGTCGCAGCGCGATGTGATAACCACTCCGCCACGGGGGACGACAAGACCTAGAGTTGGATGCTGTTTCCCCAACGTTTAATTCAGAATCCCCCCAGAACCCGCGTGTAAAATAAGGCCTAATATTTTGGAGGTGGATATTTCTCCCACCCCCTCCCTTCGATAATACCCTTAAACACTTTATTTTCTTCATTTAATGGATTAAATATGGTGCATTTAAAAAAAAAGGTAAAGGGTTCCCCTGTGCTTAGCACCACGCCATGAAGGTGTATAGGGGGTGTGGGGGTAACGCTCCACACTTTCTTGATCCGGTCGTGAGTGGGGGTGATGTGATCAGCATCACGCCCCTGACCGCCTTTACCCCCCAGGGTTTCCCCCAGGTACCCATGTTATTCGACGCTGGGTGGGCGCCGGGGCCGCTTCCAACGTTAGAAAAGTTCCCGGATTTGAACCGACCGGGGATCGAACCCGGGACCTTTAGTATGGTAGTCAGACACGTTACCCACTGAGCCACTGCGGCCACATTTAAGGTGTAAAATTTTTACATATATTTTGGAAAAATATATAAATGTTGAATTTTATGTTATTTGAAGGGAAAAAATCCCCCCACAAAGAAAATCTCGATGGCGCAGCCTGCGCCATAATCCCCCACCCCACGCCTATGGGCACCCCTTGTAAGTCATACCGAGATTATAAAAACTAATAACTCTTGACAACAAGATATCATTTTTACATAGATATTGTTCATGATGTATCATTTATGTGATCCATACTGAGTCCCAAGGCCATTTTCACAAGTAAGCCTCTCGGTCCCGAGCCGATTTTGAGCAAAATGCAGAGTTTCAATTAAATGAGTGTAGATCGGAGACTAATTGCCCTAGAGAGATGAGTGATATACCGTTGTACGCGGAATGAACCAGAGATTCAGAATATATAAAATTTATGCAAATTAGGCGTATATGTGGCGGGGGGAGGGGGCTAACTCTCAAAATTCCAAAATTTCGGGAAAAAAACTTTGGTTCCCCCACCCTCCCCCCAAGAAAAAAGTACATGACAGTGTCGACATGCACATGGAAATGATCGCTGACATGTAAGGAACACAAAAATATTTGCATTATTATCATATGACCAATGTAACTTGAGTTGTACCCCCAAAAGGAATGGTCGGCACGCCACTGATTCAAGCTTCAAAATGCAGCGGTACCTTGAAATGACTATAGCTCAGAAACTAAATGCTCTAGATATATGACAGATATACCGTTGTACGCAGAATGAATCACAGATTTAGACTATATGTAATTTATGCACATTCGACGTATATATGGAGGGGGAAAGGGGGAAATCCCCTGAAAATACTTTTTTAAAAAAATGGGATTTCGACCCACCGCCCCCCCCGAAGAAAAGGATATGAAAAGTTCAAAATGCACATAGAAATTATCGCTCGCGTGTAAGAAACAGAGAAAATATTTGCATCATTATCGTATGACCAATGTAACTTGAGTTGTACCCCCAAAAGGAATGGCTCCGTTACCCCATATTTTTGTACCATCAAAACATCATTTGCCAAATTTTGTACTAATTTTGTACTACTCAAATATGCTAAACATAATTTTTGTACCACTCAATTTACCGTCGAAAAACAAAAATCAATTTTGGGGTTACAGAGTAACGTCTCATCATCATCGGTTTCGGCAAAATTATCCACATCAAAATATTGTACTATTTATGTATTCAAATCCGGGAACTTTTCTAACGTTGGAAGCGGCTCCGGCGCCCACCGAGCGTCGAATAACATGGGTACCTGGGGGAACCCTGGGGGGTAAAGGCGGTCAGGGGTGTGATGCTGATCACATCACCCCCAGTCACGACCGGATCAAGAAAGTGTGGGGCGTTAACCCCACACCCCCTATACGCCTCCATGGCGTGGTGCTAAGCACAGGGGAGCTCTTTACCTTTTTTTATGTACCATTTTGTACCACTATTTAAAAATTTTGTACCCATCAGAAACAGCCAGAAAAAGGCGGGAAAACTTTTACATTGCAACAATATGTTTTTGTACCGTCTCGAGTTGCTTCGAAGAATATTATGTTATTTTTTGTACTAATTTATTTTAAATTAAACTTTATAAACACAACTTTGCAATAAGTGGATATCCGATTTTTATACAGTTCTTAGAAAACCCCTCAAAATTTTTAAATTTCTATTTATATTTCTCAGAGGTAGGAATTCAAGGAAAAAAATTGGACAAAATTTTATCGAATACGTGAGGTTTTTGTCTGCTTAATGTTTGAATAAAATGTCTAGAATGAGTACTTTACAATAAGCCCCTCCATTATTTTTGTACCGTTACGGAAAACCCGAAAATAATTTTCAATTTTTTGATTTTTCATATCAATGTACCAATTCATATGAATAAATGGACAAAATATTATTATAATGGTGAGTTTATAGCTCCCGAACTCATCAATACAATTTTATAGACATGTAATTTGTATCAAGTCCCTTTTCCAGTTTTCGCAAAGTCACGAAAAACCAGGGAAACATTCTATAAATTTCACATTCCTCTCAAAGACACGCACTTCACAAGAAAATATGAACGAAATATTAACGAATGTGTGAGGTTTATATCTGTTTAACGTTTAAAAACATTTCCTAAATGAGTACTTTCTATTAGGCTCCTTTGTGATTTTGTACCGTCACGGAAAAACCCAAACCAATTCTCAAATTTTGTTTTTTTGAACTTCGATGTACAAGTTCCATCGTACCCATGGACAAAATGTTATATTAGTGAGCGTTATAGCTCATTAATCCTTCAATTCTGATTTTTGTACCGTCACTGAAAACCCGTGAAATATTTTTGAATTCTTACTTCTTCGCTGAAACAAGAAGTTCGCAAGAAACTATAGAACAAATATAATCGAACATGTGAGGTTTGTATCTAAGTAATCTTTATATAAAGACATCTATACAATTCTTTTCAATTAAGACCGTTTATGATTCTTGTTCCGTCACGAAAAATCCGGGAAATATTTTTTAATTCTTACATCTTCGTGGAGACACGAAATTCACAAGAAACTACGGAGCAAATATTATCGAGTGTGTGAGGTTTGTATCTAAGTAATATCTAAATAAAATCTTCGATATGATTACTTTCTATTAAGATCGTTTTCTTTATTTTTGTACCGGAACATTGAACTCGGGAAATATTTTTGAATTCTTAATTCTTTCCTAAGACACGAAGTTCACAAGAAACTATAGACCAAGCAATATCAAGTGTGTGAGGTTTGTATATAAGTAATCTTTAAATTATATATTCTATATTGTTACTTTCAATTAAGCCCATTTCCGATTTTTGTACAGTCACGGAAAACCCGGGATATATTGTCTAATTCTTACTTCTTCGCTGAGGCACGAAGTTCACAAAAAACTATAGACCAAATATTATTGAGTGTTTAAAGTTTGTATCTAAATAATCTTTACATAAAATCATCTATATAATTACATTTTGTTAAGCACGTTTTTTATTTTTGTACCGTCACAAAAAATCTGCGAAATATATTTGAATTCCTTCTTCTTCGCTGACACACGAAATTCGGAACAAATTATGGAGCAAATATTTTCAAGTGTGTGAGGCTTTTATCTAAGTAATCTTTATATAAAATCTTCTATATGATTACTTTCTATCAAGCCTTTTTTTATTTTTGTACCGTCACGGAAAACCCGGGAAATATTTTTGAATTCTTACTTCTTCGCTGATGTACGAAATTTGGAACAAGCTATGCGCCAAATATTATCGAATGTGTGAGTTTTGTATATAAGTAATCTTTATGTACAATCATCTATATAAATACTTCCTATTAAGCCTGTTAATGATTCTTGTACCGTCACGAAAAATCCGGGAAATATTTTTTAATCCTTACTTCTTCGCTGAGACTCGAAATTCACAGGAAACCATCGACCAGATATTACCGAGTGTGTGAGGTATGTATTTAAGTAATATTTAAATAAAATTTTCTATGTGATTACTTTCTATTAAGACCATTTTGGATTTTTGTATCGTCACGGAAAACCCGGGAAATATACTATAATTCTTACTTATTCGCTGAGCCACGAAATTTAGAACAAACAATGGACGAACAATTATCGACTCTTTGAGGTTTGTATCTAAGTAATCCTTATAGAAAATCATCTATGTGATTACTTTCTATTAAGCCAGTTTTTTATATTTGTTCCTTCACGGAAAACCCGGGAAATAAAGTTTGAATTCTTACTTCTTCACTGAGACACGAAGTTCACATGAAACTATAGTCCAAGTAATATCAAGTGTGTTAGGTTTGTATAAGTAATGCGTGAATTATATCTCCTGTATGGTTACTTTTTACTAAGCTCATTTTCGATTTTTGTACCGCCACGGAAAGCTCGGGAAATATTTTTGAAATCTTACTTCTTCGCTGAGACACGAAATTCACAAGAAACTTAAGACCAAATATTATCGAAGGTGTCAGGTTTGTATCAAAGTAATCTTTATATAAAATCCTCAATACATTTACTTCCGATTAAGATCATTTTTGAAATTTGTACCATCACGAAAAATCCAGGAAATATTTTTAATTTTTTAATTCTTCGCTGAGATCCGAAATTCAGAAGAAATCACCGACAAAATGTTATCAAGAGTGAGAGTTCCAAATGTAAGTAATCTTTAAATAAAATCTTCTATCTGATTACTTTTTATTAAGCCAGTTTTATATTTTTGTACGGTAACGGAAAACCCTGGAAATGTTTTTGAATTCTTACTTCTTCGATGATATACGAAATTCGGAACAAACTATGGACCAAATATTATCGAATGTGTGAGGTTTGTATATAAGTAATCTTTTATAAAATCATCTATATAATTACTTCCTATTAAGCCCGTTTATGATTTTTGTACCGTCATTAAAAATTCGGAAATATTTTTGAATTCTTACTTCTTCCCTGAGACTCGAAATTCACAGGAAACCATCGATAAGATATTATCGAGTATGTGAGGTATGTATCTAAGTAATTTTTAAATAAAATCTTCTATGTGATTACTTTCTAGCAAGCAAATTTCTTTATTTTTGTACCGCCACGGAAAACCCGAGAATATTTTTGATGTCTTACTTCTTCGCTGAGACACGAAGTTCACAAGAACCTATAGACCAGGCATTATAAATGTGTGAGATTTGTATCTAAGTAATCCTTATAGAAAGTCTTCTATATGATTGCTTTCTATTAAGCACATTTTTTATTTTTGTAAAGCCAAGGAAAACCCGGGATATATTTTTTGAAGTCTTACTCCATTGCTGAGACACAAAATTCACAACGAACCACCGACCAAATGTTACCCAGAGTGAGAGTTCCAAATCTAAGTAATCTTTAAGTAAAATCTTCTATCTGATTAGTTTTTATTAAGCCCGTTTTATATTTTTGTACTGACACGGAAAACCCTGTAAATGTTTTTGAATTCTTACTTCTTCGATGATATACGAAATTCGGAACAAACTATGGACCAAATATTATCGAATGTTTGAGGTTTGTATATAAGTAATCTTTTATAAAATCATCTATATAATTACTTCCTATTAAGCAAGTTTATGATTTTTGTACCGTCATTAAAAATTCGGAAATATTTTTGAATTCTTACTTCTTCGCTGAGACTCGAAATTCACAGGAAACCATCGATAAGATATTATCGAGTATGTGAGGTTTGTATGTAAGAAATCTTTAAATAAAATCTTCTATGTGATTACTTTCTAATAAGCAAATTTTTTATTTTTGTACCTCCACGGAAAACCCGGGAAATATTTTTGAATTCTTACTTCCTTACTGAGACACGAAGTTCACAAGAAACTATTGACAAAATATTATCGAGTGTGTGAGGTTTCAATCTAAGTAATCTTTAAATTATATCTCCTATACTGTCACTTTCAATTAAGCCCATTTTCAATTTCTGTACCGTCACGAAAACCCGGGAAATATGTTTGAATTCTTACTTCTTCGCTGAGACACGAAGTTCACAGGAAACTGTAGACCAAGTAATATCAAGTGTGTGATGTTTGTATAAGTAATGTGTGAATTATATCTTCTATATGGTTACTTTTACTAAGCCCATTTTCGATTTTTGTACCGCCACGGAAAACTCGGGAAATATTTTTGAAATCTTACATCTTCGCTGAGACACGAAGTTTACAAGAAACTTAACACCAAATATTATCGAACGTGTCAGGTTTGTTTCAAAGTAATCTTTATATAAAATCATCTATATATTTACTTCCGATTAAGATCGTTTTTGAAATTTGTACCGTCGCGACAAATCCGGGAAATATATATATATTTTTTAATTCTTCGCTGACATCCTAAATTCCGAAGAATATATGGACCATATTTTATCGAGTGTGTGAGCTCTGTATGTAAGAAATCTTTAAATAAAATCTTCTATGTGATTACTTCTTATTAAGCACATTTTTTATTTTTGTACCGCCACGGAAAACTCGGGAAATATTTTTGAATTCTTACTTCTTCGCTGAGACACGAAGTTCACAAGAACCTATAGACCAGGCATTATCAAATGTGTGAGATTTGTATCTAAGTAAACCATATAGAAAGTCTTCTATGTGATTACTTTCTATTAAGCATATTTTTTATTTTTGTACCGCCAAGGAAAACCCGGGATATGTTTTTGAATTCTTACTTCTTTGCTGAGACACGAATTTCACAACAAACTATGGACCAAATATTATCGAATGTGTAAGTTTTGTTATATAAAATCATGTATATAATTACTTCCTATTAAGCCCGTTTATGATTTTTGTACCGTCACGAAAAATCCGGGAAATATTTTTTAATTACTACTTCTTCGCTGAGACTCGAAATTCACAGGAAACCATCGACAAGATATTATCAAGTTTGTGATGTTTGTATCTAAGTAATCTTTAAATAGAATATTCTATCTGATTAGTTTCTATTAAGCCCGTTTTTTTTATTTTTGTGCCGCTAAGAAAAACCCGGGAAATATTTTTGAATTCTTACTTCTTCGCTGAGACACGAATTTCACAACAAACTATGGACCAAATATTATCGAATGTGTAAGGTTTATTATGTAAAATCATCTATATAATTACTTCCTATTAAGCCCATTTTGGATTTTTGTACGGTCAGGGAAAACGCTGGAAAAATTTTTGAATTCTTACTTCTGAGACACGAAGTTCAGAAGAAACTATTAACAAAATATTATCGAGTGTGTGAACTTTGTATCTAAGTACTCTTTAAATAAAATATTCTATCTGATTAGTTTCTATTAAGCCCTTTTTTTATTTTTGTGCCGCTAAGAAAATCCCTGGAAATATTTTTGAATTCTTACTTCTTCGCTGTGACACGAATTTCACAACAAACTATTGACCAAATATTATCGTGTGTGTGAGGCTTGTATGTAAGTAATCTTTATATAAAATCTTCTATATGATTACTTTCTATCAAGCCTGTTTCTTATTTTTGTACCGTCACGGAAAACCCGGGAAATATTTTTGAATTCTTACTTCTTCGCTGAGACACGAAATGCACAAGAAACTATACACCAAATATTATCGAATATGTGAGGTTTGTATCTAAGTAATCTTTATATAATTACTTTCAATTAAGCTCCTTTATGATTTTTGTACTGTCACGAAAAATCCGCGAAATATTTTTGAATTCTTACTTTTCGCTGAGACACTAAATTCGCAAGAAACTGTTGGCCAAATAGTATCGAATGTGTGAGGTTTTTGTCTAAGTAGTCTTTAAATGAAATCTTCTATATGATTACTTTGTATTAAGCATTTTTTTTATATTTGTACCGTCACAGAAATTCCGGGAAGTAATTTTTAATTCTTACTTCTTCGCTGAGACACGAAGTTTACAGGAAACAAGGGACCAAATATTATCGAGTGTGTAAGGTTTGTATCTAAGTAATCTTTATATAAAATCTTCTATGTGATTACTTTCTATTAAGCCCGTTTTTTATTTTTGTACCGTTACGGAAACCCCTAAGACTATTCTGAAAATTATTTTTTTCCCTTCCATGAATTAATTCGTATGAAATCATAGACAAAATGTTATTATGTTGGTGAGTTATAAGGCTCTTTAATCCTTCCTTTAATATTTCATGGACTATATCTATGTATCAAGTCCCTTTTTTATTTCTGTGCTGTCACAGAAAAAAGCGGGAAATATTTCTTAAATTCTTTCTTCCTCGTTAACAAACGCAGTTCACAAGATAATATGGGTCGAATATTATCAAAAGTGTGAGGTTTATATTTGATTAATTTTAATATATTGTTTTATATGCTAATGCGTTATATTAACTCTGCGTGATTTGAGAACCGTTACGGAACATCTAGATTTTTTTTTAAAAAAAGTTTCGTTTCCTGTTGAGAGGCTGTTCTTCACAACAGATGTGATTTTTTTTAAATTTTTTTTTGTGAAATTATATCAAATCAAAATCTAATGAACAAGTACTTTATATTATGTCTTTTTGAATTTTTTGTCAACGTAAATTACCGAAAATAACATTTACCTACTTAGCGTCAGCTTGGTATAATCGTATCGTTCTTTTAGGAACGCAAGGATCTTAACCCGGGACCATTAGATATCCCACGAGTAGAGATAGAGTCTTGCATCACAGGCGCTCGTTTGGCGAACAACTCTTGTGCGAGAGGTTGTACTTTGAATAGCAGTAAATAGCAATGAATACTCAATACACACTATATTGGATTTAGGTCTCACTACCATTGTATCGGTATGTTGTTAGGAAAATTCTTGTATTCAAGTAGAAGCTAAATATCTCCGTAGTCTCGCAGAAACGTGTAAAAACGTAGAATTGTTCTTACGGTGACGATGTATAGGTAGAGAGTAATAATTCATCTACTCCTGGTGACGGACCAACATCGGCCTTATAGACTGATGTACCAAGACTGACCTCTCTCACTCTTGTGGTACGTATCTCAACTCTGTTCTCACTGATCCCCCTCTATCAGAATACACACTATTTACCCTCCAAGGATTGCTGTTGTAAACACCTTTACTTCCTCAAAGTTGTTTGATAACCTGGTGCCCCACAAAGATTGATGTAATATTTTACTCGGCAATACTTGAAGTTTCTAGCGACTGTTTCCTGGCTGTGATTCTGATAGACAAGAATCGAGAGTAATTACTTTTGTGGTCATAATAAAGGATATGGTATCGTAGAGAAATTATACGTAATGTACTTCTTACTAAGAGACAGAAAAGTGGCATTCTCTTTTTTGTATGATTAGCCTAGATACAAACCTCAGATACTCGATAATATGTGGTTTATAGTTTCTTGTGAATTTCGTGTATCAGCGAAGAAGTAAGAATTAAAACATGTATCCAGGATTTTTCGTGACAGTACAAAAACAAAAAAACGGGCTTAATTGAAAGTAATTATATTCATTCATTCATTGTTTTCTGCCTAATTGGCAGGTTTTTCACTGCAATCTCCAGCTTTCCCTATTCTCTGCCTTACGCTTCGTAATAGCATACGACCCAGTTAATTTAATACCATCCATAAGCACATATCTATTTCTTTCACGGACTTTTTCTCCTTCAACCATTCCCTCCAAGGCGTCCCTTAGCAGGCAGTTCCTTCTTAGACAGTGTCCTAACCAGTTTCTTTTCCTCTTCTTGATGGTCTCCAGTATAGTTCTTTTTTCACCAACTCATTTCAGTACGGCTTCGTTTCTTACCTTGTCCGTCCATTTTACATGCTCCATTTTTCGTCATGTCCACATTTCAAAAGCTTCGAGTCATTTCTCTTCATTTCTTCTCAACGTCCAGGTTTCTGCACCATATAGTGATACACTCCACACAAAACATTTCACTAATCTCTTCCTTAGACCTATGTCCATGGGTCCACAAAAAACATTTTTTCTTCTATTGAAAGCTTCTTTTGCTATTGCGATTCTCATTTTCACTTCTAGTTTGCAGCTCATGTCAGAGCTTATAGTGCATCCAAGGTACTTGAAGCTATCCACTTGCTGGATTCTTTCACTGTTTGCTCTCACATTAATATTCCTTGGTTTCCGTCCTATAACCATTGCCTTTGTCTTCTTTACATTAATCTTCATCGCATACTGCTCCCAGCTGCTGTTTAACTCTTCTAACATACTATTTATGGTTATTTCATCCTCAGCGAATAATGCCATGTCATCAGCAAATCTTATGCAGTTTATTCTTCTTCCTCCCAATTTGACACCTCCTGTGCCCTGGAAACAATTTTTCACTATATCTTCTAAATAGATATTAAACAAAGTAGGCGATAGGCAGCATCCTTGTCGTACCCCTCTTCCAATTTCACAGCCTTCTGTCATTTCGTCTCCTGTTCTCACTTTAACTCGTTGATTCATGTATAAGTTACTTAGAAGTCTTCTCTCTTTCCAATCTACACCAATTTTCTTCAGAATTTCTGAAAGTTTAACCCAATTCACTCTATCAAAGGCTTTCTCCAGGTCTAAAAATACTACAAAAACCTCCATTCCTTTCTCTAAATATCTTTCCCCAATGGTCCTCAGTAAACCAATTGCATCCCTTACCTCTCCCTTTCCTGAAACCAAACTGTTCTTCCTCTAACTCGCCACTAACCTTCGAGTATAGGCGTCTGTTCAGAATTCTTAGGAGAATTTTTGCCGAGTGAGATATCAAGCTGATTTTCCTGTACTCAGAACATTTTCTGGCATTGCTTTTCTTCTGCAGAGGTACCAAAACAGTCTCCGTGAAATCTTTCTCATAGATTTCATTGCATAAGTGCAGTATTCCTCTTTTTCCATCTCCCAGGCAATTGATAAGTTCAACAGGAATTTCATCAGTGCCCGTTGCTTTCCCATTCCTCATTTCTTTGAGTGCTTGCTCAAATTCTTCATTCAGGATATAGTATCCTTTCTCATCATCAGGCACGTCGTATTCATTTTCTACATTCAGACTGTCTGGGCGATTCTCTTTCTGGTAGAGCTCTTCAACGTACTTTCCCCACACATTCGATATTCCTTTTTTGTCTGTGATTTCACATCCTCCCTCGTCTTCTATCATCCACATTGTTTTCCATTTCTTCTTTTGGAAGCCCAAGCAGTTTACTTCACGATACTTCTTTTTTCAGTTCTTCAATTTCTTCACATTTTTGTTTCATCCATTGTTTTTTTGCCCTGTCAGTTTCTCTTCTTAGCTGGTTATTCAGCATCCTGTAATTATGTCTTCCCTCTTCTGTATTTACATTCTTCCATTTTCTCCGTTCCTCCATTTTTTCCAGCATGTTTTCAGTAATCCATGGTTTCTTTGCACTTTTCCTTTCCCTGTAGCCTATTGTTTCATCCACTGCATTCTGTAAGCAGCTTTTTATTCCATCCCACATCTGATCCTTATTGTTACAACTAGCTTTAAACTTAGTATAGTTTCCTTGAAAATGGGGGGCTAGTTTACGTCTGGAATATTTTGCCTTGGAATGACTCATCATGATTGCAATTTTTCTAGGGAAAATATATATGCGGTAGCTTCCCGTTGCTTTCCGCACACCACTCTCTCTTTCGCATCTTGAAAGATCCCAGGGGGCCCCAACGAGGAGGTGAGGAGAGTGGATTTGGCTAAATGAGCCCTCCGGACTTCACCGAAATTCACTGCACCAAGCCCGACCCTGTGGCCGAGTGGTTAGCACATCGCGCTGCGACGCCAAGATTGTTCTGAATTTTTTGTCTCAGAGAAGAAATAAAAATCCAAAATTATTTCCCGGTTTTGCGTAATAGTACAAAAGTAAAAAACGAGCTTAATAAAAAGTAATCAGATAGAAGATAGTTTTTTAAAGATTAATTAGATTCGGAGCTAATACACTAAATAATATTTGGTCCATCGTTTCCTGTGAATTTCGTGTCTCAGCAGAGAATAAAGAATAAAAATAAATCTCAGAATCCTTGTTACCGTACAAAAATAAAAAAAATGACTTAATAGAAATTAATCACATACAAGATTTCATTTAAAGATTACTTAGTTACAAACCTCATATACTCGATAATATTTTGGTCGATGGTTTTCTGTGAATTTCGAGTCTCAGCGAAGAAGTAAGAATTAAAAAATATTTCCCGGATTTTTCGTGATGGTACAAAAATTATAAACGTGCTTAATGGAAAGTATTCACATAGACATTTTTATATAAAGATTACTTAGATACAAGCCTCACACATTCGAAAATATTTGGTCTATACTTTATTATGAAATTAGTCGATAATATTAGGTTCAAAAATATTTCCCGGGTTTTCCGATACGGTACAAAAATAAAAAACGGGCTTAATAGTAAGTAGTCACATAGAAAATTTTATATAAAGTTTACTTAGATACAAACCTCACACATTTGATAACGTTTGGTCTATAGGTTCTTGTAAACTTCGTGTCTCAGCGAAGAAGTAAGAAATCAAAAATATTTCTCGGGTTTTCCGGCGCGGTAAAGAAATCAGAAACGGGCTTAATAGAAAGTAATTACAAAGAAGATTTAAATTTATGATATTTTACACACAAACATCACACAGTCGATAATATTTGGTGAATAGTTTCTTGGGAACTTCGTGTCTCAGTGGAGAAGTAATAATTCAAAAATATTTCCCGGGGTTTTCGTGGCGGTACAAAAATCCAAAATGGGCTTAATAGAAAGTAATATAATAACAAATTTTATTTAAAGATTACTTAGATACAAACCTTACACACTCGATAATATCTTATCGATGGTTTCCTGTGAAATTCGAGTCTCAGCGAAGAAGTAAGAATTAAGAAATATTTCCCGGATTTTTCGTGATGGTAAAAAAATCATAAACGGGCTTAATAAGAAGTAATTATATAGACGATTTTATGTAAAGATTACTTATATACAAACTTCACACATGCGATAATATTTGGTTAATATTTTGTTCCGAATTTCGTAAATCAGCGAAGAAGTAAGAATTCAAATATATTTCCCGGGTTTTCCTTTGCCGTACAAAAGTCAAAAATGTGTTTAATAGAAAGTAATCACATAGAAGATTTTATTTAAAAATTTCTTACATACAGAGCTTACACACTCGATAAAATTTCGTCGATATATTGTTGTGAATTTCGTATCTAAGTAAGAATTAAAAAATTAAAATCACTTCCCGGATTTTTCGTTACGGTACAAATTTCAAAAACAAACTTAATCGGAAGTAAATATATACATGATTTTATATAAAGATTACTTAGATACAAACCTGACACGTTCCATAATATTTGGTCTTAAGTTTCTTGTGAACTTCGTGTCTCATCGAAGAAGTAAGAATTCAAAAATATTTCTCGTGTTTTGGTGACGGTACAAGAATTGAAAATGGGCTTAGTAGAAAGTGACAGAATAGGAGATACAATTTCAACATTACTTATATACATACCTTACACACTTGATATTACTTGGTCTATAGTTTCTTGTGAACTTTGTGTCTCAGGAAAGAAGTAAGAAATCAAAAATATTTCCCGTGTTTTCCGTGACGGTACAAAAATCAAGAACGGGCTTAATAGAAAGCAATTACATAGAATATTTCCTATAGGTTTACTTAGATACAACTAAAGGCCTGCACAAGACCTGGAGCAGACCCGGTCGCGAGACTTCGCTCCTGAAATGCCATGCAACCTGCGCAACACCCTCGCTTGAGCAGCTTGTATGCCCACCTGCACAGATCGTTCCTGGCAGGCATTGTAGACCCGCCGGGTACCCGCAGTCTTACGATACCTAGTAGGTCTCAGTTCGTTCTTTCCATCAACTGCAGACCCTTCCCTCTGCATGACGTAGTTGCTTCGAGTAGAAACTGCACCTGGCCCACACCGTTCTGCAGTGTTGCCAACTGCAATAGATTTTCACTACTTAAAAAAGGGAACTCGAAGCTTCGTAAGCCACATCACCAATGAAATGAGATTTACGAATGTTGCTACCCCCCCCCCACACACACACACATTGAAATAGGGTTTCCGTGGCACAGGATCCATAAGTATATGTCGTAAACAACCAATATACGTATATATAGTGATATAGGACAGGACTGAAACATGTCACGTTCGACGCTGAGGTCGCGAGTCGAACAACACACTGTTCTACTGCGAACACCAGGGCCGTAGCCAGCCAGGGCCATTACCGTTACCCTCGTTTGGGGGTACGGCCAAGTACTTGGATAAACGTGCCAACAAGAACAATCACAATAATAGTAATAAAGTAGCATGAAAGGCATTATAATCCTCATAAATCACGCAAAAAGGGGGTAGAAGTCGGTTCTCACGCGCATTTGTGTTGAAACAGAGGATTAGAAATATTTTTTTTCAACACGTCAATTTCACATTAGCTAATAATGGAAAACAAGCACACACACTGTTTTTGAAAGAAAGAAAGTGCATGATAAATGCATTCCGAATGTACAGACATATGGCATGTAAAATTTCCATCTACAATATTTTCTTTTCACATGGAGCGACGTATTACATAATCAATTCATCCAACTCGTAACAAACCAACATTAATAGCAAATAATATCACGGGCCGCCATAGCATTCTCTGTTTTCAAACTTTTCTCACTTAGATCGTTCGGCGCTCAGGGCCGACTCCCGCTACCCCTTTGCTACGGCATTGAACTTGATGAGACTGGATAATATTTTATAATATATTTCTACTTTCATAAAATTTGAAATCAAGGGGTTGCAATTACCCCTCCATTCCCCCTCTGCAGGTGCCCTTGGCCGTCTGGAAGGAAAATGCAAGAAAAATATGAAAATTAATTCCAGCTTGAGTACCCTTTAGCCCTGCTACTCTTAAATTCTGCTAGTCTGTTTTTTCTTGTACTTTAATGTTTGACCCCACCCTGACCCTTCCGCTAGACTTAATTTCCGTCCAAGCTTGTGAGCAATGCACCCTACCCCCTCTGGTTGCGCCACTGCGTGCCTGGTTAAGGCACCATGCAATGAAAAGCAATTAGTTTTCAGTGAGGAGATTTTTGTTTGCTCGATCATTCATTTAAATAAATGAAGCTGTAATACTGCGTGCATTTCCTGGCAATAAGATAAAAACTGCTTACGCTGAACTGAAATCGCTAAGTATATAAATTCTCCTTGGAGGAGAGAGCTCCTCCTAGGACCTCGTAGGATTTACGAGCTACGTAAGTAGGCAACACTGGCTGAAGCTGTCCACGTGGTGATGAAACACCTGGAGCGACACGCTGCCGGAGGGCTGTTTCCTTCCAGCAGGTTTTGCAGGCGCCCGGGTCTTGTTGAATGCCCAGTTACCTTGTAAGCGCAGAGCGCCTGGAAGACGAAGAACCCGGGTAAAGACGCAAGTCGACTCGTTGCCGTGGGCAGGCTAGCAGGTATACCTGTCCTCACGGGCAAGCGGGCAGTGGGTAGGTAAAATGCAGACTATGCTGGCCTCTAGATACAACTCTCGCACATTTCATAATGCCTGGTCTATAGGTTCTTGTGAACTTCGTGTCTCAGAGAAGAAGAACGAATTCAAAAATATTTCCCGGGTTTACCGTGGCGGTACAAAAATCCAAAATCGGCTTAATAGAAAGTAATATAATAGCAAATTTTATTTAAAGATTACCTAGATACAGATCTCAAACACTCGATAATATTTGGTCCATTGTTTGTTCTGAATTTCGTATATCAGCGAAGAAGTAAGAATTCAAAAATATTTCCAGGGTTTTCCGTGACCGTACAAAATATAAAACGGGCTTAATAAAAAGTAATCAGATAGAAGATTTTATTTAAAGATTACTTAGATTTAGAACTCTCACCATGGATAATATTTGGTCGGTGGTTTCTTGTGTATTTCGTGTCTCAGCGAAGACGTAAGAATTCAAAATTATTTCACGGGTTTTTCGTAGCTGTACAAAAATAAAAAACAGGCTTAATAGAAAGTAATCAGATAGAATATTTTATTTTAAGATTACTTAGATACAAACCTCACACACTCGATAATATCTGGTTGCGGTTTTTTTTTTGAATTTCGAGTCTCAGCGAAGAAGTAAGAATTCAAAAATATTTCCCGGGTTTTCCGTGGCGGTACAAAAATCAAAAACGATCTTAATCGGAAGTAAATATATAGATGATTTTATATAAAGATTACTTTGATACAAACCTCACACATTCGATAATATTAGGTCCATAGTTTGTTCCGAATTTCTATTATCAACCAAGAAGGAAGAATTCAAAAATATTACCAGGGTTTTCCGTCACGGTACAAAAATTAAAAACGGGCTTCGTAAAAAGTAATCGGATAGAATATTTTATTTAAAGATTACTTAGATACAAGTTTCACACACTCGGTAATATTTGTTCAATAGTTTTTTGTGAACGTCGTGTCTCAGCGAAGAAATAGGAATCCAAAAATATTTCCCGGGTTTTCCGTGGCGGTACAAAAATCCAAAATGTGCGTAATAGAAAGTAATCACATAGAAGATTTTATTTAAAGATTTCTTAAATACAGAGCTCACACACTCGACAAATTTGGTAGATATATTTTTGTGAATTTGGAGTGTCAGCGAAGAAGTAAAAATTCAAAAATATTTCCCGGATTTTCATGACGGTACAAATTTCAAAAACGATCTTAATCGGAAGTAAATATATAGAAAATTTTAATTAAAGATTACCTAGATACAAACCTCACACACTCGGTAATATTTGGTCAATAGTTTCTTGTGAACGTCGTGTCTCAGCGAAGAAGTACCAATCCAAAAATATTTCCCGAGTTTTCCGTGGCGGTACAAAAATCGAAGAAGGGCTTAGTAAAAGGTAACCATATAGGAGATATAATTCAAACATTACTTATATACAAACCTCACACACTTGATACTACTTGGTCTATAGTTACTTGTGAAATTCGTGTCTCAGCGAAGAAGTAATAATTCAAATTATTTCCCGTGTTTTCCGTAATGGTACAAAAATTGAAAAATGCTTAACAGAAAGTGACTGTATAGGAGATATAATTTAAACATTACTTATATACAAACCTTACACAATTGATATTACTTGGTCAATAGTTTCTTGTGAACTTCGTGTCTTAGCAAAGAATTAAGAATTCAAAAATATTTCCCGGATTTTTCGTGACGGTACAAATTTCAAAAACGATCTTAATCGGAAGTAAATATATAGACGATTTTATATTAAGATTACTTTGATACAAACCTGACACGTTTGATAATATTTGGTCTTAAGTTTCTTGTGAACTTCGTGCCTCAGCGAAGAAGTAAGAATGAAAAGATATTTCCTGGATTTTTCGTGACGGTACAAAAATCAAAAACGGGCTTAATGGAAAATAATCAGATAGAATATTATATTGAAAGATTATTACATACAAACCTCACAGAGTAGATATTAGTTGGTCCATTTTTTGTTCTAAATTTCGTGTCTCGACGAATAAGTAATGAATTAAAGTATATTTCCCGGATTTATCGTGACGGTACAAATGTCAAAAACGGACTTAATGGAAATAATCACATAGAAATTTTTATATAAAGGTTACATAGATACAAGCCTCACATATTCGAAAATATTTGGTCTATAGTTTCTTGTGAAATTCGTGTCTCAGCGAAAAAGTAAGAATTCAAAAATCACAAAGGAGCCTAATAGAAAGTACTCATTTAGGGCATTTTTTAAACGTTAAACAGATATAAACCTCACACATTCGTTAATATTTGGTTCATATTTTCTTGTGAAGTGCGTGTCTTTGAGAGGAATGTGAAATTTCGTGGTTTTTCGTGACTTTGCGAAAACTGGAAAAGGGACTTGATACAAATTACATGTCTATAAAATTGTATTGATGAGTTGGGAGCTATAAACTCACCATTATAATAATATTTTGTCCATTTATTCATATGAATTGGTACATTGATATGAAAAATCCAAAAATTGAAAATTATTTCCGGGATTTCCGTAACGGTACAAAAATAATAGAGGGGCTTATCGGAAAGTACTAATTATAGACATTTTATTCAAAC
The DNA here is from genome assembly GCF_977018435.1 of Lepisma saccharinum. NCBI lineage: Eukaryota > Metazoa > Arthropoda > Insecta > Zygentoma > Lepismatidae > Lepisma > Lepisma saccharinum. The sequence goes on along the minus strand of NC_139246.1, from coordinate 64,508,962 downwards.
ATTAAGCAGACAAAAACCTCACGTATTCGATAAAATTTTGTCCAATTATTTTCCGTGAATTGCTACCTCTGAGAAATAAATATAAATTTAAAAATTTTGAGGGGTTTCCTAAGAACGGTATAAAAATCGGATATCCACTTATTGCAAAGTAGTGTTTATAAAGTTTAATTTAAAAGACTTTAGTACAAAAATAGCATAATATTCTTCGAAGCAACTCGAGACGGTACAAAAACATATGGTTGCAATGTAAAAGTTTTCCCGCCTTTTTTTCTGGCTGTTTCTGACGGGTACAAAATTTTTAAATAGTGGTACAAAATGGTACATAAATAGTACAATATTTTGATGTGGATAACTTTGCCGAAACCGATGATGAGGTTGAGACGTTACTCTGTAACCCCAAAATTGATTTTTGTTTTTCGTCGGTAAATTAAGTGGTACAAAAATTATGTTTAGCATTTTTGAGTAGTACAAAAATAGTACAAAATTTGGCAAATGAGGCATTGATGGTACAAAAATATGGGGTTACAAAGTAAAGGAGCCCGATTGGTCAGCTATGTAGGGTGACGATGAGAATGTGTTAGCCAATATGTTAACTTTCTGAGAAAAGCAAGTGTTTATGCCGATTCTGAGGTAATTTCTAGACTATTCCTACCCTACTATCTAATGTGTTGTCTGTCCCAGCGCAGGCCCGTTTACAACTTTAATTTTAAATAGTTCACAACTTTTCCTTTGCACCCCTTTTTTAATTTTTAGATCAGGGTATGTGTGAGAGGCGGTTTCCCCGTAAAACTCTGAAGGGTTCAAATTGGCAATACGTGCCGATGCATCCAAACATTTAAAATGAAGTCAATCAATCCAGTGATCCTGAAGTGTGAGTACACGTATTACAAGTTCAATTTTTCTTTACTTTTCAACTTTTCCACTAATCATCACCATAAATCCTTATTTTTATTTCTCCCAGTATTCTATTATATTGCGATGTACTGGCAACATGCCATTCTTCGCTACCACAGACCTTCTTGATAATTGTAATTTGCCTACTTAAAACTACTTTTCACTCTTTATATTTTTCGCTAAGTAAAGTCACGGACACTTCTGGGTTGTAACGACCCTATTGAAGAAGCACTGAAGCAAGCCATCCATCTTTGACCACCAAGCACCTTGTGACTATACAACCCAAACAACATTGTAATTCTGCGGCTTGTATACCAGTCACGGTTATACATTTATGTAAATTGAGCAGTGATGCCAAAGTGAAATATGAGATGAAGATTGTCGGAAGTAATGTCTCGTGTTCTCGACATGGAATAATACTCGGTCCAAGTTACGTTCCTTTATATAATGTTGTTTGGTAACGAACCTGATGGACTGGGTTTATATTTTCACTCCTTGCATTACACTAAGTTCTATATTTTACAGTTATATTAATGCTTTGAACGAAAATAATACCTAGAACAACATCCAACACACGTTCACACCACTCTTGTCACACACATGCACGTGAAAAGGCACACACAAAGCTAAGTTTTAACTTCCAAGTGAATGTCCAAATGACAGTAAACGGAGAAGCATGATGTGCGAAACATGTGATATTTCACAGAAAGAATGCGTCTATTTTTGACATACGTGGTTTCTACTAATAGAGAATGAAACAATTATCAGAAATTAAGATGCATTTGCTTTTTCATGTGCTGAGGAATGAAACAGACTGACTGGAAAAAAGAAAATGTAGTGCTATTGATAGTGTGTTGGTTAGCGTTCAGAGCTTTCATCAGCGAGGCCTGGGTTAGATCCCCACAATTGGCAAACTTTTTTTATTATTTTCTTGCAGTGAACAAGTTTATTATATTGTTTTCTAGACATTTTAACGAAAGGATACACATCAAATTTAATATTTTAATCTGTCCTTTCATTCTTCTAATAGGTTCTCTGTCACAAGGGATATAGAGATTCTCTATCTTGGCGAAGGATATTTTCTCAATAGTTCCGTAGCTACGATTCTCCCGTCCCTTCCACCCAAGTATTTATTTACTTTCTTCATATCTACTCACGAAATACCATGAATCTAACGAAAACACACAGATATAGTTAGAACAAGAAACACACCTCGCATCGAAGGTTCCTGGTTTGAGTTCTGGATTTATTGCGAGGGTGGATTATTCCTGTGTGTCTATTTATCATCTTCGTTTAAAAAACATTCCTCACTATTCCCGTGATTAACTTATGGAGAGACCAAAGCTACTCAAATAACAAAAGTACAGAAAACGCAAGACACACCTGGCTACGCATGTTATACCTTGGGAATTAGCAATCTGAAAATAAACTTTCGTTTTGGTGGACTACTTGCAAAATCCTTTCGTGTTGTCTCGTTTGGAGTGTTGGTTAGCGTGTCGGACTGGCGTGCTGTCAAGCTGAGTTCGAGCCCACCTGAAGGTAACTTTTGTTTTGTCTAATTTCATCCAACCTTATTTATAAAAATTGAGGTTTCTTCAAAACCTTTTGAATTACATGCCACTTCGTATGTTGGCAATCTGAAAGCAGCAAAGATGAAAAGTAATACGATTTTTTTATTATTCCCAGAAAATGACAATGAAAGCATTAATAACGGTTTTTGCAATGTGATATTGATATCATATATTGAAATACTAAAAATGGAGAATTTCGCTTAAACCAACTTATAAATGATCATATCCTGATGTAAGATACACGATCAGAAAGCCTGAATGTTGCATTCAAAACTGCAGAGAACTAACTAACTAACTAACTAACTAACTCTCTAGCCTTCTTAAAGCAGAAGGTTCATGGCTGCAGCAACACAGGCCTTCCATCTGTCCTATCCTGAGAAAGATCTATATACTCTTTTCCATCCCTACAGATTGCCTTAAGTCCAAATCAACGTAGTCCCTCCATATTCGTCTTGGCCACATAGCCTGCCCACCTAAGTCTTCTTGATTTAATTATTCTAATAATATCTGGACATGAATACAAATTATGTAATCTTCTCCACTCACCTGTCTCCTCATCCCTTTTAGGTCCAAAGATTTTCCTAAGGATCTTAATTTCAAATACTCTCAATTTATGTTCCTCTTTCAATGTAAGGGACCAAGTTTCACACCCATATAATACTACAGGCAACATTACTGTTTTGTATATTTTAACTTTTAGTTTCTTAGATATTAAAAGAGAAGACAAAAGTTTATGAAGAGAAAAGTAACATGCATTTCCTGAATTAAGCCTACGTTTTATTTCCTCTTTAATATCATTTTTACTTGTTAATATTACTCCTAAGTTTTTGAAATTGGAAACTGGTCCAAACGAGTTGTTATCAATAATTAGATTTTGATTATTACCTAACACTTGGTTTCCGCCTGTAAGCATATATTTAGTTTTCTCTTTGTTAACTTCCAAACCTATCTCTTTAGCAGTTTTCAAAAATATTTTAGCATTATTCTTAATTGTATTTATATCATCCCCTAATAAGCCTACATCATCTGCATATGATAACAACTGAGTCACACCATTTACTTTAGTCCTTCGTTAGTTTCTTTTGCCTTCCTAACAGCATGTTTTAAGGCAAAATTAAAGAGCAATGGAGATTATGCATCTCCTTGTTTTAATCCACCATGAATTGTAAATTTGTCCGACACATTAATACCCACACGAATTTTAATTTCTGTTTCACTGGTGCATACTTTTATCATATTAACAAGCTTCTTAGGTATTCCAAACTATACTAATATATTATATTATATGATTATATATATACCGAATCATATGCTTTTTTTAAATCAATGAATAGCTGATGGACATTTTGATTATATTCCCACTTTTTCTCAAGTGTCTATCTGATGTGAAAAATTTGATCTGTAGTTGATCTGTCACGTTTAATGTAATTACAAAAACTGCACTTACTACACAAAACTGCAGAGAACAATGCATTATTTTTTTAACAGTTTACCATGCATGACTTATGAATAGTGAAATTTATTTTCGTACTATTTAAATAGGAATTTAGTTATTATTATAAATAAACAAGAGAAAAGAACTAATGATGAACTAAAATTGTAAACTAAAATAAAATATCTAAGTTTCTCAGGAAAAAGCACACAAGTCACAAACTGCGAATATCTGTTGATTTCATCTAAGAACGAGAGGCTACGGTTTGGGACGGGACTTTCTATAGTGGTAAGGTACCCTGCAGTTTTTTTTATTATTGAATTAAAGGAATACACCTACTTGTCAGTATCCCCAGTTCTTCACATATTCCTCAGTTGTCATACATGTCAATTTTCTCTATGTTCTCTTTATTCTCATTAGGACAAACACAAACATCCACGCCCGAAGAGAGTATTGATAATATCGCACGTTAGCCAGCATTTTCCCAGGAAAAGTTTGATACCCGGTTTATACGCGAGAGGTTGGGATCCCACTTCAAACTGTATGTCCAGTCCGGTATAAGCTTTCTTACTGTACATAAAGTAGACTTAAAAGAAGAAAAAATCCGAGGGAAAGCGCTTGAAGGTTTCAATGCTTTCCAAGTGCCTTGATGAGGAGATGCTATTGTATGACTTAAAGTGGCCAGGTAGCCCCATAGTAGCGAATAAGTATCACGTCCCGAAGGTTATGGGTTCGATTCCCGTTCTACTGCCCAATTTTATTTTAATAACTCGAGCAACAAATGTTTGCATTTTATTTAATAATTTATTGAAATAAAGGTGAAATATATTTTTACTTAATTTTTGGATGAAAATCTCTATTTTACCGTTTTCAATTTTATTTATGGAAATATTTTTTTAAAGATAGTTTTCCACTTTTCTCATCATTTTACAAACATTTACATATTAAATTGTCCACGTGTTTTATTCAAAAATGTTATACCTGGTGAAAAGTATACATTTCTTTCGAGAAAATAAACCAGGAATAAATATAATTCTATTCACAAGTAATTATCGTAAAAGTTTGGAAAACAAAATTCAATTCGAAATTCAACAATTCGCACAGCAAATAAAATAAGAATGTGTTCAATAAATAAAATGAAATAATTAGTTGCTAGAGTTATGAAAAAAATTGGAGGCAATCAAATAGAATCGAACCAAGTACCTTCTACTTGTCAAACTAACACGCTACCACCACACCACCGGGCCTTCTGACAGAGGGACAATATATTCGTCTCATGAGTAACACTTGCTAAGTTTCTAAACATTGAAGCGCTTTTTTTTCTCGGGAGTGACTGACTAATGTAATTGTTGTTGTGTGTCACGGAGATATATTTACTGCAACGTTTGAGCACACAATCGAAACATACAAAAAAAATGTTTTCTCTGCACATCATTACTTTTCTCGGTAAAATTTTCGTATCCCCAAAACGTATTTCTTCAATTTTACAGGAGAAAGTACTTACCGAAATGGGTTTATTTATACTTTAGGAAGGTCTTGGAAGTTTGCTTTCACCTCGTTGAAATTTTTTTGATGGTAAATCATGTAATTTTCGACATTAATGTCACTCCAATGCACGAAAGCTGTTCCCTTGATGTCCGTCTACTACGTGAACCAAATATTTGCGAGCGTTTCATGACGTAACAACCGGTCAGTGTTTCCAAATACGCGGTTTTGTAACTGTGTAACAGTTCTAGAACGTAAATAAACGTGAGTTACTGTTCATCATTTCTGATTACGAACTTGCGACAACATGACGTGCACAGGATCAGTGGCGTGCTCAATGTGAGGTTGATGGGGGCTATAAACCCCCCCTTTCGCCCAGTATCTCTAAGGCTATTTATGAATGGTTCGTGGGCTATTTATGTATGGTTCGTGGGGCTATCCGTGAATGGTTCGTGGGGCTATCTGTGAATGGTTCATGGGGCTATCCGTGAATGGTTCGTGGGGCTATCCATGAATGGTTCGTGGGGCTATCCGTGAATGGTTTGTGGGGCTATTTATGAATGGTTCATGGGGCTATCCGTGAATGGTTCGTGAGGCTATCCGTGAATGGTTCGTGGGGCTATCCGTGAATCGTTCGTGGGGCTAGCGCCAATGGTTCGTGGGGCTATCCGAGAATGGTGTGTGGGGCTACGAATATTTTTTTCGAAACCAATTTTTAACTATTGAAACCTTTGCGTGGCCCTACTAACCTATCCACGCGCCAATGGTTCGTGGGGCTATCTTTTTCACTATTGAAACCTTTGCGTGGCCCTACTAACCTATCCACGCGCCAATGGTTCGTGGGGCTAGCGCCAATGGTTCGTGGGGCTATCTTTTTCACTATTGAAACCTTTGCGTGGCCCTACTAACCTATCCACGCGCCAATGGTTCGTGGGGCTATCTTTTTCACTATTGAAACCTTTGCGTGGCCCTACTAACCTATCCACGCGCCAATGGTTCGTGGGGCTAGCGCCAATGGTTCGTGGGGCTAGCGCCAATGATTCGCAATTATTTCCAATTTCACACTTCGCACATTCCTTTCCTCTCTTCACCACCCCGTGTGCAACCAAAAACTCCACCGGATCCTCAACACCCGGAACCAATTTCACAACACACCCACCACACGACCGACACCTATAACTTCCGAGTTTCGTCAATTTTTGACATTCGTACTTACGTATTCTCCATACTAGTACCTAGATATTTTGCTATGAAGAAGGTCGCAACACTGCATAACCACTGATCATGGACTACGCTAGTCAAGATTTCTCCGCCATATCGCGTGTAACGCAAGCAAAAGCGAAGAAAATAAAAATACTCCATATTTCGAAAATTGAGATTATTTGCCTGCAAAACACGAAACGCGAAATAGAAGAATCCTTACGAATGCAGAATATGTAAGTATCAATGTGAAAAATACGAAAATAAGGGAATTAGAGACGTTTGGTGGTTACCGAAATTTTAATCTTTTCTCCGAGTTCATAAAATATCCAGAATCCAAACTCACTGCTAGTTACCCAGTTATGCAAAATGTGCCTGGCTACACGCATGCGCTTTATCAGGGATGCGAAGGAACCTCGCAAAGTTACAGAAGGTTCTCTGGGGGTGCTGTCGGTTGGCCGCGGAGTCACGTGGTTTGTGCCTATCAGTCGAACATGACCTTGTGCGGCACACTGAAGCGAGCGAAGGTATTTCATGTGATTTGTAAGCTGGAACAGATTTTACACGCGCAACAATCGACAGAGGTTTGTCTTTAGCTTATTCTTTAGGGACAGGCAGACCACACTAGGCATACAGAGTATAATGTAATATGGGAGGCAATTATTTCTCAGTCTCCTCACACTGACAATTTTATTACCCTTTTTGAAGTTAGTTGGCCACAGAAACGGATCTTATTATTGAAGTCCTATCTCATGTGATGGCTTGGTTCAGTATGCTGATCAAGTTTTCTGACAAAAGCAGGGCAGGTTACCCAAGAACAATCTGCTTCCTTCCTCATCCTGTATAAAGCATATGAGCACATAGCACAAATATGTAAGAGAAATATTTGTTAATTTGGTAACTTTTTGCAATTGAATTTCTATCATTAACAGCTGCAAAGAAACAAAGGCTTTCCTTTTTAAAGATTACAATATATAATTTTTATTTGATTAGGAAACTAAGAATGACTTCAGTATTCTCATGCAGTACAAAAGAGATTAAAAAACACTCTCTAAAACATACTACTGCTCGTTGCAACACATTATTTCCACAATCAAGACACAAAATTAAGGGCATGCTCAAGTAAAATTACGTATATTTCTGTAATTATCAAGTACTTACGGGCTCAACGTCAAGTTCGGATTTGTCGGTTATCCAAATATTAATAATTTTGAAAATACTCTTTCAGTTGGTGGAATGTGCCTGAAATTGAATGACATATTAAATCGTGAACGTCTTTTGTTCCTTTAATTAAAACTTTTAGTTTACAAATTAGTTCATCAAACCAAAGTGTGTTCTTCTCCCTTGTTTATTTATAGTAATATCTAAAAGCCCATTGAAGCATAGAAAAACATTTCGCTGTTCATACGTCAGTCATTGTTCTCTGCAGTTTTCAATGCAACATTCAGGCTTTCTGATCGTGCATCTTACGCTTCCCATCAGTGGTATTTATAAGTTGGTTTAAGAGAAATTCTCCATTTTTAATCTTTCAATATATGATATCAATATGACATTGCAAAAACCGTTATTAATGGTTCAATGTCATTTGCTGGGAAAGAAAATCGTATTACTTTGGATTCGAACATGCAAACGCAAGTATCAAAGTATTTACTTTAGACAGCACTCACGATTGTGAAACGTAGAAAGGTAATCATTTTACGGGGAACGTTAAAGTAGGTGTGTTGACAGAATGTAGATACTACCATATTAGCACTTACAACTAGGAAGCGATCTCAATTATAACGTGGCTGCATGCATTTCGCTAATAAAACACTGTGTTTTTTCAACGTATACACAAATACATCGTCGCTTCGGAACAAGAAATGCTCATCTTTGCTGCTTTCAGATTACTAACATACGAAGTGGCATGTAATTCAAAAGGTTTTGAAGAAACCTCAATTTTTATAAATAAGGTTGGATGAAATTAGACAAAACAAAAGTTACCTTCAGGTGGGCTCGAACTCAGCTTGACAGCACGCCAGTCCGACACGCTAACCAACACTCCAAACGAGACAACACGAAAGGATTTTGCAAGTAGTCCACCAAAACGAAAGTTTATTTTCAGATTGCTAATTCCCAAGGTATAACATGCGTAGCCAGGTGTGTCTTGCGTTTTCTGTACTTTTGTTATTTGAGTAGCTTTGGTCTCTCCATAAGTTAATCACGGGAATAGTGAGGAATGTTTTTTAAACGAAGATGATAAATAGACACACAGGAATAATCCACCCTCGCAATAAATCCAGAACTCAAACCAGGAACCTTCGATGCGAGGTGTGTTTCTTGTTCTAACTATATCTGTGTGTTTTCGTTAGATTCATGGTATTTCGTGAGTAGATATGAAGAAAGTAAATAAATACTTGGGTGGAAGGGACGGGAGAATCGTAGCTACGGAACTATTGAGAAAATATCCTTCGCCAAGATAGAGAATCTCTATATCCCTTGTGACAGAGAACCTATTAGAAGAATGAAAGGACAGATTAAAATATTAAATTTGATGTGTATCCTTTCGTTAAAATGTCTAGAAAACAATATAATAAACTTGTTCACTGCAAGAAAATAATAAAAAAAGTTTGCCAATTGTGGGGATCTAACCCAGGCCTCGCTGATGAAAGCTCTGAACGCTAACCAACACACTATCAATAGCACTACATTTTCTTTTTTCCAGTCAGTCTGTTTCATTCCTCAGCACATGAAAAAGCAAATGCATCTTAATTTCTGATAATTGTTTCATTCTCTATTAGTAGAAACCACGTATGTCAAAAATAGACGCATTCTTTCTGTGAAATATCACATGTTTCGCACATCATGCTTCTCCGTTTACTGTCATTTGGACATTCACTTGGAAGTTAAAACTTAGCTTTGTGTGTGCCTTTTCACGTGCATGTGTGTGACAAGAGTGGTGTGAACGTGTGTTGGATGTTGTTCTAGGTATTATTTTCGTTCAAAGCATTAATATAACTGTAAAATATAGAACTTAGTGTAATGCAAGGAGTGAAAATATAAACCCAGTCCATCAGGTTCGTTACCAAACAACATTATATAAAGGAACGTAACTTGGACCGAGTATTATTCCATGTCGAGAACACGAGACATTACTTCCGACAATCTTCATCTCATATTTCACTTTGGCATCACTGCTCAATTTACATAAATGTATAACCGTGACTGGTATACAAGCCGCAGAATTACAATGTATAGTCACAAGGTGCTTGGTGGTCAAAGATGGATGGCTTGCTTCAGTGCTTCTTCAATAGGGTCGTTACAACCCAGAAGTGTCCGTGACTGTGCAATCTTTGTGTGTGTCGTTCATCAGTTTAATCATAACATCGATCATCCCCATCGTCACGATTTGCCAAAAGCGACAAAGAGAAGTAAAATGAACTAAATCAATCAATCAATCATGCACATTAAACATTGTTAAAACAATACAAGAATGTTGTTTTGGTTCAATAGAGAGAGAGAGAGAGAGAGAGAGAGAGAGAGAGAGAGAGAGAGCTATAGTACGTAAATTGTTCATTTGATGTAAGTTGAAATATGAATTACGTAAATAGTATTTCTGTATTAAAATGCACAATTTTGTATTGTGACTCTTAAATATAAGAGTTTGAATGTTATGTGTTGAATGGGTTAAGAATAATATCAAGCAATCAGTTTTTCTGCTTTGCAGATTTGTTCGACCCACCGCCCCCATACAACAGACAGCTTCGTTTTGTACCGTATTCCGTGTTCCTTGCGGGTGACTCAGTGCAATCGGCTAGCGCATTGGTCTTGTGCCGTTTCAAGAGGGGAGGAGGGTGAAACTTGTACATAGCTTGTTTGTGTGTGCTTTCGGGGTTGAGAACTTCATTCGCTGCGCTGTACGTACAGTCACGGACACTGCTGGGTTGGGAGCGAATTTACAATATAGAGAAAGTCTCCAATTTTGTTAATTTTCGGTATACTAACTAATTTTGACCTCCTAATCACGAATCTGTTGAAAGAAACCGGGGGTCACGTCTGAAAATTTGAAAAAAAGCCGATTGAATTTTTTATATATATAGGTGTATATGCGTAGTTTTACGAACAAAAATGTAATATCCTGTCATTGTGTCCAACCACGCCGTTGTTTTACAAGAAAATGATTTATTCTAGTACGATCCCTATTTATTCGATGAATGTAGGGGTGAAATGAGTGCTAATGGAACCTAACCTAACAGGCCTAACCTAACCTCGTGTGAATGGTTCGTGGGGCTACCCGTGGATGGTTTTTGGGGCTAACGTCAATGGTTTGTGGGGCTACCCGTGGATGGATTTTGGGGCTAACGTCAATGGTTTGTGGGGCTACCCGTGGATGGTTTTTGGTGCTAACGAACAATTTTTCATCAAAATGTACAATTTCCAGACGTGACCCCCGGTTTTTTACAACAGATTAGTGATTAGGAGGCCAAAATTAGTTAGTATACCGAAAATTAACGAAATTGGAGACTTTCTCTATATTGTACATTCTAGCCCTGGGTTGTAACGACCTTATTGAAGAAGCACTGAAGCAAGCCATCCATGTATGACCACCAAGCGCCTTGTGACTAGACAACCCAACCAGCATTGCAATTCTGCGGCTTGTATACCAGTCACAGGTATATATCTCTGTAAATTGAGTAGTGATGCCAAAGGGAAATACGAGATGAAGATTGTCGATCGTAATGTCTCTTGTTCTCGACATGGAATAATACTCGGTCCACGTTACGTTCCATTATTTAATGTTGTTTGGGAACAAACCTGACGGACTGGGTTTATATTTTCACTCCTTGCATTTGTTCAATTGCACAAATGTCGGTTGTTTTCCAGTATTTCCAGTAGCGATACGTCTTAAGAGGCCGACATAGTATTGTCTATTACCGATTATTCTATTAGTTATAATTTCAAAAAATGATGTTGAAAATATGAAAAATAAACGAAACCAACCAACCAACAATCGACCCTCCCGTCCACCATCGCCAACCAGCCAACCGTTAGCCCACCCGCCAACCATCGCCAACCAGCCAACACTTTGCCCTCCCTCCCACCATCGCCAACCAGCCATCCGTATGCCCACCTACCCACCATCGCCAACCAGCTATCTGTTTGCCCACCCGCCCGCCATCACCAACCACCCAACCGATTGCCCACCCGCCAATCATCACCAACCACCCAACCGATTGCCCACCCGCCCACCATCCCCAAGCAGCCAACACAGGACCCTTACACCTTCCGAACCCACCCACCAACCAACTGTAAACCCATCCGGGTTGTTAATTGAACAAAAACAGATCACGACCGCGTCACAACAAATCTTGCATCGAGTTTCCACAACGCTATAAACAAGCCACTTCACCGTCATCAAAGACACATGTGCCGTTTTTCTCTCCATTTCCACACTCGCCGTACAATTTCAACACTCGATTAATAATACCACCTTCTCAATTGTTAACTTCATTATAGGAATGCGTGTTCAGGATCATTATAACAACGATGAAAGATATTGTTCGAAATCTCGAACGACAACGCAAACACGCAACGCAATTTCATGTACTCTTTTTTTGTTACCTTCCGTAGGCACTACTTTTAAAATACATCAGTCATGCAGCATACCGTGGTTTGTACACCAGCAGAGGCCGACTGCTAATTCAGCTTTGATTCTGTAAAGCCAGTCTCACACGGCAAGTCTTCCCTTCCCGAAACACTTCCGACTCGAAACTATCATCAGATAGTTTACGTGTTCAGTTCTCGAAACAGCAAAAGTGGGCTCACAAGATCCATAAAATTGCTTCTTATCTAATGGCTACCGCTCAAACACGGCACACCACGTCGCAAGTTATGATTCTAATAAGCTGGTGAAGATAAGGGAAAACAATATTTTCTCTTAAAAGAATAAGAGAAATGCATTGGCACTGTTGAAAAATGCAGCATATGTATCCCGTGGCAATGAATATGATTTTATAACATATGGTCATTTCTAGTTGATATAGTGCCGGTACTTTACGGACACACTAGCATAAAGTATATTTCGATAGAAGTTGCATCTTCTAATGAAACACTTTTCGTACAGTTTTTAAATACAGTATGTAACATTCTTATTCTTACACACGGATTTTCAAAGAAAAAGCTTTAATATCTGAAAGGAAATACACTCTTTTGAAATTATTTCTTTACAATTCAATAACTAATATCATTAGGAACATAAAATCTTACCCAAATTCTGTATAACCAATGACAATAATAAATTAAATGAGACTGAAAGAGAAACATGCCATTTTTTGTACAACTTTTCTATTCGTACACTTAATAATATAAAAGGAAAAAGTATATTCAGAGCAAATTGACTGACAGTTCTAATACTTTGATGCGTATCCTTTGGCTTTAATTACTGCTTGACACCTGTTCTTCATAGAATTAACCAGTTTCCGACATGTTTCAGAGCTTATTTTATTCCACTCGGCTTGCACAACAGTTTTCAAATCTTGTTTGGACTTGACGCCTGCTTTATGGACTCGCCTTTTTAAAAGTGCCCATAAATGCTCAATGGGATTTAACTCTGGACTTTGAGCTGGTGTTTGTAGTAGTTTGGGCACATTCCATATTAGCCAATTCATGTTAACTCGCGCCTTATTCTTACTGTCATTGTCTTGTTGGAATCTGTAGATGGCCGGCATGTCCATTTTTTGGGCACTCTGCTTTACATTGTTCTTCAGTATGTTCAAATAGATATATGCATCCATGATACTGGATGGTACCAAAACCTTTGGACGACATACAGCTCCAAATCATTAATGACCCACCACCGTGTTTAACTGTTGGAACTGTGTTAATGTGATCATTGTTTTTATTTGATTTTCTCCATACCCTATTTATCCCATCTGACCCGTATATATTAATCGTGGACTCGTTTGACCATATGACACTATCCCAAAATTCCTGGTCCTTGTGGATGTGCTCTCTCGCGAATGAAAGTCTATTCCTGCGATTCACCTTATTTACATACGGCCTCTTTCGTGGTGTTCTGCCATGATATCTATGCTTCCACAAGGCACGTCGGGCAGTTTGATCGGACATCATCTTGCCAGCAACATTTTCTACTAACGGTCGTAACTGAGGAACACTTAGTCGGGGTTTTTCTCGCACTCTTTTTAAAATAAAGCTTTCATCACGTTTATTCAAGCGTCTCTCTTTGGTTTTCTCGGCACATTCTGTGTTGAACCTTCGTCTCTAAATTTGTTTACTATGTATTGAACTGTGGAGTGTGACTTATTGACTGTTCGTCTAATTTTTCTGAACGAATAACCTCTAAGAGCCAAATTTAAAATAACATCCTTCAGATCGGAACTAAGTTCCTTCACCTTGCCCATTTTGAACACGCTAATAGATAGACGATAGGCCTACAACAATACCTACGACAGCATTCCGCTTGACGGGGAACGCGCCTGCATGTTCAAACTTGTTACAAAGTTGCAAACTGCACGAAATCGCCTGAATAGCGGTAGCTCTGTATGCGAGGAAGATTGAAACTCTTGCCTGTACGAATAACAATGTTGCATGAAACAGCGTGTTTTTCTCTTTTCACACAAATTATATGCTCTGTTTATACACTTTGAACACACATTTTAATTGACATTTGTTGGTGAAACCTTCATTAACATTAATTTCCAAGTACATATAAAAATTAATTATATTTACTAGTAGATATGACATTTTTTCCTCGGAAATTCTATGTGTACGAATAACAATTTTACATACTGTATACTGTATTACTCGATACGAACTTGACAATTCAATTACATAAACTTCACAACATTCAAAGTGCCACAATTGTGGAATATACAACCAACTAAAGTTACCGTATTTTATTGACACTTCCTTGCTCCTAAAATACTTATTTCGAAATTTCACTTGAGCGGATTTCACTGCTCGGGAAAGCGCGAGAACACCTTTCTAAATAAAATCTTTCCTTTGCAATGATGCTTAGATTTTCTTGCCTCCGTCACAAGACATTAAATTGAAAGTTGTTGAGTTGCAACACTACATCACGAAAAGTGAAGTCATCGCATGCCTGAAGCTATGTAACGTCTATTATAAATTTAGTACCTTTCTCTTAGAGAATTACCATTAACTTATTTTACAGTTTTACCGTTAGATGTCAGCCTTATCGGCTCTCCATGGATTTACGGCAAACTCCCCCTCCTCACTCTATTCGTGGAGACTCCGACCAGCAAGCATCTCTCTTTTATCACCCTTCAAGACAACTAGTTGCTTGGTATTTCTTTGCAAGAGCAAACATGTTGGGTTCACTACAGTGTTAATTGTCAAGTCTGCGATAATAGTACATGGAGAATAAGCATGTGATGTTTCTACAATCGTACGGCGATAGGATTTGGGAAGGGAAAGCATAGCCTCGGAACCAGTTTGTATATGTGTCGTAAATGCAGCTAATTTGCTAATCCGAGTTCGTGAATGGTTCACCCAGTTATTGCAGGCCACACGGACAGTTGCCACAAGAATGTAACATTGTAATTTTACCAGCTTAATTTCCACGATGTGTAACATGCGGAAACATGGTACTTAGCTGCGAGGACTTGAAATTGAAATAGGGTATGTTGAAATAAAGAAAATAGTCTAATTCTTTGGATTGAGGATAGTCCACGAAAATGTTGGATTTTCAAATTAACAGAGTGTGATCTTAGGGAAAGGAACAATCTAATATGGTGACGCATGTTCGCTATTTCCCATTTAATGCCATGGCGAACTTAACTAGAATCTACGTACACTCCCCAACATTTGCGTAGTTGCAAAAACAATTTCCCTATTTAATAACAAATTAACTAATCGAATATTATTAGAAGGGCAAACCCTTGCAAAGCGGTATTCTCATTGATGGCAATCTTGACGAATCAGAATATAAAAGATACATTTGCTTTTTTAATAAGAGGCCAACTTGTAGTAACCGAAATTCTCCTTTTCATAACCTTGATTCCATTTTTAAACATTTTATTAAACGAGCATCTAGAAATTTTATGACGCAATGGAATAAAACTTAACAGAACCGTTAGAATGATATTTTAGGTGAATACGTCTCATTCTAATCTCGCATGCTCAGAACGAAGAATGACGTGAGAAAATATATATATATATATATATATATATATATATATATATATATATATATTAAGAAAGTGTAAATGTAATAGTGGTATTGAGTAAGAAACAAGAGTATGAATTTTAATCTCGAAATAACTAAATTTAATTGCATCCTGGCACGTAAAAATCTTGAACACGAATGTATTGTATTTTTAAAGGTCCAGTCAAATTATATCTATTACTGTATTATCCTTTTATGCATAAATGGTAAGCTGTGATTCGCATTAAAAAAATATGTAGAACAACAACCCTTTTCATGATTTAAAAGCAAATGCATAAGTAAAAAGGTATCACAAATAATTTACGTTTTGGTAACCTAATACATACATATATTTGGTAAATTGTGGTGTGGTTTTTCTATATGTTTATTCAAATTAAAAAATCACGCAGCAAGCACAATTTTATAACTCGGAGTATTCTAGTTTGGTCGCTGTTAGAATATTTGCCTAGATACGAAAATGAAATGCGAACGGGAAGAAGCATGTTACAGGTACTGTATCTCATTTTTACATACAAAGTGACTCCGTAACCCAGTGATCCAAGATATAAGAAACCTTCTGTTTTCTCTACTCGCTGCACAAGACACGCCACGCCACGTTGGTGTGCACATTGAAGGGTTGCTCATGCATGTTAAACTCACTCAACAAGGTATAAACCCCCAAACAGGTAAATGGAAGGTAATTTGGGCAAGGAACATTTAATGTTTTGGAAAGAAGGCAAACAATATTAAAATATAATAAGAAAATTGCATTGTTTATTAGTTTGGGTGTGCACGTGTGAGTGCGCGAATAGGCAGCATTTGTTTTAAGAATCCGGTACTTTCAAGTTGAATGTGTCAACTGTAATTATCTCAAACAGGTTTTTAAACTTGCCAACGATTGGTCAGCTATGTAGGGAGAAGATGAGCCAATATGTTTACCTTTCTGAGAAAAGCAAGTATTTTTGTCGTGTCTGATGTAGCTTCTAGACTATTCCTACACTACTCTCTAATGTGTTGTCTGTCAGAGCGGAGGTCCCTTTACAAGTTTAATTTTAAATTTTTCACAAGTTATCCTTTGCACCCCTTTTTTATTTTTAGATCAGAGTATGTGTGAGAGGGGTATTCCACGTAAAACATTGAAGGGTTCGAATTGGCCATACGTGCCGATGCAACCAAAAATTTAAAACGAAGTCAATCAACCCAGTGATCCTGAAGTGCGGGTATACTTATCACAGGTTCAATTTTTCTTTACTTTTCAACTTTTCCACTAATTCATCACCATAAATTCTTGTTTTTTTTCTCCCAGTACCCTATTGTATTGCGATGTACTGTCAACATGCCATTCTTCGCTACCACTGACCTTCTTGATAATTGTAATTTGCCTACTTCCAACTACTTTTCACTCTTTATATTTTTCGCTACGTACACTAATAACGGAGTTATCTATGGAACAGGAATCTTCAAGAACTGACCATTAAAATATGGACTTGATATACGTTAATGAAAATAATATTGTGTTTACTTTTCAGGTTTCATTTCATATATACTTTTAGTTTTCAACTATAATAATTTCTCTACAAAATGCATATAATAGCACGCATTATCTTCCATAACATATCGTAACCTAACCTAATCTAAATCTAGCATAACTCCGGATCCGATTGACATACTATTTTAAAATCTTGCACTGTTACTTAGCTTTAGTATATGTATGACGTATATTGTTATATATATATATAAATTGAGAGACTCGTTTTTGAGGAAATAGTTACCAAAATTTCAATTGCACAAATGTCGGTTGTTCTCCAGTATCTCCAGTAGCGATACGTCTTAAGACGCCGACATATTATTATATAATTGTCTATTATCGATTATTCTATTAGTTATAATTTCAAAAAATGATGTTGAAAATATGAAAAATAAACGAAGCGAACCAACCAACCATCTACCCTCCCGTTAACCATCGCCAACCAGCCAACCGTTAGCCCTCCCGCCCACCATCGCCAACCAGTCAACCCTTTGCCCTCCCAACCACCATCGCCAACCAGCCATCCGTATGCCCACCCCAACCATCCATCCGTTTGCCCACCCGTCCGCCATCACCAACCACCCAACCGATTGCCCACCCGCCCACCATCACCAACCACCCAACCGATTGCCCACCCGCCCACCACCGCCAAGCAGCCAACTCAGGACCCTTCCACCTTACGAACCCACCAACCAACCAATTGTAAACCCACCCTGGTTGTTAATTGAACAAGGACAGATCGCGACCGCGTCACACCAAATCTTGCATCGAGTGTCCACAACGCTAAAAACAAGCCACTTCACCATCATCAAAGACACATGTGCCGTTATTCTCTCCACTTCCAAACTCGCCGCAAAATTTCAACACTCGATTAATAATACCACCTTCTCAATTGTTAACTACATTATAGGATTGCGTGTTCAGGATCATTGAAACAACGATGAAAGATATTGTTCGAAATCTCGAACAACAACGCAAACACGAAACGCAATTTCCTGTACTCTTTTTTTGTTACCTTCCGAAGGCACTACTTTTAAAATACATCAGTCATTCAGCATACTGTGATTTGTACACCAGCAGAGGAGGACTGCTACTTCAGCTTTGATTCTGTAAACCAGTCTCACACGGTAAGTCTTCCCTTCCCGACCCACTTCCGACTCGAAACTACCATAAGATAGTTTACGTGTTCAGTTCTCGAAACAGCAAAAGTGGGCTCACAAGATCCATAAAATTGCTTCTTATCTAATGGCTACCGCTCAAACACGGCACACCACGTCGCAAGTTATGATTCTAATAAGCTGGTGAAGATAAGGGAAAATAATGTTTTCTCTTAAAAGAATAAGATAAATCCATTGGCACTGTTGAAAAATGCAGCATATGTATCCCGTGGCAAAGAATATGATTTTATAACATATGGTCATTTCTAGTTGATATAGTGCCGGTACTTTACGGACACACTAGCATAAAGTATATTTCGATAGAAGTTGCATCTTCTAATGAAACACATTTCGTACGGTTTTTAAATTTGCTGTATTACCCGATATAATATATCAATATATTAATTACATAAACTTAACAACATTCAAAGTGCGACAATTGTGGAATATACAACCATTTTAGTTACCGTATTTCATTGACACTTCCTTGCTCCTAAAATACTTATTTCGAAATTTCACTTGAGCGGATTTCACTGCTCGGGAAAGCGTGAGAACCCCTTTCTAAATAACATCTTTCCTTTATGATGATTATTAGATTCTCTTGCCTCCGTCACAAGACATTAAATGGAAAGGTGTTGCGTTGCAACACTACATCACGAAAAGGGAAGTCATCGCATGCCTGAAGCTATGTAACGTCGATTATAAATTTAGTACCTTTCTCTTAAAGAATTACCATTAACTTATTTTACAGTTTTACCGGTAGATGTCAGCGTTATCGGCTCTCCATGGATTTACGGCAAACTCTCCCTCCTCACTCTATTTTCGTGGATACTCCGACCAGCAAGCATCTCTCTTTTATCACCCTTCAAGACAAGTAGTTGCTTGGTATTTCTTTGCAAGAGCAAACACGTTGGGTTCACTACAGTGTTAATTGTCAAGTCTGCGATAATAGTACATGGAGAATAAGCATGTGATGTTTCTACAATCGTACGGCGATAGGATTTGGGAAGGAAAAGCATCGCCTCGGAACCAGTTTGTCTATGTGTCGTAAATGCAGCTAATTTGTTAATCCGAGTTCGTGAATGGTTCACCCAGTTATTGCAGGCCACACGGGCAGTTGCCACAAGAAAGTATCATTGTGATTTTACCAGCTTAATTTCCACGATGTGTAACATGCAGAAACATGGAACTTAGCTGGGAGGACTTGAAATTGAAATAGGGTATGTTCAAGTAAAAAAATAGCCTAATTCTTTGGAATTAGTATAGTCCACGAAAATGTTGGATTTTCAAATTAACATAGTGTGATCTTAGGGAAAGGAACAAACTAATATGGTGACGCATGTTCGCTATTTACTATTTAATGCCATGGCGAACTTAACTAAAATCTACGTACACTCCCCAACATTTGCGTAGTTGCAAAAACAATATCCCTATTTAATAACAAATTAACAAATCGAATATTATTAGAAGGGCAAACCCTTGCAAAGCGGTATTCTCATGATGGCAATCTTGACGAATCAGAATATAAAAGATGCATTTTCTTGTGAAATAAGAGGACAACTTGTATTAACCGAAATCCTCCTTTTCATAACCTTGATTCCATTTTTAAACATTTTAATTAACGAGCATCTAGAAAGTTTATGACGCAATGCAATATAACTTAACAGAAACGTTAGAGTGATATTTTAGGTGAATACGTCTCATTCTAATCTCGCATGCTCAGAACGAAGAATGACGTGACAAACTATATATATACATATATATTAAGAAAGTGTAAATGTAATAGTGGTATTGAGTAAGAAACAAGAGTATGAATTTTAATCTCAAAATAACTAAATCTAATTGCTGCCTGGCACGTAAAAATCTTGAACACGAATGTATTGAATTTTTAAAGGTCCAATCAAATTATATCTATTACTGTATTATCCTTTTGTGCATAAATGGTAAGCTGTGATTCGCATTAAAAAAATATGTTGAACAACAACCTTTTTCATGATTTAAGAGCAAATGCATAAGTAAAAAAGTATCACAAATAATTTATGTTTTGGTAACCTAATACATATATATTTGGTAAATTGTGGTGTGGTTTTTCTTTATGTTTATTCAACCTTAAAGAAAACACGCAGCAAGCAAAATTTTATAACTCGGAGTATTCTAGTTTGGTTGCTCTTAGTCTATTTGCCTAGATATGAAAATGAAATGCGACCGGGTAGAAGCACGTTACAGGTACTGTATCTCAGTTTTACATACAAAGCGGCTACGTAACCCAGTGATCCAAGATATAAAAAACCTTCTGTTTTCTCTACTCGCTGCTCAAGACACGAAACGCCTCGTTGGTGTGCACATTGAAGGGTTGCTCATGCATGTTAAACTCATTCAACAAGGGAGAAACTCCCAAACAGGTAAATGGAAGGTAATTTGGGCCGGGAACATTTGATGTTTTGTAAAAATGCCAAACAATATTTAAATATAATAATAAAATTGCATTGTTGTTTTAAGTGTCCCGTACTTTCAAGTTGAATGTGTCAACTTTAATTATCTCAAACAGGTTTCTAACCTTGCCAACGACTGGTCAGCTAAGTAGAGAGACGATGAGCCAATATGTTTACCTTTCTGAGAAAAGCAGGTGTTTTTGTCGTGTCTGAGTTAATTTCTAGACTATTCCTACACTACTCTCTAGTGTGTTGTCTGTCAGAAAGCAGGTCCCTTTACAAGTTTAATTTAAATTTTTTCACAAGTTATCCTTTGCACCTTTTTTTTATTTTTAGATCAGAGTATGTGTGAGAGGGGTTTTCCACGGAAAACACTGAAGGGTTCAAATTGGCCATACGTGCCGATGCATCCAAACATTTATAACGAAGTCAATCAATCCAGTGATCCTGAAGTGTGGGTACACTTATCACACGTTCAATTTTTCTTTACTTTTCAACTTTTCCACTAATTCATCACTATAAATTCTTATTTTTATTTCTCCCAGTACTCTATTGTATTGCGATGTACTGTCAACATGCCATTCTTCGCTACCACTAACCTTCTTGATAATTGTAATTTGTTTACTTCCAACTACTTTTCACACTTTATATTTTTCGCTACGTACACTAATAACGGAGTAATCTATGGAACAGGAATCTTCAGAAACTGACAACTAACCCTTCCGCCTAACGAACCTACCCACCATCCAACTGCAAACCCACATGGGTTGTTAATTGAACAAAGACAGATCGCGACCGCGTCACACCAAATCTTGCATCGAGTTTCCACAACGCTAAAAACAAGCCACTTCACCATCATCAAAGACACTTGTGCCGTTTTTCTCTCCACTTCCACACTCGCCGCACAATTTCAACACTCGATTAATAATACCACCGGGAAATATGCGATATCGCCCGGACGGATTTCTTCAAATTTACAGGAGAAAGTACTTACTAAAATGAGTATCTTTAGCATTCAGGACGTTCCTGGAGGTATTTTCTTTCACGGAAAGTAAAAACTTCGTAGTTTAATGTTGCCGAACAAGAATTATTCACTTTTTTGCCTACAAAATTGGCATTGCCTGCCACATTATGCCGTTCTTTCCATTGTGTGCGTGCAGATGCGAGAGCGTTGAAAGTCTGCAGTGTTTCCAAACGTTCCTTTTTTTACTAAAATTTCTATTTTTAACTATGTTCGCCGCGCTTTCTTTTTTCGATGAATTTAGGTGTGAAATGAGTGCTAATGGAACCTAACCTAACAGGCCTAACCTAACCTTGTGTGAGTGGTTTGTGGGGCTATTCGTGGATGGTTTTTGGGACTAACGTCAATGGTTTGTAGGGCTACCTATGGATGGATTTTGGGGTAACGTCAATGGTTTGTGGGGCTACCCGTGGATGGTTTTTGGGGCTATTGTGCATGGTTTGTGGAGGTAAACATGAAACAAAACGAAATAGTACGTAATTTTCCGTCATGAAGGTTTGAAACACTGCTTGCGCACTGGAAATCGACAAAACACAAGCTGGCGCGTCATGACGCGCGATGATCCATTACGAGTGCACGCCATATTGTCTATTACAGAAGCGGAACAAGTACGACAAATAATCAATCGTAATATGAAAAGTTGACAGTATTTTATGAAAAAAGGCACCTTAAAGAATGTTCCGCAAGGTAAAATAGGTAAGTACCAGTGGCAAAATTAAGGAAATAAATGAGTGGAAGGTGTCTGGTCGTTATAGTAGTAATGCACCGGCGTTGAGTCCGATAAATCAATTGATTGGAAAAGATCGATCAAAGATCAATTGATGACGCAGCAGGTTTTTTTTTTCGTCATAAAAGGGGCGGGGCTTATTTTGTAAGGATGAATGTGATTGGTCGTGACGTCATAAATGGGCGGGGCTTATTTTGTAAGGAGCGTTTTGATTGGTTGGAGGAGGGAATTCGGGTTTTTCCCGCGGGAGTTTCCGGTGCCTGAAAACAGATGGCGTTGATGAGTCAGAAAGTCTGGGGTGGGGAGGAGGAAAAGTACGCGGTGACGGTTGGTTTTCTCGGAATTGGAGTACGTGTTTTCGGGGTCTGAAAACAGATGGCGTTGATGAGTCAGAAAGTCTGGGTTGGGAAGGAGGAAAAGTAGGCGACGCGGTGACGGTGGGTTTTCTCGTAATTGGAGTACGTGTTTCCGGTGTCTGAAAACAGATGGCGTTGATGAGTCAGATGATGAGTCAGAAAGTCTGGGTTGGGAGGAGGAAAAGTAGGCGACGCGGTGACGGTTGGTTTTCTGGTAATTGGAGTACGTGTTTCCGGTGTCTGAAAACAGATGGCGTTGATGAGTCAGAATATGTGTTTTTGTGGGAGTCACGTGACTGTTTGTGACGTCACAAAATGGAAGTCACGTGACCAGATTATATTATTAAATTATTATTAATATAAATATCAGTATTATTATTATTATGAATTGTTTTAATTTCTGTGACGCCATTTTGGTTGTGTTATGTTATTTTGGTGTGTGACGTCATATATAAATCGGAGTACGTGTTTCCGGTGTTTGAAAACAGATGGCGTTGATGAGTCTGAAATTCTCGGATTATTATTATTATTATTATTATTAATATTATGAATTGTTTTAATTTCTGTGACGCCATTCTGTTTTTGTTATGTTATTTTGGTGTGTGACGTCATATATAAATCGGAGTACGTGTTTCCGGTGTTTGAAAACAGATGGCGTTGATGAATCTGAAATTCTCGGATTATTATTATTATTATTATGAAATGTTTTAATTTCTGTGACGCCATTTTGTTTTTGTTACGCTATTTTGGCGTGTGACGTCATATATAAATTGGAGTACGTGTTTCCGGTGTTCTAAAACAGATGGCGTTGATGAGTCTGAAATTCTCGGAATTGGGTACGTGTATCCGGTGTTGACGAGTCATTCTGGGAAATTCCCCAGTTTTCGTCCTGTAGTCAAAATGTAAGAATTAAAACGCTTTTCAGGCTCTGAAAAGCATAAAAATTCAACATTTTCCTGAAGATTATCTCTGGTTTGCTTTGGGGAGAAAAAGAGTTTGAAATTAGTATTAGCATTGAACGCGAATTTTTCGAAAAACCCAGTTTTCGTCATAGTCGAAATGTAAGAATTAAAACGCGAAGCCGCTTTTGGAGTTCTTATTTCGTCGAATAAAATGTAGCATAATACTGATGGAACCCCTGTACATGGTGTTCTTAAAATGAAAACAAATATTGGTAGTATGTATTGTAAATTGAGTAAAATGTGTAAGTTTTTCTGAATTTTGAAACTTTTATTTCGTCGAATAAAATACAGCATAATACTTATAGAGCGTCCTGTACATGGTGTTCTTAAAATGAGAATAGCCGGCCCTAATTGAACTAGAGTGAAAGGCAATTGTAGATTCGGAATCTGTACGTCAAGACCTTTCCATAGAGTATATGGACGGTGGTCTACGGTAAAAATAACAAAAACCAAGATGGCGGCCAAGATGGCGTCCCCCATTGCCATAACGAGCTGAGATGACAATTAATTGTATAATATTACATAGTAATCGTGGGTGATGTTTATTGTCAGCTCGTTGTTGTAGGTAAATTTGAAAAGTTGAAAAACCTGTCCGGAAAACTTTAAAGGGCTGTCCAGCCGGCCCTAATTGAACTAGAGTGAAAGGCAATTGTATATTCGGAATCTGTACGTCAAGACCTTTCCATAGAGTATATGGACGGTGGTCTACGGTAAAAATAACAAAAACCAAGATGGCGGCCAAGATGGCGGCCCCCATTGCCATAACGAGCTGAGATGACAATTAATTGTATAATATTACATAGTAATCGTGGGTGATGTTTATTGTCAGCTCGTTGTTGTAGGTAAATTTGAAAAGTTGAAAAACCTGTCCGGAAAACTTTAAAGGGTTGTCCAGCCGGCCCTAATTGAACTAGAGTGAAAGGCAATTGTATATTCGGAATCTGTACGTCAAGACCTTTCCATAGAGTATATGGACGGTGGTCTACGGTAAAAATAACAAAAACCAAGATGACGGCCAAGATGGCGGCCCCCATTGCCATAACGAGCTGAGATGACAATTAATTGTATAATATTACATAGTAATCGTGGGTGATGTTTATTGTCAGCTCGTTGTTGTAGGTAAATTTGAAAAGTTGAAAAACCTGTCCGGAAAACTTTAAAGGGTTGTCCAGCCGGCCCTAATTGAACTAGAGTGAAAGGCAATTGTATATTCGGAATCTGTACGTCAAGACCTTTCCATAGAGTATATGGACGGTGGTCTACGGTAAAAATAACAAAAACCAAGATGACGGCCAAGATGGCGGCCCCCATTGCCATAACGAGCTGAGATGACAATTAATTGTATAATATTACATAGTAATCGTGGGTGATGTTTATTGTCAGCTCGTTGTTGTAGGTAAATTTGAAAAGTTGAAAAACCTGTCCGGAAAACTTTAAAGGGTTGTCCAGCCGGCCCTAATTGAACTAGAGTGAAAGGCAATTGTATATTCGGAATCTGTACGTCAAGACCTTTCCATAGAGTATATGGACGGTGGTCTACGGTAAAAATAACAAAAACCAAGATGACGGCCAAGATGGCGTCCCCCATTGCCATAACGAGCTGAGATGACAATTAATTGTATAATATTACATAGTAATCGTGGGTGATGTTTATTGTCAGCTCGTTGTTGTAGGTAAATTTGAAAAGTTGAAAAAACCTGTCCGGATATACACATTGCTCGCATCCGTTCCAGCAAAGCGTCCAACGCCCACGTGCCTCTCATGTCTTCTTCCTGCCCTGGTACACTATGGACAGTCACCCCCTCCGTGAAACCAACTCTTTTTACTCTATTTATTTTCTTTACATCTAGACGCTCTCTGTCCTTTTTCTCTTTTTGCAGGTCTTTCTCCATTATATGCTAGCAGACTTTTATTCTCCTTTTCTTTAACAGTATGATGATGTCATAACCTCTTCTTAATCACCAGGCACATTACCATTCCACCCACCTCATCCCCAACAAACACGCCACACATATCACTCACTAATTCCAAGAATTGTAGCTATACACTCACACACCATCTGCTCTCATCCATTAACACCAGGGAAAACCTATCACCACACGGATAAAGACAGCACACCAAAGCCGTTCGTAACAAACACCATTTGATCTTGTCCATTAACAGTCTGCAACCCTTGGCTCCATTCCAAGGCCAAGGGTCAAGAAGTATATATTACATACTTATATATATATTTATAGAACATACTTTTTTCCGCAAATTATATAACCGATATTATAACATGCACCCTTATTAGTGGAGAGCTCAGTGCATAAAACGGATTTTCAACATCAGTTCAATCCGGCACCCGATAGATCGGACACTTTATAACATGCCCTCGTATATTTCTGAACAGATCAGCCTCGGTGCATAAAACGGATTTCGAATACCAGTTGAACCCGTCATTCGTTAAGAGTCTGGATATGAGATCATGGCGTTTTTGTGTGAGGCACAACAGTTCCTTGAAGGTGTTTGCAGGAGTTACTTGATGATTGTCGCAGGAGTTCCTTGTTCCGTGTCGACTCAACTTCTTCAACGAGGAACGAGGGATGCATCTTAAATGAATATAACGTAAAATGTGAAATGTCCTACGGATTGAACTAGTGTTTGAAATTCGTTTCTGCACCGGGGGTAATTGGTACAGATATATACGACGGCATGGTAAAAAATGTGGAATCCTCTTAAGGGCTGATCGATTGATTGAACTGATGTTTGTAATCCGTTTTATGCACCAAGGGTGATCGAAACAGAAATATACGGGGCTTGGTATAAGTTGTCCTATGTAGTGATTGAGTGACGGATTGAACTGATGTTTGAAACCTGTTTTATGCAGCGAGGATGAACCGTTTTATGCACCGAAGCTGATCGATACAGAAATATACGAGGGTATGGTATATAAAATCGCTGTATCTCCGCTATTAATTGAGCTAGGAGAATGGTTGATAGCTTGTAAGACTCGGAGTGAACTCCTCTTTCCGGTGAACTAGGTTTCATTGTTCTAGGACCGGTGGTTTCCTACTTTCTTTATTTTCAACTGTTTGAAATCCGTTTATGCACCGAGGGTAATCGGTACAGAAATATACGACGGCATGGTAGAAAATGTGGAATCCTCTTAGGGGCTGATCGATTGATTGAACTAATGTTTGTAATCCGTTTATGCACCGAGGGTGATCGATACAGAAATATACGAGGGCTGTGTAAAATGTTTTGAATTTTCAAGCTCTTATTTCGCCGGATAAAATACAGTATAATACTTATGGAACCCGCTATACATGGTGTTCTTAAAATGAAAACAAATATTGGTAGTATGTATTATAAATTGAGTAAAATGTGTAAGTTTTTTCTGAATTTTGAAACTCTTATTTCGTCGAATAAAATACAGCTTAATACTTATGGAGCTCGCTGTACATGGTGTTCTTAAAATGAGAACAAATATGGGTAGTATGTATTGTAAATTGATTAAAATGTGTAAGTTTTTTCTGAATTTTGAAGCTCTTATTTCGTCGAATAAAATACAGCAAAATACTTATGGAGCCCGCTGTACATGGTGTTCTTAAAATGAGAACAAATATGGGTAGTATGTATTGTAAATTGATTAAAATGTGTAAGTTTTTCTGAATTTTGAAGCTCTTATTTCGTCGAATAAAATACAACAAAATACTTATGGAGCCCGCTGTACATGGTGTTCTTAAAATGAAAACAAATATTGGTAGTATGTATTGTAAATAGAGTTAAATGTGTAAGTCGTGTCCAAGTAATAAATAGGGCGGTGTTTACATACAAAAGTAATGTTATTATTATTGCGTTGCACTATACTATGAATATTGTAGGGCGTAATCGTCTAGGAATTGTGCCTGTTTGAAATATGTTTAACTGAAAACATGATGTCGGAAAATAGAAGGTACAAATAGAAGGGATAAAAGATAATAGGATCTGGGAACGTTTCTTGTGTGGGGAAATGTTTGTTTGTTTGTTCTAGGTAAGAAATGTGATGTCTGTTGAAAATAAGGAGGATAAAAAGAGGAATAGGTGAAGATGGAGTTCGATAAAAGAGGAAAATAATATATTCAAAAATATGAATTATTTTGAGGAATCTCGAATCGGTTATGTAACACTCAGAATAAAAAGAATTGGATGAATATTTACCATTACGATTATATAAATTTTGGGATAGAAGATAAAATGAATAAATGGGGGTGCAACAAGAAAATATTATGTGAGGGGTGTTCACAAATGAGGGAATTGCTGGCAATATTATTATATAGTAGTGGAAGTAAGTATTAAGGAACATACTACATTTTCGGAAAGGAGTTAAAGTTTAGGGGTATACCAAAAATATTGGAGAAGGGTAAGGGTGTTATTGGTTGGATTTAAAATAATGTGTGGCGGCGGAGAGTTTTGAAAATGTTATGTGATATTGAGAGGTGTATGGATATTAAACACCGCTAAGTTTGAATGTGATGTGTTCAAAATTCTTCTAAATATAATCCAAATGATATTCCTGTAGTTCCATATATGTTTCTTACAAATGGAGAGTAAATTCTTGTGCACACACGATTTAGTAAGAATTATGCAATTCAGTTAAGTATACAGCTATTTGATATATAAAAGGTGTCCTAATAGGGTTATAATAAATGTTTAAAGAGTCCCTGTTATATCCACACAATGCTACGGAAATTTCCATAATATGTTCCAAACAGGAAACATCTTTTGTACATTCCAATAACACCCAGAAAATGTTAAAAAAGAACAAGTTTTATTCATATCTAAATCGTGTCCAGATAAGATTCAAATGTAGTCTAAAATGTATTTTCTGTATCCACACTATAACCAAAGTACGTACAAAAATGTCTAACGGAAGTATATTGTCTACATAACGTCCACTTGGTGTACAAAATATTCCAAATATGATCTCGAATTGCCCATAACATATCCAATACTGGATATCCCCAGGGTCCTGTCCCAATTACCCTATATGTGCATAAAACTGAAATTAAGCAGCAATCGAGCCCAAAATAGAACACCCAGAGAAATTAAGCAGCAATCGAGCCAAAAATAGAACACCCAGAAAATGTTAAAAAGAACAAGTTTTATTCATATCTAAATCGTGTCCAGATAAGATTCAAATGTAGTCTAAAATGTATTTTTTGTATCCACACTATAACCGAAGTACGTACAAAAATGTCTAACGGAAGTATATTGTCTAGATGACGTCCACTTGGTGTACCAAATATTCCAAATATGATCTCGAATTGCCCATAACACATCCAATTCTGGATATCCCCGGGGTCCTGTCCCAATTACCCTATATGTGCATAAAACTGAAATTAAGCAGCAATCGAGCCAAAAATAGACCCCGGTTCCAATCACCCTAAATATGCATGAAGTGAAGGTGGACACATTGGTCAAGATATTCAGCTTCATTATTGAAAGGAAAAGAAATGCGTCAGTAGTCGGTGATTTTGTAGAAAACATACATAGAGCGCAATATGTACCTTCGCATTTGTCGTTAAGAATTTGGTTCGTCTATCCACTTTTTATCATTTGTGGCCCCGCAGTATGCTAAAACGCACCTGCGAGGGAAAAGTAAACTGTCCCTGCCCCCAGTTTTGTCACTTTGCTCCCCTAGTTTGGATTTGCTCCATAAAACGTATGGAGCGCACTGTACACGGTGTTTTTAAAATGAAAACAAATATGGGTATTATGTATTGTAAATTAAGTAAAATGTGTAAGTGTTTGTGAATTTTGAAGTTCTTATTTCGTCGAAGAAAATACAGCAAAATATTTATGAAGCCCGCTGTACATGGTGTTCTTAAAATGAAAACAAATATGGGTAATATGTATTGTAAATTGAGCAAAATGTGTAAGTTTTTCAGAATTTTGAAGTTCTTATTCCGTCGAATAAAATACAGCAAAATACTTATGGAGCCCACTGTACATGGTGTTCTTAAAATGAAAACAAATATTGGTAGTATGTATTGTAAATAGAGTAAATGTATACATCGTGTCGAAGTAATAAATAGAGCTGTGTTTACATACAAAAGCAATGCTATTATTATTGCGTTGCACTATACGTAGCAAATTCTTTCCCTCCATCTTTGCACTGTACTGATAAAGACGTTACAGAAGAATAAAAACTCTCTGCAGTGATGGTCGGAACATATGCACATATTAGATACGTGTAGGGTTGCGTCATTAACCGAACGGATGCAACTTTCTTGTTGGGTCTGCATGCCTGAGATAGCAAAAACTTCCTCTCAGAGTCTCCATAAAACATAAGTTGGTTCACACTATGTTCCTTGTCACATTCTGCTACAGATGCATAGGCATCAGAAAATTGAACAGTTGCAGCCGGAAGAATGGAGAAGGTGCCAGCGGAAATCAGGGTGCGGATTTTATCCATAGTTCCCCTACACAATATTATTCCCTTAGAAGCATTGAATAAAATATTGAAATGTTCGCTGTGTGAATGTGTGTATTTTGTATAGTAAATAAAGAGAGTGAATTAACTTTATGCACTGAGGCTAATCGGAAGTAGAATGTATGGTTAATCGGGAGCAGAATGTATCTATGCGGATTGAACCGATGTTTAAAGTCTGCTTTATGCACAGATAGGTTAATCAGGACAGAAACAACTTTATAAACTGGGGTTATTCGCGAGCAGAAAGTATCGAAGTGGATTCCGCTTTATGCACGGATAGGTTAATCGGGACAGAATTCACTTTATGCAATTAGGCTGATCGGGACAGAAATATACGAGGCCATGGTAGAAATCAGGTTGTATAATAATAGCAATGGGATAGGGCCTACAGGCTTCAATTAGGATATCGATTAAACTTGGTGCATAAAACGGATTACAAACATCAGTTCAGTCAATCGATCAGCCCTTAAGAGGATTCCGCATTTTCAGCCATGCCTTCGTATATTTCTGTACCGATTACCCTCGGTGCATAACCACGTATATTTCTGTATCGATCAGCTTCGGTGCATAAAACGGTTCATCCACGCTGCATAAAACAGATTTCAAACATCAGTTCAATCAGTCACTCAAAAAAATAGTTCACTAAATTGGGCACTTCTTTTTCTGAAACCATATTTTTCTTGATACAATATACAAAAGCCCCCATTTCGGGTTGCAATTTATGATAACGTTCGTTCTTCAATTTCTGCAGAGACCAAAAAGGGAGTGACCAATAGCTATTTTCATTTTAAAAACACCATGTACAGCGGGATCCATCAGTATTATGCTACATTTTATTCGACGAAATAAGAACTCCAAAATTAAAAGCGTCTTCTAAATCAGCATTATTCCTTACAATATTTATAGTATAGTGCAACACAATAATAATAACATTGCTTTTGTATGTAAACACAGCTCTATTTATTACTTGGACAAAACTTACACATTTAATAACTCTAGAAAGTACCACATTTTCTACCATGTCCTCGTATATTTCTGTTACATTTAGCCTCTGTGTGTAAAACGGATTTGAAACAACGGTTTAAACCGTTATTCGGTCAGCCCCTCAAAAGATACCACATTTTTACAATGCCCTCCTATATTTCTGTTCCGATTAGTCTCTGTGCATAACACAAATTTGAAACATCGGTTCAATCTGTCATTCGATCGGGCCTTCAAAAAAATACCACATTTTCTACCACACCCTCATATATTTATGTTTCGATTAGCCGTAGTGCATAAAACGGATTTGCAATATCGGTTCAATCCGCCATTTGATCAATCGATCGGGCCCCGAGAAGGTACCACCTTTTCTATTATACCCTCGTATGTTTATAAACAATTCCCGTTTCCCTTATGTTTTTACAATGAAATAAGTGCAGTTTAGCATTATATTCATTTAGAAGGCTGTATTCGTGCTGGATATTCTGGGTACCGTGTAACACGGAAGTTGTGTGAATCAAGTTATCTCTTTCATGCGGTCTCCAAAGAGGACGTTGTGGTCATCTCAGGAATGCTACAAACACGTTGCATCCGCTCCGTTATCCTATACAGAAGTGATATATTTGAATATGTTTTGACCATCACTGCAAAATTTTTATTCTTCCTCAACATCTTTAACGGTACAGCAGTTCTAGTACAACGATGGACGGAGAGAATTTTGTAAGTATAGTTCTACAAAATAACATTAATTTGTATGTATAAAACCATGTACCGTGGCATCCATAAGTATTATGTTCATACTACCAACATCCGTACACCATGTACAGAGGGATCCATTAGTATTATGCAGTATTTTATTTGACCAAATAAGAGCTTCATAAATTCAACCTCTATCGAATTCGCTGTCTGGAGGGTTTCGAATCCGGTACCTCTTTTATCAAAACATTGTTAATTTCAGGATTCGTGGTACTTTTTTCATTAAACTTTTGGGGTTTGTATCCTGTCTTAGGCATTCTAATATAATACTATTTATATACAAAAACAATATTGTTCTGTACAAAATCTTTTATTAACACATTGAACTTCTACAGAAAAGTACAAGTTTTCTACATATACAAACTTTTTATTTCAACACGTACTACAGGTTATTAGATATTTTTACATATTTTGTTACACTACTGGTAGATGTTAGTGTATTAGTATGTGTTTGTTACTCGTTCAGTTTTCTCTTTTTCAACATCTCCATCATTCGTTCATGTATATTTTCCCCTGTTTCCCCTGTCTTCTTATTTTCACCCTTCTCATTTCTCACACCTTTAAACAGCTCCATTAATTCAAAACATATTCTTAAAGATAGATGGGAAGGTACATATTGCGCTTTCTGTACATTTTCTATAAAATCGCCAAACACTGGCGCATCTCGTTTCTTGTCAACAATGTAATTAAATATTTTGACCAAACAGTCCACCGATACCTCGATATCTTTACATGTCTCTTCTAATTTTGCCAATAACTCTTCCGCCAGTCCATTTTCTTCACAGAAATTCACATAATTGCCGATGTGTCTTTCAACCTGTCTTGCATGTGTTTTGCTCCATAAGTTCCTTCGTTCTGTCGGACCTGCTGTTGTCTCCTTAATATCGCCATACACCAAATTGAATCCGAGAGGGAGTGTCGACATCTGAAATTAGACAGAAAATATGTTCATTATGTTTTGCACAAATTAATCACTTTTATATATTAATTCACACATATTTTCAGGAACACATACTCCATCACGGGGAGGCTCTGCGAAATGCATATTATCGACATCAGGCAGGCACTGAAGGCGCTGCGCATTTCGCAGAGGCTACGAGGTACATTGAGCGGTACCTGGAGGAAGAAAATAGAATTGAGGAGGCCCGACAGCGTGCCTCCGCTATTTTCCGGGCTCGACGTACCCGGAACAGGGAAAGGCTCCACGCCAATCTCCGTCGGTATAGAGCCAGGTAATTATTTTTCAGTTTATTTCTGATAACATCGTTTATTCTAGCATGCTGTTTTTCCGATTATATATGCTACATATCTGATAACTTTTCTTTCTAGCCGATATCTACATGGAACGGAATATATTTTAATTCTTATATTTTGTTTTTCAGATAGCGTAACCGAAATGACGCTAGAGCCAATCGGCTGCGCCAACTGGTGCCTCCTGTTACTCCTTCTATTTCTCCTACTGTTTCTCCTGTTTTGTCAGAGCAGGAAGAAGAGGACGAAGTTTCTCCTGTTTTGTCAGAGCAGGAAGAAGAGGACGACGTCCCCCATCGATCACTGTTAAACGTCATCCTCTTCTGCATTAAACTGTTGATGACACAGGTACCGTTTTTATTTTCTCACCTTTCAACCTGTCTGCTTCAAAAGAAAGACGTATTTATGTTTACGATTCAAAGGAAAGACGTATTTATGTTTACGATTCTCACTGTGTGAAGGTGATGATGGTCTTTGACCCGCGATTTGCATTGTTCTAGGTAGAACATTAAAACTAAATATTTGTCTCTTACCTTTTCAATTTTCTTCACTCTCGCAACAGATGTGTCCGTCTCGGTTATGATCTCCGGTCGGTATACTTCGATCAATAGTTCTGCGGTACGTACACAATTTCTCTTTTTATATAGTACTGTCTCTGTGACGTATTTTCGAATTATATTTGGCACGCATTGTTTCGCGCAGAGCATCCAACGCCTACGTGCCTCTTCTGTCTTTTTCCTGTCCTGGGACACTGTACACTTCCACCTTTTCCGTGAAACGTGTTTTTTCCTTTTTTTAACATCACTCGTCTCCACGTCTTTTTTCTTTTTATGTTTCTCCATCAACACGTACTAACTACCGCCCGAAACATGTTCTATCTTGAAAGCGAATACTTCCCCTCCTCCCTAACAACCAAATCGGGAAAACCGTGGAAAAAAACGAAATTTTACAATCGCTCTAACTCCTCCCCTAATTGACGTAGAGCAACTCCGATTACATATTCGTAATCTGCACGTCGAGATCTTTCAGTAGAGTGGTCGGAAGGGGGTGTACGATTGAAAATAAAAAAAAGTAGGAAACCACCGGTCCTAGACCTAGACCTGGTTCATCGGAAAGAGGACTTTGCTCCGAGTCCAACAAGCTATCAACCATCCTCCTAGCTCAATTAGGTGCCGAGATACAGCGATTTTAAGTTTTCAAAAAATATACCATATTCTCGTATATTTCTGTATCGGTCAGTTTTGGTGCATTAAACGGTTCATCCTCGGTGCGTAAAACAGGTTTCAAACATCAGTTCAATCCGTCACTCAATCAATACATAGGACGACTTATACCACGCCCTTGTATATTTCTGTACTAATTACCCACGGTGCATAAACGGATTTCAAACATTAGTTCAATCCGTCGGACATTTCACATTTTACGTTATATTCATTTAAGAGGTATCACTCGTTCCTCGTTGAAGAACTTGAGTCGACACGGAACAAGGAAGTCCTGTGACAATCATCAAAAAACTCCTGCAGAACCCATCAAGGAACTGTTGTGCCTCACACAAAAACGCCGTGATCTCATATCCAGACTTTTAAAGTACGTCGCAAAAATGATTCCAGATGTGCGTCTCTATAAGGAAGTGGATATATTCCTTCTGCAGCATTCTTTCTCTCAGTTCATCTCCTCTTCATCTCCACATCGTAATGGACGGAGCTCAAGAAGTCTTCCGTATTGTAAGTACCTTTTTGCATTTTACTCTATGTCTTCTGACTGATTTGTAAAAATGGAATAAGTGCAAAATAGACATTCAGAACCAAACCTCTCCGATGGTGCAGTGGTAGTGTAGTCGTCTTGTAATCAAGGACCCCGGGTTCGATACCCTATGGAGATATAAGCGGTTCCGATTCTATTTTAAAATGTACGTTCAGTCCCGATTAGCCTTACTGTGCATAAAGTCAGGATGGTATTTGTAGAGCATGGGGGGGTTTCCCCCTCTGGGTACTGGTGTCCCCCTGTTAAATTTTACCCGTGGGGAAGATTTGTAAAAATGGAATAAGTGCTAAATAGACATTCAGAACCAAACCTCTCCAATGGTGCAGTGGTAGTGTAGTCGTCTTGCAATCAAGGACCCCGGGTTCGATACCCTATGGAGATATAAGCGGTTCCGATCCTATTTTAAAGTGTAGGTTCTGTCCCGATTAACCTTACTATGCATAAAGTCAGGATGGTATTTGTAGAGCATGGGGGCCTCTGGGTACTGGTACCCCACTACTTTCAAAACTTCGTGGTATTTTTCATCAAATTTTAGGGTTTGTATCCTGTGTCTTTGGCATTCTAATACATTACTATTTATATACAAAAACAACATCGTTCTGGACAAAGTCTTTTATTAACACACCGAAATTCTATAGAAACATTACACGTTTTTTACATATTCAAACAGATGTTTTATTTCAGCTCACAGGTTATCAGATATTTTACACATTTTTTGTCACATTTCATGATTTATATCATCTACAGAAACATCACAGGTTTCATTTTACAACAACGGTTACATACAGATGTCCGTTTATCAACACAGTGAACATCTGCAGAATTATTACAAGATGTAAGGGTCCCGGGTTCGATACCTGATGGAGGCACAAGTGGTCCGGATCCTACTTTAAACTGTAGGTTCAGTCCCGATTAACCTTACTGTGCATAAAGTGGACTTAACACATCTAATCAATCAATTGTCACGAGATGCTTTTACATAAATGTCCGCAATATGTCCTACATACATTTCTATAGATATAACATATTAGTCAGTGTTAGATATTAGTGTATTAGTATGTGTTAGTTACTCGTTAAGTTTCCTTTTCTTCAACATTTCCATCATTCTTTCATGCATATCTTCCCCTGTTTCTCCCATCTTCTTATTTTCACCCTTCTCATTTCTCACACCTTTAAACAGCTCCATTAATTCAAAACATATTCTTAAAGATAGATGGGAAGGTACATATTGCGCTTTCTGTACATTTTCTATAAAATCGCCAAACACTGGCGCATCTCGTTTCTTGTCAACAATGTAAGTAAATATTTTTACCAAACAGTCCAGCGATACCTCAATATCTTTACATGTCTCTTCTAATTTTGTCAATAACTCTTCCGCCAGTCCGTTTTCTTCGCAAAAATTCACATAATTGCAGATGTGTTTTTCAACCTGTCTTGCATTCGTTTTGCTCCATAAGTTCCTTCGTTCTGTTGGACCTGTTGTCGTCTCCTTGATATCTCCTTACACCAAACTGAATCCTAGGGGAAGTGTCGACATCTGAAAATATATACAGTTTTTTTGTTAGATTTATATTGCACGCAAACTGCGGTTACAGTTATACATTTTTGTTTCAGAACCAAAGCCTCGATCTATACGAGGGATATGTCAACTACATGGCGAGTGCGGGGATGCAGGTGGAAAGCGAAAATCTACAGGCGGCACTCCATCGTTTCCACCAGACATCGGAAGCGTTTGGCGAGGAGCATCGCGCCGCAAACCATCGCATAATGGCTGAGGTTGCGGCCCGTATGACGGAGGTCTTCGCCGGGCTGTACAGGGAGCATGATGGATTCCTGACCCGGTGTAACGGGGAATTTGGACTCCGTAGAAAAATGACTGTACAGTCAATTTTCTACAGAGAAAAATGACTGCCCTTTTCAGTTCCCGTCAATTAAGCAGGGGGTAAAATATCCCCGTAGAAAAATGACTGCCTGTCAATTCCCACTTAAAAGAGGGGGTACAAATTCCCCGTAGAAAAGTGACTGCCCAATTAAATCCTGCTTATATTAGGAGGGGGTACAATTTCCCCGTAGAAAAGTGACTGCCCCCTTAAATCCTGCTTATATTAGGAGGGGGTATAATTTCCCCGTAGAAAAGTGACTGCCCGTTAAAATCCTGCTTATATTAGGAGGGGGTATAATTTCCCCGTAGAAAAGTGACTGCCCTATCAAATCCTGCTAATATGAGAAGGGGGTACAATTTCCCCGTAGAAAAGTGACTGCCCCATTAAATCCTGCTTATATTAGGAGGGGTATAATTTCCCCGTAGAAAAGTGACTGCCCCTTTAAATCCTGCTTATATTAGGAGGGGGTATAATTTCCCCGTAGAAAAGTGACTGCCCTATTAAATCCTGCTAATATGAGAAGGGGGTACAATTTCCCCGTAGAAAAGTGACTGCCCTATTAAATCCTGCTAATATGAGAAGGGGGTACAATTTCCCCGTAGAAAAGTGACTGCCCCCTTATATCCAACTTATATTAGGAGGGGGTACAAATTCCCCGTAGAAAAGTGACTGCCCCCTTAAATCCTGCTTATATTAGGAGGGGGTATAATTTCCCCGTAGAAAAGTGACTGCCCCTTTAAATCCTGCTTATATTAGGAGGGGGTATAATTTCCCCGTAGAAAAGTGACTGCCCTATTAAATCTTGCTAATATGAGAAGGGGGTACAATTTCCCCGTAGAAAAGTGACTGCCCTATCAAATCCTGCTTATATTAGGAGGGGGTACAATTTCCCCGTAGAAAAGTGACTGCCCCCTTATATCCTGCTTATATTAGGAGGGGGTACAAATTCCCCGTAGAAAAGTGACTGCCCCCTTAAATCCTGCTTATATTAGGAGGGGGTAAAATTTCCCCGTAGAAAAGTGACTGCCCCCTTAAATCCTGCTTACATTAGGAGGGGGTATAATTTCCCCGTAGAAAAGTGACTGCCCTATTAAATCCTGCTAATATTAGAAGGGGGTACAATTTCCCCGTAGAAAAGTGACTGCCCCCTTATATCCTGCTTATATTAGGAGGGGGTACAAATTCCCCGTAGAAAAGTGGCTGCCCCCTTTATTCCTACTTATATTAGGAGGGGGTATAATTTCCCCGTAGAAAAGTGACTGCCCCTTTAAATCCTGCTTACATTAGGAGGGGGTATAATTTCCACGTAGAAAAGTGACTGCCCTATTAAATCCTGCTAATATGAGAAGGGGGTACAATTTCCCCGTAGAAAAGTGACTGCCCTATTAAATCCTGCTAATATGAGAAGGGGGTACAATTTCCCCGTAGAAAAGTGACTGCCCCTTTAAATTCTGCTTATATTAGGAGGGGGTGTAATTTCCCCGTAGAGAGTGACTGCCCGTTAAAATCCTGCTTATATTAGGAGGGGGTATAATTTCCCCGTAGAAAAGTGACTGCCCTATTAAATCCTGCTAATATGAGAAGGGGGTACAATTTCCCCGTAGAAAAGTGACTGCCCCCTTATATCCAGCTTATATTAGGAGGGGGTACAAATTCCCCGTAGAAAAGTGACTGCCCCCTTAAATCCTGCTTATATTAGGAGGGGGTATAATTTCCCCGTAGAAATGTGACTGCCCCTTTAAATCCTGCTTATATTAGGAGGGGGTATAATTTCCCCGTAGAAAAGTGACTGCCCTATTATATCTTGCTAATATGAGAAGGGGGTACGATTTCCCCGTAGAAAAGTGACTGCCCACTTATATCCTGCTTATATTAGGATGGGGTACAAATTCCCCGTAGAAAAGTGACTGCCCCCTTAAATCCTGCTTATATTAGGAGGGGGTATAATTTCCCCGTAGAAAAGTGACTGCCCTATTAAAACCTGCTAATACGAGAAGGGGGTACAATTTCCCCGTAGAAAAGTGACTGCCCTATTAAATCTTACTAATATGAGAAGGGGGTACAATTTCCCCGTAGAAAAGTGACTGCCCTATTAAATCCTGCTTATATTAGGAGGGGGTACAATTTCCCCGTAGAAAAGTGACTGCCCTCTTATATTCTGCTTATATTAGGAGGGAGTACAAATTCCCCGTAGAAAAGTGACTGCCCCCTTAAATCCTGCTTATATTAGGAGGGGGTATAATTTCCCCGTATAAAAGTGACTGCCCCTTAAATCCTGCTTACATTAGGAGGGGGTATAATTTCCCCGTAGAAAAGTGACTGCCCTATTAAATCCTGCTAATATTAGAAGGGGGTACAATTTCCCCGTAGAAAAGTGACTGCGCCCTTATATCCTGCTTATATTAGGAGGGGGTATAATTTCCCCGTAGTAAAGTGACTGCCCTATTAAATCCTGCTAATATGAGAAGGGGGTACAATTTCCCCGTAGAAAAGTGACTGCCCTATTAAATCCTGCTAATATGAGAAGGGGGTACAATTTCCCCGTAGAAAAGTGACTGCCCCCTTATATCCTGCTTATATTAGGAGGGGGTACAAATTCCCCGTAGAAAAGTGACTGCCCCCTTAAATCCTGCTTATATTAGGAGGGGGTATAATTTCTCCGTAGAAAAGTGACTGCCCCTTTAAATCCTGCTTATATTAGGAGGGGGTATAATTTCCCCGTAGAAAAGTGACTGCCCTATTAAATCTTGCTAATATGAGAAGGGGGTACAATTTCCCCGTAGAAAAGTGACTGCCCTATTAAATCCTGCTTATATTAGGAGGGGGTACACTTTCCCTTAGAAAAGTGACTGCCCCCTTATATCCTGCTTATATTAGGAGGGGGTACAAATTCCCCGTAGAAAAGTGACTGCCCCCTTAAATCCTGCTTATATTAGGAGAGGGTATAATTTCCCCGTAGAAAATTGACTGCCCCTTTAAATCCTGCTTATATTAGGAGGGGGTATAATTTCCCCGTAGAAAAGTGACTGCCCCCTTATATCCTGCTTATATTAGGAGGGGGTACAAATTCCCCGTAGAAAAGTGACTGCCCCCTTAAATCCTGCTTATAATAGGAGGGGGTATAATTTCCCCGTAGAAAAGTGACTGCCCGTTAAAATCCTGCTTATATTAGGAGGGGGTATAATTTCCCCGTAGAAAAGTGACTGCCCTATTAAATCCTGCTAATATGAGAAGGGGGTACAATTTCCCCGTAGAAAAGTGACTGCCCTATTAAATCCTGCTAATATGAGAAGGGGGTACAAATTCCCCGTAGAAAAGTGACTGCCCCATTAAATCCTGCTTATATTAGGAGGGGGTTTAATTTCCCCGTAGAAAATTGACTGCCCCTTTAAATCCTGCTTATATTAGGAGGGGGTATAATTTCCCTGTGGAAAAGTGACTGCCCCCTTATATCCTGCTTATATTACGAGGGGGTACAATTTCCCCGTAGAAAAGTGACTGCCCTATTAAATCCTGCTAATATTAGAAGGGGGTACAATTTCCCCGTAGAAAAGTGACTGCCCTATTAAATCCTGCTTATATTAGGAGGGGGTACACTTTCCCTTAGAAAAGTGACTGCCCCCTTATATCCTGCTTATATTAGGAGGGGGTACAAATTCCCCGTAGAAAAGTGACTGCCCCCTTAAATCCTGCTTATATTAGGAGAGGGTATAATTTCCCCGTAGAAAATTGACTGCCCCTTTAAATCCTGCTTATATTAGGAGGGGGTATAATTTCCCCGTAGAAAAGTGACTGCCCCCTTATATCCTGCTTATATTAGGAGGGGGTACAAATTCCCCGTAGAAAAGTGACTGCCCCCTTAAATCCTGCTTATAATAGGAGGGGGTATAATTTCCCCGTAGAAAAGTGACTGCCCGTTAAAATCCTGCTTATATTAGGAGGGGGTATAATTTCCCCGTAGAAAAGTGACTGCCCTATTAAATCCTGCTAATATGAGAAGGGGGTACAATTTCCCCGTAGAAAAGTGACTGCCCTATTAAATCCTGCTAATATGAGAAGGGGGTACAAATTCCCCGTAGAAAAGTGACTGCCCCATTAAATCCTGCTTATATTAGGAGGGGGTTTAATTTCCCCGTAGAAAATTGACTGCCACTTTAAATCCTGCTTATATTAGGAGGGGGTATAATTTCCCTGTGGAAAAGTGACTGCCCCCTTATATCCTGCTTATATTACGAGGGGGTACAATTTCCCCGTAGAAAAGTGACTGCCCTATTAAATCCTGCTAATATTAGAAGGGGGTACAATTTCCCCGTAGAAAAGTGACTGCCCCCTTATATCCTGCTTATATTAGGAGGAGGTACAAATTCCCCGTAGAAAAGTGACTGCCCCCTTAAATCCTGCTTATATTAGGAGGGGGTAAAATTTCCCCGTAGAAAAGTGACTGCCCCCTTAAATCCTGCTTACATTAGGAGGGGGTATAATTTCCCCGTATAAAAGTGACTGCCCCATTAAATCCTGCTAATATTAGAAGGGGGTACAATTTCCCCGTAGAAAAGTGACTGCCCCCTTATATCCTGCTTATATTAGGAGGGGGTACAAATTCCCCGTAGAAAAGTGACTGCCCCCTTAAATCCTGCTTATATTAGGAGAGGGTATAATTTCCCCGTAGAAAATTGACTGCCCCTTTAAATCCTGCTTATATTAGGAGGGGGTATAATTTCCCCGTAGAAAAGTGACTG
This sequence comes from Lepisma saccharinum, assembly GCF_977018435.1. NCBI lineage: Eukaryota > Metazoa > Arthropoda > Insecta > Zygentoma > Lepismatidae > Lepisma > Lepisma saccharinum. The sequence continues at coordinate 64,467,200 of NC_139246.1, read as the reverse complement.
CCCCCTTATATCCTGCTTATATTAGGAGGGGGTACAAATTCCCCGTAGAAAAGTGACTGCCCCCTTAAATCCTGCTTATAATAGGAGGGGGTATAATTTCCCCGTAGAAAAGTGACTGCCCGTTAAAATCCTGCTTATATTAGGAGGGGGTATAATTTCCCCGTAGAAAAGTGACTGCCCTATTAAATCCTGCTAATATGAGAAGGGGGTACAATTTCCCCGTAGAAAAGTGACTGCCCTATTAAATCCTGCTAATATGAGAAGGGGGTACAAATTCCCCGTAGAAAAGTGACTGCCCCATTAAATCCTGCTTATATTAGGAGGGGGTTTAATTTCCCCGTAGAAAATTGACTGCCCCTTTAAATCCTGCTTATATTAGGAGGGGGTATAATTTCCCCGTGAAAAAGTGACTGCCCCCTTATATCCTGCTTATATTACGAGGGGGTACAATTTCCCCGTAGAAAAGTGACTGCCCTATTAAATCCTGCTAATATTAGAAGGGGGTACAATTTCCCCGTAGAAAAGTGACTGCCCCCTTATATCCTGCTTATATTAGGAGGAGGTACAAATTCCCCGTAGAAAAGTGACTGCCCCCTTAAATCCTGCTTATATTAGGAGGGGGGTAAAATTTCCCCGTAGAAAAGTGACTGCCCCCTTAAATCCTGCTTACATTAGGAGGGGGTATAATTTCCCCGTATAAAAGTGACTGCCCCATTAAATCCTGCTAATATTAGAAGTTGGTACAATTTTCCCGTAGAAAAGTGACTGCCCCCTTATATCCTGCTTATATTAGGAGGGGGTACAAATTCCCCGTAGAAAAGTGACTGCCCCCTTTATTCCTGCTTATATTAGGAGGGGGTATAATTTCCCCGTAGAAAAGTGACTGCCCCCTTAAATCCTGCTTATATTAGGAGGGGGTATAATTTCCCCGTAGTAAAGTGACTGCCCTATTAAATCCTGCTAATATGAGAAGGGGGTAAAATATCCCCGTAGAAAAGTGACTGCCCTATTAAATCCTGCTAATATGAGAAGGGGGTACAATTTCCCCGTAGAAAAGTGACTGCCCCCTTATATCCTGCTTATATTAGGAGGGGGTACAATTTCCCCGTAGAAAAGTGACTGCCCCTTTAAATCCTGCTTATATTAGGAGGGGGTATAATTTCCCCGTAGAAAAGTGACTGCCCGTTAAAATCCTGCTTATATTTGGAGGGGGTATAATTTCCCCGTAGAAAAGTGACTGCCCTATTAAATCCTGCTAATATGAGAAGGGGGTACAATTTCCCCGTAGAAAAGTGACTGCCCCCTTATATCCAGCTTATATTAGGAGGGGGTACAAATTCCCCGTAGAAAAGTGACTGCCCCCTTAAATCCTGCTTATATTAGGAGGGGGTATAATTTCCCCGTAGAAAAGTGACTGCCCTACCCGTCAGCTAGCAGTTCAGTGTGGAACTCATCCTTCTGTACGTGTAATTATGAAATAGAGTTGTGGTTATGTTCGCTGTGGCTTGTGACTATCCGTTGAAAGTTTATATGCTGCATAAAACATTGATTACTACAATCCTCTGATCACATTAACTAAATATAAAGTATATTTTCTTTCAAGCTAGTAAATATCTATGTCAAACGTGATTAATTAAGGCAGACGTCCCATTAACTTGAGCCGACCAGCTGAAGCATTGCCACAAAAATCCACACTTTCAAGGAAAAGGCAGCTGAATCGCCCACGATAGAACAGAGAGAAAGCAAAATGGAGACGTAATAGCGGATGCCAATAAGTACCCGATAAAACAAAGAGTACGGGACATGCTGTTAGTTTAAGACATTCCTTCGCTTGTTCCAGAAATGTACGACAAAATGCTGAGAGAGTATGTAATGTCTGCATTCATCTTGAGACCTGGGTGATTTTAATGAACAGAATGCTAAGCTTATGGCTGCCTGGAAATGATGCCAAAGAAAAGCAAGTGTCACAGAAAGATGGAGAACAAACAATCAACAAGATCAGTCAACTTTTCGTATTATCTACAAGTTCATGACCTTAAACTTTTCAATCCGTAAAGAGGTTATTTTGACTGTCCATGATTTGCAGAACTATGCGCAAGAGATAAATTTTCAACACCCAATGAAGGAAACTTTAACAATACCAAAACAGAAAGAGAGGGATATACTTGTTAATCATGGACATAAATTCCCCGAAAAAGCTGTACATGATTTATTAATGCCATCTCAAAATACACGTGTAATTCAGAACTGTCCCCAGAGGAAATACCTGAAAAAAGAGCAAGGAATTACATTGAAAAGGCTGACTTTGGGCTAAAGTGAATCATGGATTTAACCACTTCGCCAAAGGAAAATCCACACCATAACAATAGATATGCAGATCGCATTTCCAAATCCAAAATCAAGTGCTCATTCTGCATTTTACGAAAGAACACTTTGGACATACAACTACGGCATACATGACTGTGGATTGACTGTCGTAGAACTGCCTTGAAAGAAGTTTGCAACAAGCTAGTTCCATGTGTAATGTTTGTAAGTTATTTGTATATATCGTGCATCATTCTACACATGATACATAAACAACTTGTAAAGAATGCATGGTACCAACGTGCTCATCTTTCGAGAAAATTAATGTAGCCCTTACTGTACCTCCCTATCATATCGCACAGCTTTTCTGTAGAATATAGTCATAAGCCAAATTCGAGGTTTTCTCCAAGTTATTAGGTTAGAAACTACAGGAAGACATGGGCATTCAGGTTTACTGATTTTATGCATCATTAATAACATATTAAGGTTTACATTCACCTCAATCCCGTGTCCATAAATTACGATGCTGATTTAGCATTAAAATCACCCAGGTCTCAAGATGAATGCAGATATTACATACTCTCTCAGCATTTTGTCGTACATTTCTTGGAACAAGCGAAGGAATGTCTTAAACTAACAGCATGTCCCGTACTCTTTGTTTTATCGGGTACTTATTGGCATCCGCTATTACGTCTCCATTTTGCTTTCTCTCTGTTCTATCGTGGGCGATTCAGCTGCCTTTTCCTTGAAAGTGTGGATTTTTGTGGCAATGCTTCAGCTGGTCGGCTCAAGTTAATGGGACGTCTGCCTTAATTAATCACGTTTGACATAGATATTTACTAGCTTGAAAGAAAATATACTTTATATTTAGTTAATGTGATCAGAGGATTGTAGTAATCAATGTTTTATGCAGCATATAAACTTTCAACGGATAGTCACAAGCCACAGCGAACATAACCACAACTCTATTTCATAATTACACGTACAGAAGGATGAGTTCCACACTGAACTGCTAGCTGACGGGTGCCAGAAATTTCCACTATTACTATCAAAAAAGATGTGACTCGTCACTTCCTTCATTATTGTCTCCAAAATCCATGTTTTCTAACGGTGCATGTATAGCCTACGTAGCTGGAAAGTGTGGCTTATGACTATATCACTACACAGATGACCACCTGGTTGGAGAGCCAAAAACTTCATTTATGTACATATTATACTGCCATTCGAAAAGAAAAATGACAATGTCTCGCACTTTTTGGACAGTGGGTTGCTTATTGTGCATGATGGTATGTTCAACAACAACAACAACATAAAATCAAACATGTGGCTTAAGAATATCATCCACTGACTCCTTCATGTGTTAAACATGGTGAATAATATGTAATAGGTTAGTTGCAAACCACAACGGAATTATAAATGTCTGTATTTGATAAAGTTTTTGTATAAATTGAAATACATCACATATTATATTAAAATGCACTACAGCATTATTGAAATACATATTTAGTGAAAAGTGATAAATTATAATTCTCATGCTATATGCATTGTATATTATTTTTTTGTTCAATTTTTTTGAAGTTAAAACAATTGTTTTATTTGACTTGTGTACTCCTGGTGTTTCTGAATCGTATTGATTCTGATCAAAATGTTACAATTAAAACTATAGTCTGTGTGTAGATGTATCTTGTTATTTGTTCCTATGAAATTATGATTAGTGTGTACATAAATATGTTGGTGTGTGTAAGTATGTTTATATGTAATATATGTTTCTGTGTAACAAAATTATGATTTATCAACCTCATAACACGAATAACGTGTGTATTCGATTATTTTAAAAATTGATCAAAGATTCTATCATAAAATGCATCAATGTAATTTTTAAATTCGAGAGTTACTACGGATATGTGGAAGCAACCACTTTCAATTATATTTTACAAGTTATAAAATATTTCCATGTTAAAATATCGCTTCTACGGGCTCTCGTCGTGCTTTTCAAATAAATATAATTACCACAAGGGACAAAGTGTTTTACTTTTTGTTAGTTATGCATAGATTATATAAGAAGTATTTTTATGATGAGAAACCTATTTATTTGTGACAGTACACACACACATTGTGTACAAATTTGTTGTCCAAAATGTTTCAAGAAAATGCAATTCAAATGTCTTGATTGATGGATTGATTGAGTTAGCGTTTTAATTTATGCACACTAAGTCTAATCAAGAATGGACCCACAGTTTAAAGTTGTATCCGAATTACTATGTGCCTCCACCGGGTATTGAACCCAGGACACCTTTATCACCCTACTCAAATGGTAGACTCATTCAAATGTTTTGATGAACATTCAAATGAGAAAGTTGTACGTAATAATTAAGTCAATGATGAGCCAGATACCAGAGTTATAAAGACTTTATACGACAATATAGTACATCTAATTTCCCTACTGTCTTGTGAAGTAAATTAAGTAAGCAGCAACTTTTCTCCGTAGCATTTTGTATGCAATTTCTCATGTAAGAATTAATTATTAGAACAGTAACTTTTCTAGGGGGAAATTTGTACCCCCTCCATATATATTAAAGATAAAAGGGGCAGTCACTTTTCTACGGGGAAATTGTACCCCCTTCTAATATTAGCAGGATTTAATAGGGCAGTCACTTTTCTACGGGAAATTATACCCCCTCCTAATGTAAGCAGGATTTAAGGGGGCAGTCACTTTTCTACGGGGAAATTTTACCCCCTCCTAATATAAGCAGGATTTAAGGGGGCAGTCACTTTTCTACGGGGAATTTGTACCCCCTCCTAATATAAGCAGGATATAAGGGGGCAGTCACTTTTCTACGGGGAAATTGTACCCCCTCCTAATATAAGCAGGATTTGATAGGGCAGTCACTTTTCTACGGGGAAATTGTACCCCCTTCTCATATTAGCAAGATTTAATAGGGCAGTCACTTTTCTACGGGGAAATTATACCCCCTCCTAATATAAGCAGGATTTAAAGGGGCAGTCACTTTTCTACGGGGAAATTATACCCCTTCCTAATATAAGCAGGATTTAAGGGGGCAGTCACTTTTCTACGGGGAATTTGTACCCCCTCCTAATATAAGTTGGATATAAGGGGGCAGTCACTTTTCTACGGGGAAATTGTACCCCCTTCTCATATTAGCAGGATTTAATAGGGCAGTCACTTTTCTACGGGGAAATTGTACCCCCTTCTCATATTAGCAGGATTTAATAGGGCAGTCGATTTTCTACGGGGAAATTGTACCCCCTTCTCATATTAGCAGGATTTAATAGGGCAGTCACTTTTCTACGGGGAAATTATACCCCCTCCTAATATAAGCAGGATTTAATAGGGCAGTCTCTTTTCTACGGGGAATTTGTACCCCCTCCTAATATAAGCAGGATTTAAGGGGGCAGTCACTTTTCTACGGGGAATTTGTACCCCCTCCTAATATAAGCAGGATATAAGGGGGCAGTCACTTTTCTACGGGGAAATTGTACCCCCTTCTAATATTAGCAGGATTTAATAGGGCAGTCACTTTTCTACGGGGAAATTGTACCCCCTCCTAATATAAGCAGGATATAAGGGGGCAGTCACTTTTCTACGGGGAAATTATACCTCCTCCTAATATAAGCAGGATTTAATGGGGCAGTCACTTTTCTACGGGGAAATTGTACCCCCTTCTCATATTAGCAGGATTTAATGGGGCAGTCACTTTTCTACGGGGAAATTATACCCCCTCGTAATATAAGCAGGATTTAAGGGGGCAGTCACTTTTCTACGGGGAAATTGTACCCCCTTCTAATATAAGCAGGATTTTATAGGGCAGTCATTTTTCTACGGGGAAATTATACCCCCTTCTCATATTAGCAGGATTTAATAGGGCAGTCACTTTTCTACGGGGAAATTGTACCCCCTTCTAATATTAGCAGGATTTAAGGGGGCAGTCACTTTTCTACGGGGAAATTGTACCCCCTTCTCATATTAGCAGGATTTTATAGGGCAGTCATTTTTCTACGGGGAAATTGTACCCCCTTCTCATATTAGCAGGATTTAATAGGGCAGTCACTTTTCTACGGGGAAATTATACCCCCTCCTAATATAAGCAGGATTTAATAGGGCAGTCACTTTTCTACGGGGAATTTGTACCCCCTCCTAATATAAGCAGGATATAAGGGGGCAGTCACTTTTCTACGGGGAAATTGTACCCCTTCTAATATTAGCAGGATTTAATAGGGCAGTCACTTTTCTACGGGGAAATTATACCCCCTCCCAATGTAAGCAGGATAAGGGGCAGTCACTTTTCTACGGGGAAATTTTACCCCCTCCTAATATAAGCAGGATTTAAGGGGGCAGGCACTTTTCTACGGGGAATTTGTACCCCCTCCTAATATAAGCAGGATATAAGGGGGCAGTCACTTTTCTACGGGGAAATTGTACCCCCTTCTAATATTAGCAGGATTTAATAGGGCAGTCACTTTTCTACGGGGAAATTGTACCCCCTCCTAATATAAGCAGGATATAAGGGGGAGTCACTTTTCTACGGGGAAATTGTACCCCCTCCTAATATAAGCAGTATTTAAGGGGGCAGTCACTTTTCTACGGGGAATTTGTACCCCCTCCTAATATAAGCAGGATATAAGGGGGCAGTCACTTTTCTACGGGGAAATTATATCCCCTCCTAATATAAGCAGGATTTAAAGGGGCAGTCAATTTTCTACGGGGAAATTATACCCCCTCCTAATATAAGCAGGATTTAATGGGGCAGTCACTTTTCTACGGGGAATTTGTACCCCCTTCTCATATTAGCAGGATTTAATAGGGCAGTCACTTTTCTACGGGGAAATTATACCCCCTCCTAATATAAGCAGGATTTTAACGGGCAGTCACTTTTCTACGGGGAAATTATACCCCCTCCTATTATAAGCAGGATTTAAGGGGGCAGTCACTTTTCTACGGGGAATTTGTACCCCCTCCTAATATAAGCAGGATATAAGGGGGCAGTCACTTTTCTACGGGGAAATTATACCCCCTCCTAATATAAGCAGGATATAAGGGGGCAGTCACTTTTCTACGGGGAATTTGTACCCCCTCCTAATATAAGCAGGATATAAGGGGGCAGTCACTTTTCTACGGGGAAATTGTACCCCCTTCTCATATTAGCATAATTTAATAGGGCAGTCACTTTTCTACGGGGAAATTATACCCCCTTCTCATATTAGCAGGATTTAATAGGGCAGTCACTTTTCTACGGGGAAATTATACCCCCTCCTAATATAAGCAGGATTTAAAGGGGCAGTCACTTTTCTACGGGGAAATTATACCCCCTCCTAATATAAGCAGGAATAAAGGGGGCAGTCACTTTTCTACGGGGAATTTGTACCCCCTCCTAATATAAGCAGGATATAAGGGGGCAGTCACTTTTCTACGGGGAAATTGTACCCCCTCCTAATATAAGCAGGATTTAATAGGGCAGTCACTTTTCTACGGGGAAATTGTACCCCCTCCTAATATAAGCAGGATTTAATTGGGCAGTCACTTTTCTACGGGGAAATTATACCCCCTCCTAATATAAGCAGGATTTAAAGGGCAGTCACTTTTCTACGGTGAAATTATACCCCCTCCTAATATAAGCAGGATTTAAGGGGGCAGTCACTTTTCTACGGGGAATTTGTACCCCCTCCTAATATAAGCAGGATATAAGGGGGCAGTCACTTTTCTACGGGGAAATTGTACCCCCTTCTCATATTAGCAGGATTTTATAGGGCAGTCACTTTTCTACGGGGAAATTGTACCCCCTTCTCATATTAGCAGGATTTAAAAGGGCAGTCACTTTTCTACGGGGAAATTATTCCCCCTCCTAATATAAGCAGGATTTAAAGGGGCAGTCACTTTTCTACGGGGAAATTGTACCCCCTCCTAATATAAGCAGTGTTTAATGGGGCAGTCACTTTTCTACGGGGAATTTGTACCCCCTTCTCATATTAGAAGGATTTAATAGGGCACTCACTTTTCTACGGGGAAATTATACCCCCTCCTAATGTAAGCAGGATTTAAGGGGGCAGTCACTTTTCTACGGGGAAATTGTACCCCCTTCTAATATTAGCAGGATTTAATAGGGCAGTCACTTTTCTACGGGGAAATTGTACCCCCTCCTAATATAAGCAGGATATAAGGGGGCAGTCACTTTTCTACGGGGAAATATTACCCCCTCCTAATATAAGCAGTATTTAAGGGGCAGTCACTTTTCTACGGGGAATTTGTACCCCCTCCTAATATAAGCAGGATATAAGTGGGCAGTCACTTTTCTACGGGGAAATTGTACCCCCTTCTAATATTAGCAGGATTTAATAGGGCAGTCACTTTTCTACGGGGAAATTGTACCCCCTCCTTATATAAGCAGGATTTAATTGGGCAGTCACTTTTCTACGGGGAATTTGTACCCCCTTCTCATATTAGCAGGATTTAATAGGGCAGTCACTTTTCTACGGGGAAATTATACCCCCTCCTAATATAAGCAGGATTTAAAGGGGCAGTCACTTTTCTACGGGGAAATTATACCCCCTTCTCATATTAGCAGGATTTAATAGGGCAGTCACTTTTCTACGGGGAAATTATTCCGCCTCCTAATATAAGCAGGATATAAGGGGGCAGTCACTTTTCTACGGGGAAATTTTACCCCCTCCTAATATAAGCAGGATTTGATAGGGCAGTCACTTTTCTACGGGGAAATTGTACCCCCTTCTCATATTAGCAAGATTTAATAGGGCAGTCACTTTTCTACGGGGAAATTATACCCCCTCCTAATATAAGCAGGATTTAAAGGGGCAGTCACTTTTCTACGGGGAAATTATACCCCCTCCTAATATAAGCAGGATTTAAGGGGGCAGTCACTTTTCTACGGGGAATTTGTACCCCCTCCTAATATAAGTTGGATATAAGGGGGCAGTCACTTTTCTACGGGGAAATTGTACCCCCTTCTCATATTAGCAGGATTTAATAGGGCAGTCACTTTTCTACGGGGAAATTGTACCCCCTTCTCATATTAGCAGGATTTAATAGGGCAGTCGATTTTCTACGGGGAAATTGTACCCCCTTCTCATATTAGCAGGATTTAATAGGGCAGTCACTTTTCTACGGGGAAATTATACCCCCTCCTAATATAAGCAGGATTTAATAGGGCAGTCTCTTTTCAACGGGGAATTTGTACCCCCTCCTAATATAAGCAGGATTTAAGGGGGCAGTCACTTTTCTACGGGGAATTTGTACCCCCTCCTAATATAAGCAGGATATAAGGGGGCAGTCACTTTTCTACGGGGAAATTGTACCCCCTTCTAATATTAGCAGGATTTAATAGGGCAGTCACTTTTCTACGGGGAAATTGTACCCCCTCCTAATATAAGCAGGATATAAGGGGGCAGTCACTTTTCTACGGGGAAATTATACCTCCTCCTAATATAAGCAGGATTTAATGGGGCAGTCACTTTTCTACGGGGAAATTGTACCCCCTTCTCATATTAGCAGGATTTAATGGGGCAGTCACTTTTCTACGGGGAAATTATACCCCCTCGTAATATAAGCAGGATTTAAGGGGGCAGTCACTTTTCTACGGGGAAATTGTACCCCCTTCTAATATAAGCAGGATTTTATAGGGCAGTCATTTTTCTACGGGGAAATTATACCCCCTTCTCATATTAGCAGGATTTAATAGGGCAGTCACTTTTCTACGGGGAAATTGTACCCCCTTCTAATATTAGCAGGATTTAAGGGGGCAGTCACTTTTCTACGGGGAAATTGTACCCCCTTCTCATATTAGCAGGATTTTATAGGGCAGTCATTTTTCTACGGGGAAATTGTACCCCCTTCTCATATTAGCAGGATTTAATAGGGCAGTCACTTTTCTACGGGGAAATTATACCCCCTCCTAATATAAGCAGGATTTAATAGGGCAGTCACTTTTCTACGGGGAATTTGTACCCCCTCCTAATATAAGCAGGATATAAGGGGGCAGTCACTTTTCTACGGGGAAATTGTACCCCTTCTAATATTAGCAGGATTTAATAGGGCAGTCACTTTTCTACGGGGAAATTATACCCCCTCCCAATGTAAGCAGGATAAGGGGCAGACACTTTTCTAAGGGGAAATTTTACCCCCTCCTAATATAAGCAGGATTTAAGGGGGCAGGCACTTTTCTACGGGGAATTTGTACCCCCTCCTAATATAAGCAGGATATAAGGGGGCAGTCACTTTTCTACGGGGAAATTGTACCCCCTTCTAATATTAGCAGGATTTAATAGGGCAGTCACTTTTCTACGGGGAAATTGTACCCCCTCCTAATATAAGCAGGATATAAGGGGGAGTCACTTTTCTACGGGGAAATTGTACCCCCTCCTAATATAAGCAGTATTTAAGGGGGCAGTCACTTTTCTACGGGGAATTTGTACCCCCTCCTAATATAAGCAGGATATAAGGGGGCAGTCACTTTTCTACGGGGAAATTATATCCCCTCCTAATATAAGCAGGATTTAAAGGGGCAGTCAATTTTCTACGGGGAAATTATACCCCCTCCTAATATAAGCAGGATTTAATGGGGCAGTCACTTTTCTACGGGGAATTTGTACCCCCTTCTCATATTAGCAGGATTTAATAGGGCAGTCACTTTTCTACGGGGAAATTATACCCCCTCCTAATATAAGCAGGATTTTAACGGGCAGTCACTTTTCTACGGGGAAATTATACCCCCTCCTATTATAAGCAGGATTTAAGGGGGCAGTCACTTTTCTACGGGGAATTTGTACCCCCTCCTAATATAAGCAGGATATAAGGGGGCAGTCACTTTTCTACGGGGAAATTATACCCCCTCCTAATATAAGCAGGATATAAGGGGGCAGTCACTTTTCTACGGGGAATTTGTACCCCCTCCTAATATAAGCAGGATATAAGGGGGCAGTCACTTTTCTACGGGGAAATTGTACCACCTTCTCATATTAGCATAATTTAATAGGGCAGTCACTTTTCTATGGGGAAATTATACCCCCTTCTCATATTAGCAGGATTTAATAGGGCAGTCACTTTTCTACGGGGAAATTATACCCCCTCCTAATATAAGCAGGATTTAAAGGGGCAGTCACTTTTCTACGGGGAAATTATACCCCCTCCTAATATAAGCAGGAATAAAGGGGGCAGTCACTTTTCTACGGGGAATTTGTACCCCCTCCTAATATAAGCAGGATATAAGGGGGCAGTCACTTTTCTACGGGGAAATTGTACCCCCTCCTAATATAAGCAGGATTTAATAGGGCAGTCACTTTTCTACGGGGAAATTGTACCCCCTCCTAATATAAGCAGGATTTAATAGGGCAGTCACTTTTCTACGGGGAAATTATACCCCCTCCTAATATAAGCAGGATTTAAAGGGCAGTCACTTTTCTACGGTGAAATTATACCCCCTCCTAATATAAGCAGGATTTAAGGGGGCAGTCACTTTTCTACGGGGAATTTGTACCCCCTCCTAATATAAGCAGGATATAAGGGGGCAGTCACTTTTCTACGGGGAAATTGTACCCCCTTCTCATATTAGCAGGATTTAATAGGGCAGTCACTTTTCTACGGGGAAATTGTACCCCCTTCTCATATTAGCAGGATTTAAAAGGGCAGTCACTTTTCTACGGGGAAATTATTCCCCCTCCTAATATAAGCAGGATTTAAAGGGGCAGTCACTTTTCTACGGGGAAATTGTACCCCCTCCTAATATAAGCAGTGTTTAATGGGGCAGTCACTTTTCTACGGGGAATTTGTACCCCCTTCTCATATTAGAAGGATTTAATAGGGCACTCACTTTTCTACGGGGAAATTATACCCCCTCCTAATGTAAGCAGGATTTAAGGGGGCAGTCACTTTTCTACGGGGAAATTGTACCCCCTTCTAATATTAGCAGGATTTAATAGGGCAGTCACTTTTCTACGGGGAAATTGTACCCCCTCCTAATATAAGCAGGATATAAGGGGGCAGTCACTTTTCTACGGGGAAATATTACCCCCTCTTAATATAAGCAGTATTTAAGGGGGCAGTCACTTTTCTACGGGGAATTTGTACCCCCTCCTAATATAAGCAGGATATAAGTGGGCAGTCACTTTTCTACGGGGAAATTGTACCCCCTTCTAATATTAGCAGGATTTAATAGGGCAGTCACTTTTCTACGGGGAAATTGTACCCCCTCCTTATATAAGCAGGATTTAATTGGGCAGTCACTTTTCTACGGGGAATTTGTACCCCCTCTTTTAAGTGGGAATTGACAGGCAGTCATTTTTCTACGGGGATATTTTACCCCCTGCTTAATTGACGGGAACTGAAAAGGGCAGTCATTTTTCTCTGTAGAAAATTGACTGTACAGTCATTTTTCTACGGAGTCCAAATTCCCCGTCACGAAAACGGGGAATTTGGACTGCGTAGAAAATTGACTGTACAGTCACTTTTCTACGGAGTCCAAATTCCCCGTTACACCGTCGAAGTCAGGCGGAACGGGATCTGGATGCGGAGGTTACCGCTTTCCTGGGAAGGTGATTATTTTTCTCGATTATATCTATTCTGTACTAATTTTATAGTTTTTCAGATAATGACCATCTATGAAAACCATTTGTACTAATTTTTAATTTTCAGACATATATATATATATATATACTATAGTATTTTTTCTACATTGTTTTGCAGGTTCCGGCATGCCTCTGATGTTCACACGGCGAATTTCGTGAGGGTTCTGCCGGAGCCCCTTCTCACAGCGATCAGGGAAGGTCGTGTCACCCTGATCCCTCCGGTCCCTGTCGCAGCACCTCCGCCGCCCCCTGCTGCTGCACCTCAGCCAGGCCCTGCCGCTCCGCAGGTCCCTGCTGCCGCTACTCCACCGCCCCCTGCCCCTGTCGCTACACCTCCGCCGGCCCCTGCCCCCAAGGCTTCATCTCCGCCGGCCTCTCCTGTTTCACCTCCCGTCATCGATATCGATGCGGAAGCCGCTGCTTTGGTTGCAGCTTTTACGCCGCCCGTCATCGATATCGCTGACGAGGAGGTTGATGTAGAGTAACAATAAACATCTAAATACAGGTAATATTTTTCTTTTCTCACCTTTTATTCTGCTTCTTCCACTTCTGATGTATCTGTTTCAGCAAGTATTTGAGGAAACTCTCTGTGGGGACTCCGACTCTCGAATTGGTCCTCTAGCTTACCAATACCTGAAAGAAACAAATATTTCTGTCTGAGTTCCGGATGGCATGAGGGATGGTCGGAAAATTCCGCCATCTCTTTCACATCTAATGCAGAACCTTTTATGTCTAGTGTCTCACCCAATTTATCATACAATTTCATATCGCACCTGAACCACTGCATGATTTCCACCATCTTCAGCATGGATTCCGTATATGTTTTACGGAATTCGTGCATCAGTGCCGCCACGTCATTGCTACCGACAACCATATACTTTTTGTGACACCCTACCCGGTACAACTCGGGAATTTCCACGTCCAACAGCTCGTCGAGGTTCTCATATAATACCAATTCTAAATTCCTTGTGTCCATGCGGTGCCTCTCGTCTGCCATCATAATGTACTTTTTTGCCAGACAGTATGGAGACGCATGCAGATGCGTCACATCTACATGTTCGGAATTTAATTCCGATTCCGTCTCCATACACAGACATTCCAGTGGTGCGATTCCCGACGCTACAATAAAAGGTCCTGCACGATATCCGTCTGCAGCTATATTACCTGCTACCCTGTTACTCCAAGAACGAAAAGGTAGATGACCGTAAACAGGTGCCCTCTCAAACCGGAAACGTGTCTCGCATAATCCGCTTTTCCGATCGTTGATGCAGTACACGTCGATCGGGAACCCGTGATCATTGCACTGCATCGCACACTCATCGGGCATATTTCTATTATAAAATGTAACCAAAAGGGATTCCCTGTATCTCACAGGGATATCGAATATCAACAATTTAGAATTTATACTCGCCGAAATTCTTTTTTTGTGATCTATTGGTTTTTTCAATGCGGAAACTGTTGCCGGATATGCAAGACACGTTGTCGGGCTGGGAAAGCGTTCCGTATACTTGTACAAAGGATTAATGTTAACTCTATGTTGCCGTTTCCTCGCACCGCCACCGATATTGTCTATTCCGCCATTTTTAATTTCCTCATATTGATGCTTTTCATAGTTTCTCGCCCCCCACCTTGCCCGAACTTGCTGTTCCGTCAGATATTCAGGAACTTCTACATTCGCTTTCCCTTCTCCCGTTTTGTTAGACGATCCTGACAATATCGGTGATTGTGGAGGTGTCGGTAACGGGCGTCGGTAACTAACTGCTGACTCCAACTGCGGTGGTTGATCGGAGGACTTCCTACAGATCAAGACACTCAACAGTTTCGTCAGCCACGATACCACACCCATACTCACCTTTCAGTTGCTTCACTCAATACCTGCTCGGACAAAGGCGATAGTTTTTTGCGTCGATGCAAGGTAAGTCTGCAGACAACGAAGTACTCTCTTCCAGGTGACAGAAAGAACTAATGCTTCGACAACTGCGATGATGATTCTGGTAACTTCGCAATCCACTAATCCTTTATATACTTCCCTTCCGATCTACGTCATCGATATACATTGCTCGCATCCGTTCCCGCAAAGCGTCCAACGCCCACGTGCCTCTCCTATCTTCTTCCTGTCCTGGTACACTATACACAGTCACTTCTTCCGCGAAACCTACTCGTTTTGCTCTCTTTAGTTTCTTTACATCTAAACTCTCCGACTCCTTTTTTCTCTTTTTTTGCTGTTCTTCCTCCATTATATGCTAGCAGACTTTTATTCTCCTTTTCTTTAGCAGTATGATGATGTCATAACCTCTTCTTAATCACCAGACACATTACCATTCCACCCACCCCATCCCAACAAACACGCCACACATATCACGCAACAGTTTCAAGAATTATATAACACTCACACACCATCTGCTCTCATACATTAACAACCCGGAAAAAATATCACCATCTCGCCAACTTCGACGAAATAAAAGTTTCAAAATTCAGAAAAACTTACACATTTTACTCAATTTACAATACATACTACCAATATTTGTTTTCATTTTAAGAACACCATGTACAGGGGGTCCATCAGTATTATGCTACATTTTATTCGACGAAATAAGAACTCCAAAAGCGGCTTCGCGTTTTAATTCTTACATGGAAAGGTCTTGACGTACAGATTCCGAATCTACAATTGCCTTTCACTCTAGTTCAATTAGGGCCGGCTATTCTCATTTTAAGAACACCATGTACAGGACGCTCTATAAGTATTATGCTGTATTTTATTCGACGAAATAAAAGTTTCAAAATTCAGAAAAACTTACACATTTTACTCAATTTACAATACATACTACCAATATTTGTTTTCATTTTAAGAACACCATGTACAGGGGTTCCATCAGTATTATGCTACATTTTATTCGACGAAATAAGAACTCCAAAAGCGGCTTCGCGTTTTAATTCTTACATTTCGACTATGACGAAAACTGGGTTTTTCGAAAAATTCGCGTTCAATGCTAATACTAATTTCAAACTCTTTTTCTCCCCAAAGCAAACCAGAGATAATCTTCAGGAAAATGTTGAATTTTTATGCTTTTCAGAGCCTGAAAAGCGTTTTAATTCTTACATTTTGACTACAGGACGAAAACTGGGGAATTTCCCAGAATGACTCGTCAACACCGGATACACGTACCCAATTCCGAGAATTTCAGACTCATCAACGCCATCTGTTTTAGAACACCGGAAACACGTACTCCAATTTATATATGACGTCACACGCCAAAATAGCGTAACAAAAACAAAATGGCGTCACAGAAATTAAAACATTTCATAATAATAATAATAATAATCCGAGAATTTCAGATTCATCAACGCCATCTGTTTTCAAACACCGGAAACACGTACTCCGATTTATATATGACGTCACACACCAAAATAACATAACAAAAACAGAATGGCGTCACAGAAATTAAAACAATTCATAATATTAATAATAATAATAATAATAATAATCCGAGAATTTCAGACTCATCAACGCCATCTGTTTTCAAACACCGGAAACACGTACTCCGATTTATATATGACGTCACACACCAAAATAACATAACACAACCAAAATGGCGTCACAGAAATTAAAACAATTCATAATAATAATAATACTGATATTTATATTAATAATAATTTAATAATATAATCTGGTCACGTGACTTCCATTTTGTGACGTCACAAACAGTCACGTGACTCCCACAAAAACACATATTCTGACTCATCAACGCCATCTGTTTTCAGACACCGGAAACACGTACTCCAATTACCAGAAAACCAACCGTCACCGCGTCGCCTACTTTTCCTCCTCCCAACCCAGACTTTCTGACTCATCATCTGACTCATCAACGCCATCTGTTTTCAGACACCGGAAACACGTACTCCAATTACGAGAAAACCCACCGTCACCGCGTCGCCTACTTTTCCTCCTTCCCAACCCAGACTTTCTGACTCATCAACGCCATCTGTTTTCAGACCCCGAAAACACGTACTCCAATTCCGAGAAAACCAACCGTCACCGCGTACTTTTCCTCCTCCCCACCCCAGACTTTCTGACTCATCAACGCCATCTGTTTTCAGGCACCGGAAACTCCCGCGGGAAAAAACCCGAATTCCCTCCTCCAACCAATCAAAACTCTCCTTACAAAATAAGCCCCGCCCATTTATGACGTCACGACCAATCACATTCATCCTTACAAAATAAGCCCCGCCCCTTTTATGACGTCAAAAAAAAAAACTGCTGCGTCATCAATTGATCTTTGATCGATCTTTTCCAATCAATTGATTTATCGGACTCAACGCCGGTGCATTACTACTGTTATAGTATATCTACCATACCACCATCTCAATTGTTAACTACATTATAGGATTGCGTGTTCAGAATCATTATAACAACGATGAAAGATATTGTTCGAAATCTCGAACCACAACGCAAACACGCAACGCAATTTCCTGTACTCTTTTTTGTTACCTTCCTTAGGCACTTCTTTTAAAATACATCAGCCATCCAGCATACTGTGATTTGTACACCAGCAAAGGCCGACTGCTACTTCAGCTTTGATTCTGAAAAGCCAGTCTCACACTAAGTCTTCCCTACCCGACCCACTTCCGACTCGAAACTATCATAAGATTGTTTACGTGTTCAGTTCTCGAAACAGCATAAGTGGGCTCACAAGATCCATAAAATCGCTTCTTATCTAATGGCTACCGCTCAAACACGGCACACCACGTCGCAAGTTATGATTCTAATAAGCTGGTGAAAATAAGGGAAAATAATGTTTTCTCTTAAAAGAATAAGAGAAATGCATTGGCACTGTTGAAAAATGCAGCATATGTATTCCGTGGCAAAGAATATGATTTTATAACATATGGTCAATTCTAGTTGATATAGTGCCGGTACTTTACGGACACACTAGCATAAAGTATATTTCGATAGAAGTTGCATCTTCTAATGAAACACTTTTCGTACAGTTTTTAAATATACTGTATTACCCGATGCGAACTTGTCAAATCAATTACATATACTTCACAACATTCAAAGTGCGACAATTGTGGTATACACAACCATTTTAGTTACCGTATTTCATTGGCACTTCCTTGCTCCTAAAATACTTATTTCGAAATTTCACTTGAGCGGATTTCACTGCTTCGGGAAAGCGTGAGAACCCCTTTCTAAATAAAATCTTTCCTTTATGATGATTATTAAATTCTCTTGCCTCCGTCACAATACATTAAATGGAAAGGTGTTGCGTTGCAACACTACATCACGAAAAGGGAAGTCATCGCATGCCTGAAGCTATGTAACGTCGATTATAAATTTAGTACCTTTCTCTTAAAGAATTACCACTAACTTATTTTACAGTTTTACCGCTAGATGTCAGCCTTATCGGCTCTCCACGGATTTACGGCAAACTCCCCCTCCTCACTCTATTCGTGGAGACTCCGACCAGCAAGCATCTCTCTTTTATCACCCTTCAAGACAAGTAGTTGCTTGGTATTTCTTTGCAAGTGCAAACTTGTTGGGTTCACAACAGTGTTAATTGTTAAGTCTGCGATAATAGTACATGGAGAATAAGCATGAGATGTTTCTACAATCGTACGGCGATAGGATTTGGGAAGGGAAAGCATCGCCTCGGAACCAGTTTGTCTATGTGTCGTAAATGCAGCTAATTTGCTAATCCGAGTTCGTGAATGGTTCACCCAGTTATTGCAGGCCACACGGGCAGTTGCCACAAGAAAGTAACATTGTGATTTTACCAGCTTAATTTCCACGATGTGTAACATGCAGAAAGATGGAACTTAGCTGGGAGGACTTGAAATTGAAATAGGGTATGTTGAAGAAAATAGCCTAATTCTTTGGAATTAGTATAGTCCACGAAAATGTTGGATTTTCAAATTAACATAGTGTAATCTTAGGGAAAGGAACAAACTAATATGGTGACGCATGTTCGCTATTTACTATTTAATGCAATGGCGAACTTAACTAGAATCTACGTACACTCCCCAACATTTGCGTAGTT
Organism: Lepisma saccharinum; assembly: GCF_977018435.1. Taxonomy (NCBI): domain Eukaryota; kingdom Metazoa; phylum Arthropoda; class Insecta; order Zygentoma; family Lepismatidae; genus Lepisma; species Lepisma saccharinum. The sequence goes on along the minus strand of NC_139246.1, from coordinate 64,448,265 downwards.
GCATAAACAATATCCCTATTTAATAACAAATTAACAAATCGAATATTATTAGAAGGGCAAACCCTTGCCAAGCGGTATTCTCATGATGGCAATCTTGACGAATCAGAATATAAAAGATGCATTTTCTTGTGAAATATGAACCCAACCTGTATTAACCGAAATCCTCCTTTTCATAACCTTGATTCCATTTTTAAACATTTTAATTAACGAGCATCTAGAAATTTTATGACACAATGCAATATAACTTAACAGAACCGTTAGAGTGATATTTTAGGTGAATACGTCTCATTCTAATCTCGCATGCTCAGAACGAAAAATGACTTGACAAACTATATATATACATATATATTAAGAAAGTGTAAATGTAATAGTGGTATTGAGTAAGAAACAAGAGTATGAATTTTAATCTCGAAATAACTAAATTTAATTGCTGCTTGGCACGTAAAAATCTTGAACACGAATGTATTGTATTTTTAAAGGTCCAATCATATTATATCTATTACAGTATTATCCTTTTATGCATAAATGGTAAGCTGTGATTCGCATTAAAAAAATATGTTGAACAACAACCTTTTTCATGATTTAAAAGCAAATGCATAAGTAAAAAAGTATCACAAATAATTTACGTTTTGGTAACCTAATACATATATATTTGGTAAATTGTGGTGTGGTTTTTCTATATGTTTATTGAACCTAAAAAAACACGCAGCAAGCACAATTTTATAACTCGGAGTATTCTAGTTAGGTTGCTGTTAGTCTATTTGCCTAGATACGAAAATGAAATGCGACCGGGAAGAAGCACGTTACAGGTACTGTATCTCAGTTTTACATACAAAGCGACTGCGTAACCCAGTGATCAAAGATATAAGAAACCTTCTGTTTTCTCTACTCGCTGCACAAGACACGAAACGCCTCGTTGGTGTGCGCATTGAAGGGTTGCTCATGCATGTTAAACTCATTCAACAAGGGAGAAACTCCCAAACAGGTAAATGGAAGGTAATTTGGGCCGGGAACATTTGATGTTTTGTAAAAATGCCAAACAATATTTAAATATAATAATGAAATTGCATTGTTGTTTTAAGTGTCCCGTACTTTCAAGTTGAATGTGTCAACTTTAATTATCTCAAACAGGTTTCTAACCTTGCAAACGACTGGTCAGCTATGTAGAGAGACGATGAGCCAATATGTTTACCTTTCTGAGAAAAGCAGGTGTTTTTGTCGTGTCTGAGGTAATTTCTAGACTATTCCTACACTACTCTCTAATGTGTTGTCTGTCAGAAAGCAGGTCCCTTTACAAGTTTAATTTAAATTTTTTCACAAGTTATCCTTTGCACCCCTTTTCTATTTTTAGATCAGAGTATGTGTGAGAGGGGTTTTCCACGTAAAACACTGAAGGGTTCTAATTGGCCATACGTGCCGATGCATCCAAACATTTAAAACGAAGTCAATCAATCCAGTGATCCTGAAGTGTGGGTACACGTATCACAAGGTCAATTTTTCTTTACTTTTCAACTTTTCCACTAATTCATCACTATAAATTCTTATTTTTATTTCTCCCAGTACTCTATTGTATTGGGATGTACTGGCAACATGCCATTCTTCGCTACCACTAACCTTCTTGATATTTGTAATTTGTTTACTTCCAACTACTTTTCACTCTTTATATTTTTCGCTACGTACACTAATAACGGAGTAATCTATGGAACAGGAATCTTCAGAAACTGACAATTAAAATATGGACTTGATATACGTTAATGAAAATAATATTGTGTTTACTTTTCAGGTTTCATTTCATATATACTTTTAGTTTTCAACTATAATAATTTGTCTATAAAATGCATATAATAGCACGCATTATCTTCCATAACATATCGTAACCTAACCTACTCTAAATCTAGCATAACTCCGGATCCGATTGACAACCTATTTTAAAATCTTGCACTGTTACTTAGCTCTAATATATGTATGACGTATATTGTTATATATATATAAATTGAGAGACTCGTTTTTGAGGAAATAGTTACCAAAATTTCAATTGCAGAAATGTCAGTTGTTCTCCAGTATCTCCAGTTGCGATACGTGTTAAGAGGCCGACATGCTATTATATAATTGTCAATTACCGATTATTCTATTAGTTATAATTTCAAAACATGATGTTGAAAATATGAAAAATAAACGAAACCAACCAACCAACCATCGACCCTCCCGCCCACCATCGCCAACCAGCCAGCCGTTAGCCCTCCCGCCCACCATCGCCAACCAGCCAACCGTTAGCCCTCTTGTCTACTATCGCCAACCAACCAACCGTTAGCCCTCCCGCCCACCATCGCCAACCAGCCAACCGTTAGCCCTCTTGTCTAATATCGCCAACCAACCAACCGTTAGCCCTCCCGCCCACCATCGCCAACCAGCCAACCGTTTGCCCTCCCACCCACTATCGCCAACCAGCCATCCGTATGACCACCCACCCACCATCGCCAACAAGCCATCCGCTTGCCCACCCGCCCACCACCGCCAAGCAGCCAACTCAGGACCCTTCCACCTTACGAACCCACCAACCAACCAATTGTAAACCCACCCTGGTTGTTAATTGAACAAAGACAGATCGCGACCGCGTCACACCAAATCTTGCATCGAGTGTCCACAACGCTAAAAACAAGCCACTTCACCATCATCAAAGACACATGTGCCGTTATTCTCTCCACTTCCAAACTCGCCGCAAAATTTCAACACTCGATTAATAATACCACCTTCTCTATTGTTAACTACATTATAGGATTGCGTGTTCAGGATCATTGTATGAACGATGAAAGATATTGTTCGAAATCTCGAACCACAACGCAAACACGCAACGCAATTTCCTGTACTCTTTTTTTGTTACCTTCCGAAGGCACTACTTTTAAAATACATCAGTCATCCAGCATACTGTGATTTGTACACCAGCAGAGGAGGACTGCTACTTCAGCTTTGATTCTGTAAACCAGTCTCACACGGTAAGTCTTCCCTTCCCGACCCACTTCCGACTCGAAACTACCATAAGATAGTTTACGTGTTCAGTTCTCGAAACAGCAAAAGTGGGCTCACAAGATCCATAAAATTGCTTCTTATCTAATGGCTACCGCTCAAACACGGCACACCACGTCGCAAGTTATGATTCTAATAACCTGGTGAAGATAAGGGAAAATAATGTTTTCTCTTAAAAGAATAAGAGAAATCCATTGGCACTGTTGAAAAATGCAGCATATGTATCCCGTGGCAAAGAATATGATTTTATAACATATGGTCATTTCTAGTTGATATAGTGCCGGTACTTTACGGACACACTAACACAAAGTATATTTCGATAGAAGTTGCATCTTCTAATGAAACACTTTTCGTACGGTTTTTAAATATACTGTATTTCCGATACGAACTTGTCAAATCAATTACATAAACTTCACAACTTTCAAAGTGCGACAATTGTGGAATATACAACCATTTTAGGTACCGTATTTCATTGACACTTCCTTGCTCCTAAAATACTTATTTCGAAATTTCATTTGAGCCGATTTCACTGCTCGGGAAAGCGTGAGAACCCCTTTCTAAATAAAATCTTTCCTTTATGATGATTATTAGATTCTCTTGCCTCCGTCACAATACATTAAATGGAAAGGTGTTGCGTTGCAACACTACATCACGAAAAGGGAAGTCATCGCATGCCTGAAGCTATGTAACGTCGATTATAAATTTAGTACCTTTCTCTTAAAGAATTACCACTAACTTATTTTACAGTTTTACCGCTAGATGTCAGCCTTATCGGCTCTCCACGGATTTACGGCAAACTCCCCCTCCTCACTCTATTCGTGGAGACTCCGACCAGCAAGCATCTCTCTTTTATCACCCTTCAAGACAAGTAGTTGCTTGGTATTTCTTTGCAAGTGCAAACTTGTTGGGTTCACAACAGTGTTAATTGTTAAGTCTGCGATAATAGTACATGGAGAATAAGCATGAGATGTTTCTACAATCGTACGGCGATAGGATTTGGGAAGGGAAAGCATCGCCTCGGAACCAGTTTGTCTATGTGTCGTAAATGCAGCTAATTTGCTAATCCGAGTTCGTGAATGGTTCACCCAGTTATTGCAGGCCACACGGGCAGTTGCCACAAGAAAGTAACATTGTGATTTTACCAGCTTAATTTCCACGATGTGTAACATGCAGAAAGATGGAACTTAGCTGGGAGGACTTGAAATTGAAATAGGGTATGTTGAAGAAAATAGCCTAATTCTTTGGAATTAGTATAGTCCACGAAAATGTTGGATTTTCAAATTAACATAGTGTGATCTTAGGGAAAGGAACAAACTAGTATGGTGACGCATGTTCGCTATTTACTATTTAATGCAATGGCGAACTTAACTAGAATCTACGTACACTCCCCAACATTTGCGTAGTTGCATAAACAATATCCCTATTTAATAACAAATTAACAAATCGAATATTATTAGAAGGGCAAACCCTTGCCAAGCGGTATTCTCATGATGGCAATCTTGACGAATCAGAATATAAAAGATGCATTTTCTTGTGAAATATGAACCCAACCTGTATTAACCGAAATCCTCCTTTTCATAACCTTGATTCCATTTTTAAACATTTTAATTAACGAGCATCTAGAAATTTTGTGACACAATGCAATATAACTTAACAGAACCGTTAGAGTGATATTTTAGGTGAATACGTCTCATTCTAATCTCGCATGCTCAGAACGAAAAATGACGTGACAAACTATATATATACATATATATTAAGAAAGTGTAAATGTAATAGTGGTATTGAGTAAGAAACAAGAGTATGAATTTTAATCTCGAAATAACTAAATTTAATTGCTGCTTGGCACGTAAAAATCTTGAACACGAATGTATTGTATTTTTAAAGGTCCAATCATATTATATCTATTACAGTATTATCCTTTTATGCATAAATGGTAAGCTGTGATTCGCATTAAAAAAATATGTTGAACAACAACCTTTTTCATGATTTAAAAGCAAATGCATAAGTAAAAAAGTATCACAAATAATTTACGTTTTGGTAACCTAATACATATATATTTGGTAAATTGTGGTGTGGTTTTTCTATATGTTTATTGAACCTAAAAAAACACGCAGCAAGCACAATTTTATAACTCGGAGTATTCTAGTTAGGTTGCTGTTAGTCTATTTGCCTAGATACGAAAATGAAATGCGACCGGGAAGAAGCACGTTACAGGTACTGTATCTCAGTTTTACATACAAAGCGACTGCGTAACCCAGTGATCAAAGATATAAGAAACCTTCTGTTTTCTCTACTCGCTGCACAAGACACGAAACGCCTCGTTGGTGTGCGCATTGAAGGGTTGCTCATGCATGTTAAACTCATTCAACAAGGGAGAAACTCCCAAACAGGTAAATGGAAGGTAATTTGGGCCGGGAACATTTGATGTTTTGTAAAAATGCCAAACAATATTTAAATATAATAATGAAATTGCATTGTTGTTTTAAGTGTCCCGTACTTTCAAGTTGAATGTGTCAACTTTAATTATCTCAAACAGGTTTCTAACCTTGCAAACGACTGGTCAGCTATGTAGAGAGACGATGAGCCAATATGTTTACCTTTCTGAGAAAAGCAGGTGTTTTTGTCGTGTCTGAGGTAATTTCTAGACTATTCCTACACTACTCTCTAATGTGTTGTCTGTCAGAAAGCAGGTCCCTTTACAAGTTTAATTTAAATTTTTTCACAAGTTATCCTTTGCACCCCTTTTCTATTTTTAGATCAGAGTATGTGTGAGAGGGGTTTTCCACGTAAAACACTGAAGGGTTCTAATTGGCCATACGTGCCGATGCATCCAAACATTTAAAACGAAGTCAATCAATCCAGTGATCCTGAAGTGTGGGTACACGTATCACAAGGTCAATTTTTCTTTACTTTTCAACTTTTCCACTAATTCATCACTATAAATTCTTATTTTTATTTCTCCCAGTACTCTATTGTATTGGGATGTACTGGCAACATGCCATTCTTCGCTACCACTAACCTTCTTGATATTTGTAATTTGTTTACTTCCAACTACTTTTCACTCTTTATATTTTTCGCTACGTACACTAATAACGGAGTAATCTATGGAACAGGAATCTTCAGAAACTGACAATTAAAATATGGACTTGATATACGTTAATGAAAATAATATTGTGTTTACTTTTCAGGTTTCATTTCATATATACTTTTAGTTTTCAACTATAATAATTTGTCTATAAAATGCATATAATAGCACGCATTATCTTCCATAACATATCGTAACCTAACCTACTCTAAATCTAGCATAACTCCGGATCCGATTGACAACCTATTTTAAAATCTTGCACTGTTACTTAGCTCTAATATATGTATGACGTATATTGTTATATATATATAAATTGAGAGACTCGTTTTTGAGGAAATAGTTACCAAAATTTCAATTGCAGAAATGTCAGTTGTTCTCCAGTATCTCCAGTTGCGATACGTGTTAAGAGGCCGACATGCTATTATATAATTGTCAATTACCGATTATTCTATTAGTTATAATTTCAAAACATGATGTTGAAAATATGAAAAATAAACGAAACCAACCAACCAACCATCGACCCTCCCGCCCACCATCGCCAACCAGCCAGCCGTTAGCCCTCCCGCCCACCATCGCCAACCAGCCAACCGTTAGCCCTCTTGTCTACTATCGCCAACCAACCAACCGTTAGCCCTCCCGCCCACCATCGCCAACCAGCCAACCGTTAGCCCTCTTGTCTAATATCGCCAACCAACCAACCGTTAGCCCTCCCGCCCACCATCGCCAACCAGCCAACCGTTTGCCCTCCCACCCACTATCGCCAACCAGCCATCCGTATGACCACCCACCCACCATCGCCAACAAGCCATCCGCTTGCCCACCCGCCCACCACCGCCAAGCAGCCAACTCAGGACCCTTCCACCTTACGAACCCACCAACCAACCAATTGTAAACCCACCCTGGTTGTTAATTGAACAAAGACAGATCGCGACCGCGTCACACCAAATCTTGCATCGAGTGTCCACAACGCTAAAAACAAGCCACTTCACCATCATCAAAGACACATGTGCCGTTATTCTCTCCACTTCCAAACTCGCCGCAAAATTTCAACACTCGATTAATAATACCACCTTCTCTATTGTTAACTACATTATAGGATTGCGTGTTCAGGATCATTGTATGAACGATGAAAGATATTGTTCGAAATCTCGAACCACAACGCAAACACGCAACGCAATTTCCTGTACTCTTTTTTTGTTACCTTCCGAAGGCACTACTTTTAAAATACATCAGTCATCCAGCATACTGTGATTTGTACACCAGCAGAGGAGGACTGCTACTTCAGCTTTGATTCTGTAAACCAGTCTCACACGGTAAGTCTTCCCTTCCCGACCCACTTCCGACTCGAAACTACCATAAGATAGTTTACGTGTTCAGTTCTCGAAACAGCAAAAGTGGGCTCACAAGATCCATAAAATTGCTTCTTATCTAATGGCTACCGCTCAAACACGGCACACCACGTCGCAAGTTATGATTCTAATAACCTGGTGAAGATAAGGGAAAATAATGTTTTCTCTTAAAAGAATAAGAGAAATCCATTGGCACTGTTGAAAAATGCAGCATATGTATCCCGTGGCAAAGAATATGATTTTATAACATATGGTCATTTCTAGTTGATATAGTGCCGGTACTTTACGGACACACTAACACAAAGTATATTTCGATAGAAGTTGCATCTTCTAATGAAACACTTTTCGTACGGTTTTTAAATATACTGTATTTCCGATACGAACTTGTCAAATCAATTACATAAACTTCACAACTTTCAAAGTGCGACAATTGTGGAATATACAACCATTTTAGGTACCGTATTTCATTGACACTTCCTTGCTCCTAAAATACTTATTTCGAAATTTCATTTGAGCCGATTTCACTGCTCGGGAAAGCGTGAGAACCCCTTTCTAAATAAAATCTTTCCTTTATGATGATTATTAGATTCTCTTGCCTCCGTCACAATACATTAAATGGAAAGGTGTTGCGTTGCAACACTACATCACGAAAAGGGAAGTCATCGCATGCCTGAAGCTATGTAACGTCGATTATAAATTTAGTACCTTTCTCTTAAAGAATTACCACTAACTTATTTTACAGTTTTACCGCTAGATGTCAGCCTTATCAGCTCTCCACGGATTTACGGCAAACTCCCCCTCCTCACTCTATTCGTGGAGACTCCGACCAGCAAGCATCTCTCTTTTATCACCCTTCAAGACAACTAGTTGCTTGGTATTTCTTTGCAAGTGCAAACTTGTTGGGTTCACAACAGTGTTAATTGTTAAGTCTGCGATAATAGTACATGGAGAATAAGCATGTGATGTTTCTACAATCGTACGGCGATAGGATTTGGGAAGGGAAAGCATCGCCTCGGAACCAGTTTGTCTATGTGTCGTAAATGCAGCTAATTTGCTAATCCGAGTTCGTGAATGGTTCACCCAGTTATGGCAGGCCACACGGGCAGTTGCCACAAGAAAGTAACATTGTGATTTTACCAGCTTAATTTCCACGATGTGTAACATGCAGAAAGATGGAACTTAGCTGGGAGGACTTGAAATTGAAATAGGGTATGTTGAAGAAAATAGCCTAATTCTTTGGAATTAGTATAGTCCACGAAAATGTTGGATTTTCAAATTAACATAGTGTAATGCAATCTGCATCATTTGCGTAGTTGCAAAAACAATATCCCTATTTAATAACAAATTAACAAATCGAATATTATTAGAAGGGCAAACCCTTGCAAAGCGGTATTCTCATGATGGCAATCTTGACGAATCAGAATTTAAAAGATGCATTTTCTTGTGAAATGAGAGGCCAACTTGTAGTAACCGAAATCCTCCTTTTCATAACCTTGATTCCATTTTTAAACATTTTAATTAACGAGCATCTAGAAATTTCATGACGCAATGCAATATAACTTAGCAGAACCGTTAGAGTGATATTTTAGGTGAATACGTCTCATTGTAATCTCGCATGCTCAGAACGAAAAATGACGTGACAAACTATATATATATATATATATATATATATATATATATATATGTTAAGGAAGTGTAAATGTAATAGTGGTATTGAGTAAAAAACAAAAGAATGAATTTTAATCTCAAAATAACTAAATTTAATTGTTGCCTGGCACGTAAAAATCTAGAACACGAATGTATTGTATTTTTAAAGGTCCAATTATGTTATATATATTACTGTATTATAATTTTTGCATAAATGGTAAGCTGTGATTCGCATTAAAAAAATATGTAGAACAACAACCTTTTTCATGATTTAAAAGCAAATGCATAAGTAAAAAGGTATCACAAATAATTTACGTTTTGGTAACCTAATACATATATATTTGGTAAATTGTGGCGTGGTTTTTCTATATGTTTATTCAAATTAAAAAAACACGCAGCAAGCACAATTTTATAACTCGGAGTATTCTGGTTTGGTCGCTGTTAGTCTATTTGCCTAGATACGAAAATGAAATGCGAACGGGAAGAAGCACGTTACAGGTACTGTATCTCATTTTTACATACAAAGCGACTCCGTAACCCAGTGATCCAAGATATAAGAAACCTTCTGTTATCATTACTCGCTGCACAAGACACGCCACGCCACGTTGGCGTGCACATTGTAGGGTTGCTCATGCATGTTAAACTCATTCAACAAGGGAGAAACTCCCAAACAGGTAAATGGAAGGTAATTTGGGCCGGGAATATTTGATGTTTTGTAAAAATGGCAAACAATATTTAAATATACTAAGAAAATTGCATTGTTGTTTTAAGAGTCCAGTACTTTCAAGTTGAATGTGTCAACTTTAATTATCTCAAACAGGTTTCTAACCTTGCAAACGACTGGTAAGGTATGTAGAGAGACGATGAGCCAATATGTTTACCTTTCTGAGAAAAGCAGGTATTTTTGTCGTGTCTGAGGTAATTTCTAGACTATTCCTACCCTACTCTCTAATGTGTTGTCTATCCCAGCGCAGGTCCCTTTACAAGTTTAATTTTAAATTTTTCACAAGTTACCCTTTGCACCCCTTCTTTATTTTTAGATCAGAGTATGTGTGATAGGGGTTTTCCACGTAAAACACTGAAGGGTTCAAATTGGCCATACGTGCCGATGCATCCAAACATTTAAAACGAAGTCAATCAATCCAGTGATCCTGAAGTGTGGGTACACGTATCACACGTTCAATGTTTCTTTACTTTTCAACTTTTCCACTAATTCATCACTATAAATTCTTATCTTTATTTCTACCAGTACTCTATTGTATTGCGATGTACTGGCAACATGCCATTCTTCGCTACCACTAACCTTCTTGATAATTGTAATTTGTTTACTTCCAACTACTTTTCACTCTTTATATTTTTCGCTACGTACACTAATAACGGAGTTATCTATGGAACAGGAATCTTCAAGAACTGACAATTAAAATATGGACTTGATATACGTTAGTGAAAATAATATTGTGTTTACTTTTCAGGATTCATTTCATATATACTTTTAGTTTTCAACTATAATAATTTGTCTATAAAATGCATATAATAGCACGCATTATCTACCATAACATATCGTAACCTAACCTACTCTAAATCTAGCATAACTGCGGATCCGATTGACATTCTATTTTAAAATCTTGCACTGTTACTTAGCTCTAGTAGATGTACGACGTATATTGTTATATATATATAAATTGAGAGACTCGTTTCTGAGGAAATAGTTACCAAAATTTCAATTGCAGAAATGTCAGTTGTTCTCCAGTATCTCCAGTTGCGATACGTCTTAAGAGGCCGACATACTATTATATAATTGTCTATTACCGATTATTCTATTAGTTATAATTTCCAAAAATGATGTTGAAAATATGAAAAATAAACGAAACCAACCAACCAGCCATTGACCCTCCCGCCCACCTTCGCCAACCAGCCAGCCGTTAGATCTCCCGCCCACCATCGCCAACCAGCCAACCGTTAGCCCTCCCGCCCACCATCGCCAACCAGCCAACCGTTAGCCCTCCCGCCCACCATCGCCAACCAGCCATCCGTTTGCCCACCCGCCCGCCATCACCAACCACCCAAAGGATTGCCCACCCGCCCACCATCACCAACCACCCAACCGATTGCCCACCTGCCAACAACCGCCAAGCAGCCAACTCAGGACCCTTCCACCTTCCGAACCTACTCACCAACCAACTGTAAACACACATAAAGGTAAAGTGTTCCCCTGTGCATAGCACCACGCCATGAAGGCGTATAGGGGGTGTGGGGGTAACGCCCCACACTTTCTTGATCCGGTCGTGACACACATGGGTTGTTAATTGAACAAAGACAGATCTCGACCGCGTCACTCCAAATCTTGCATCGAGTTTCCACAACGCTAAAGAAAAGCCACTTCACAGTCGTCAAAGACACATGTGCCGTTTTTCTCTCCACTTCCACACTCGCCGCACAATTTCAACACTCGATTAATAATACCACCGGTAAATATGCGATATCGCCCGCCCGGTTGGTTTCTTCAAATTTACAGGATAAAGTAATTACTAAAATGAGTATCTTTAGCATTCAGGACGTTCTTGGAGGTAATTTCTTTCACGGAAGGTAAAAACTTCGTAGTTTAATGTTGCCGAACAAGAATTAATCACTTTTTGCCTACGAAATTGGTAATGCCTGCCACATTATGCCGTCGATTCCATTGTGTGCGTGCAGAAGCGAGAGCGTTTAAATTCTGCAGTGTTTCCAAACGTGCCATCTTTTTACTAAGATTTCCATTTTTAACTATGTTCGCCGCGCTTTCTTTTTTCGATGAATTTAGGTGTGAAATGAGTGCTAATGGAACCTAAAATAACAAGCCTAACCTAACCTTGTGTGAATGGTTTGTGGGGCTATTCATGGATGTTTTTTGGGACTAACGTCAATGGTTTGTGGGGCTACCTAGGGATGGATTTTGGGGCTAACGTCAATGGTTTGTGGGGCTACCCGTGGATGGTTTTTGTGGCTAATGTGCATGCTTTGTGGAGGTAAACATGAAACAAAACGAAATAGTACGTAATTTTCCGTCATGAAGGTTTGAAACACTGCTTGCGCACTGGAAATCGACAAAACACAAGCTGGCGCGTCATGACGCGCGATGATCCATTACGAGTGCACGCCATATTGTCTATTACAGAAGCGGAACAAGTAAGACAAATAATCAATCGGAATATGAAAAGTTGACAGTATTTTATGGAAAAAGGCACCTTAAAGAATGTTCCGCAATTTAAAATAGGTAAGTACCAGTGGTAAAATTAAGGAAATCAATGAGTGAAAGGTGTCCGGGCGTTATAGCATATCTACCATACCACCTTCTCAATTGTTAACTACATTATAGGATTGCGTGTTCAGGATCATTGCAACAACGATGAAAGATATTGTTCGAAATCTCGAACCACAACGCAAACACGCAACGCAATTTCCTGTACTCTTTTTTTGTTACCTTCCGAAGGCACTACTTTTAAAATACATCAGTCATCCAGCATACTGTGATTTGTACACCAGCAGAGGAGGACTGCTACTTCAGCTTTGATTCTGTAAAGCCAGTCTCACACGGTAAGTCTTCCCTTCCCGACCCACTTCCGACTCGAAACTATCATAAGATAGTTTACGTGTTCAGTTCTCGAAAAAGCAAAAGTGGGCTCACAAGATCCATAAAATTGCTTCTTATCTAATGGCTACCGCTCAAACACGGCACACCACGTCGCAAGTTATGATTCTAATAAGCTGGTGAAAATAATGTTTTCTCTTAAAAGAATAAGAGAAATGCATTGGCACTGTTGAAAAATGCAGCATATGTATCCTGTGGCAAAGAATATGATTTTATAACATATGGTCATTTCTAGTTGATATATTGCCGGTACTTTACGGACACACTAGCATAAAGTATATTTCGATAGAAGTTGCATCTTCTAATGAAACACTTTTCGTACGGTTTTTAAATATACTGTACTACCCGATGCGAACTTGTCAAATCAATTACATAAACTTCACAACATTCAAAGTGCGACAATTGTGGAATATACAACCATTTTAGTTACCGTATTTCATTGACACTTCCTTGCTCCTAAAATACTTATTTCGAAATTTCACTTGAGGGGATTTTACTGCTCGGGAAAGCGTGAAAACCCCTTTCTAAATAAAATCATCGAGAACAAGCATGTGATGTTTCTACAATCGTACGGCGATAGGATTTGGGAAGGGAAAGCATCGCCTCGGAACCAGTTTGTCTATGTGTCGAAAATGCAGCTAATTTGCTAATCCGAGTTCGTGAATGGTTCACCCAGATATTGCAGGCCACACGGGCATTTGCCACAAGAAAGTAACATTGTGATTTAACCAACTTAATTTCCACGATGTGTAACATGCAGAAACATGGAACTTAGCTGGGAGGACTTGAAATTGAAATAGGGTAAGTTGAAGTAAAGAAAATAGCCTAATTCTTTGGAACTAGTATAGTCCACGAAAATGTTGTATTTTCAAATTAACATACTGTGATCTTAGGGAAAGGAACAAACTAATATGGTGACGCATGCTCGCTATTTACGATTTAATTCCATGGCGAACTTAACTAGAATCTACGCACACTCCCCTACATTTGCGTAGTTGCAAAACAATATCCCTATTTAATAACAAATTAACTAATCGAATATTATTAGGAGGGCAAACCCTTGCAAAGCGGTATTCTCATGATGGCAATCTTGACGAATCAGAATATAAAAGATGCATTTTCTTGTGAAATAAGAGGCCAACTTGTATTAACCGAAATCCTCCTTTTCATAACCTTGATTCCATTTTTAAACATTTTAATTAACGAGCAACTAGAAATTTTATGACGCAATGCAATATAACTTAAGAGAACCGTTAGAGTGATATTTTAGGTGAATACGTCTCATTCTAATTTCGCATGCTCAGAACGAAAAATGACGTGACAAACTATATATATATATATATATATATATATATATATTAAGAAATTGTAAATGTAATAGTGGTATTGAGTAAGAAACAACAGTATCAATTTTATTCTCAAAATAACTAAATTTAATTGTTGCCTGGCACTTAAAAATCTTGAACACGAACGTATTGTATTTTTGAAGGTCCAATCATATTATATCTTGTACTGTATTATCCTTTTATGCATAAATGGTAAGCTGTGATTCGCATTAAAAAAATATGTAGAACAACAACCTTTTTCATGATTTAAAAGCAGATGCATAAGTAAAAAAGTATCACAAATAATTTACGTTTTGGTAACCTAATAGATACATATATTTTGTAAATTGTGGTGTGGTTTTTCTATATGTTTATTCAAATTAAAAAAACACGCAGCAAGCACAATTTTATAACTCGGAGTATTCTGGTTTGGCCACTGTTAGTCTATTTGCCTAGATACGAAAATGAAATGCGACCGGGAAGAAGCACGTTACAGGTACTGTATCTCATTTTTACATACAAAGTGACTCCGTAACCCAGTGATCCAAGATATAAGAAACGTTCTGTTTTCTCTACTCGCTGCACAAGACACGCCACGCCACGTTGGTGTGCACATTGAAGGGTTGCTCATGCATGTTAAACTCATTCAACAAGGTATAAACCCCCAAACAAGTAAATGGAAGGTAATTTGGGCCGGGAACATTTGATGTTTTGTAAAAATGGCAAACAATATTTAAATATACTAAGAAAATTGCATTGTTGTTTTAAGAGTCCGATACTTTCAAGTTGAATGTGTCAACTTTAATTATCTCAAACAGGTTTCTAACCTTGCGAATGACTGGTAAGGTATGTAGAGAGACGATGAGCCAATATGTTTACCTTTCTGGGAAAAGCAGGTATTTTTGTCGTGTCTGGAGTAATTTCTAGACTATTCCTAATCTACTCTCTAATGTGTTGTCTGTCCCAGCGCCGTTCCCTTTACAAGTTTAATTTTAAATTTTTCACAAGTTACCCTTTTGCACCCCTTTTCTATTTTTAGATCAGAGTATGTGTGAGAGGGGTTTTCCACGTAAAACACTGAAGGGTTCAAATTGGCCATACGTGCCGATGCATCCAAACATTTAAAACGAAGTCAATCAATCCAGTGATCCTGAAGTGCGGGTACACGTATCACAAGTTCAATTTTTCTTTACTTTTCAACTTTTCCACTAATTCATCACTATAAATTCTTATTTTTATTTCTCCCTGTACTCTATTATATTTCCATGTACTGGCAACATGCCATTCTTCGCAACCACTAACTTCTTGATAATTGTAATTTGCCTACTCCCAACTACTTTTCACTCTTTATATTTTTCGCTACGTACACTAATAACGGAGTTATCTATGGAACAGGAATCTTCAAGAACTGACAATTAAAATATGGACTTCATATAAGTTAATGAAAATAATATTGTATCCTTTTCAGGATTCATTTCATATATACTTTTAGATTTCAACTATAATAATTTGTCTATAAAATGCATATAATAGCACGCATTATTTTCCATTACATATCGTAACCTAACCTACTCTAAATCTAGCATAACTCCGGATCCGATTGACGTCCTATTTTAAAAATTTGCACTGTTACTAAGCTCTAGTATATGTATGACGTATATTGTTATATATATATAAATTGAGAGACTCGTTTTTGAGGAAATAGTTACCAAAATTTCAATTGCACAAATGTCAGTTGTTCTCCTGTATCTTCAGTTGCGATACGTCTTAAGAGGCCGACATACTATTATATAATTGTCTATTACCGATTATTCTATTAGTTATAATTTTCAAAAATGATGTTGGAAATATGAAAAATAAACGAAACCAACCCACCAACCATCGACCCTCCCGCCCACCATCGCCAACCAGCCAGCCGTTAGCCCTCCCGCCCACCATCGCCAACCAGCCAACCGTTAGCCCTCTTGTCTACTATCGCCAACCAGATATCCGTTTGCCCACCCGCCCGCCATCACCAACCACCCAACCGATTGCCCACCATCACCAACCACCCAACCGATTGCCCACCTGCCCACCACCGCCAAGTAGCCAACTCAGCACCCTTCCACCTTACGAACCTACCCACCAACCAACTGTAAACACACATGGGTTGTTAATTGAACAAAGACAGATCTCGACCGCATCACGGCAAATCTTGCACCGAGTTTCCACAACGCTAAAAACAAGCCACTTCACCGTCATCAAAGACACATGTGCCGTTTTTCTCTCCACTTCCACACTCGCCGCACAATTTCAACACTCGATTAATAATACCACCGGTAAATATGCGATATCGCCCGGACTGATTTCTTCAAATTCACAGGAGAAAGTACTTACTAAAATGAGTATCTTCAGCATTCAGGACGTTCTTGGAGGTATTATCTTTCACGGAAGGTAAAAACTTCGTAGTTTAATGTTGCCGAACAAGAATTAATCACTTTTTGCCTACGAAATTGGCATTGCCTGCCACATTATGCCGTTGTTTCCATTGTGTGCGTGCAGATGCAAGAGCGTTTAAAGTCAGCAGTGTTTCCAAATTTGCCATCTTTTTACTAAAATTTCCATTTTTAACTATGTTCGCCGCGCTTTCTTTTTTCGATGAATTTAGGTGTGAAATGAGTGCTAATGGAATCTAAAATAACAGGCCTAACCTAACCTTGTGTGAATGGTTTGTGGGGCTATTCATGGATGGTTTTTGGGACTAACGTCAATGGTTTGTGGGGCTACCTATGGATGGATTTTGGGGCTAACGTCAATGGTTTGTGAATCTACCCGTGGATGGTTTTTGGGGCTAATGTGCATGCTTTGTGGAGGTAAACATGAAACAAAACGAAATAGTACGTAATTTTCCGTCATGAAGGTTTGAAACACTGCTTGCGCACTGGAAATCGACAAAACACAAGCTGGCGCGTCATGACGCGCGATGATCCATTACGAGTGCACGCCATATTGTCTATTACAGAAGCGGAACAAGTAAGACAAATAATCAATCGTAATATGAAAAGTTGACAGTATTTTATGGAAAAAGGCACCTTAAAGAATGTTCCGCAAGGTAAAATAGGTAAGTACCAGTGGTAAAATTAAGGAAATCAATGAGTGAAAGGTGTCCTGGCGTTATCGCATATCTACCATACCACCTTCTCAATTGTTAACTACATTATAGGATTGCGTGTTCAGGATCATTGTAACAACGATGAAAGATATTGTTCGAAATCTCGAACCACAACGCAAAAACACGCAACGCAATTTCCTGTACTCTGTTTTTGTTACCTTCCGAAGGCACTACTTTTAAAATACATCAGTCATCCAGCATACTGTGATTTGTACACCAGCAGAGGAGGACTGCTACTTCAGCTTTGATTCTGTAAAGCCAGTCTCACACGGTAAGTCTTCCCTTTCCGACACACTTCCGACTCGAAGCTATCATAAGATAGTTTACGTGTTCAGTTCTCGAAACAGCAAAAGTGGGCTAACAAGATCCATAAAATTGCTTGTTATCTAATGGCTACCGCTCAAACACGGCACACCACGTCGCAAGTTATGATTCTAATAAGCTGGTGAAGATAAAGGAAAATAATGTTTTCTCTTAAAAGAATAAGAGAAATGCATTGGCACTGTTGAAAAATGCAGCATATGTATCCCGTGGCAAAGAATATGATTTTATAACATATGGTCATTTCTAGTTGATATATTGCCGGTACTTTACGGACACACTAGCATAAAGTATATTTCGATAGAAGTTGCATCTTCTAATGAAACACTTTTCGTACAGTTTTTAAATATACTGTATTACCCGATGCGAACTTGTCAAATCAATTACGTAAACTTCACAACATTCAAAGTGCGACAATTGTGGAATATACAACCATTTTAGTTACCGTATTTCATTGACACTTCCTTGCTCCTAAAATACTTATTTCGAAATTTCACTTGAGCGGATTTCACTGCTCGGAAAGCGTGAGAACCCCTTTCTAAATAAAATATTTCTTTTATGATGATTATTAGATTCTCTTGCCTCCGTCACAAGACATTAAATGGAAAGGTGTTGCGTTGCAACACTACATCACGAAAAGGGAAGTCATCGCATGCCTGAAGCTATGTAACGTGGATTATAAATTTAGTACCTTTCTCTTAAAGAATTACCATTAACTTATTTTACAGTTTTACCGTTAGATGTCAGCGTTATCGGCTCTCCATGGATTTACGGCAAACTCCCCCTCCTCACTCTATTCGTGGAGACACCGACCAGCAAGCAACTCTCTTTTATCACCCTTCAAGACAAGTAGTTGCTTGGTATTTCTTTGCAGGAGCAAACATGTTGGGTTCACTACAGTGTTAATTGTTAAGTCTGCGATAATAGTACATGGAGAATAAGCATGTGATGTTTCTACAATCGTACGGCGATAGGATTTGGGAAGGGAAAGCATCAACTCGGAACCAGTTTGTCTATGTGAAGTAAATGCAGCTAATTTGCTAATCCGTGTTCGTGAATGGTTCACCCAGTTTTTGCAGGCCACACGGGCAGTTGCCACAAGAAAGTAACATTGTGATTTTACCAGCTTAATTTCCACGATGTGTAACATGCAGAAACATGGAACTTAGCTGCGTGGACTTGAAATTGAAATAGGGTATGTTGAAGTAAAGAAAATAGCCTAATTCTTTGGAATTAGTGTAGTCCACGAAAATGTTGGAATTAGAAATTAACATAGTGTGATCTTAGGGAAAGGAACAATCTAATATGGTGACGCATGTTCGCTATTTACTATTTAATGCCATGGCGAACTCAACTAGAATGTACGTACAATCTCCAACATTTGCGTAGTTGCAAAAACAATATCCCTATTTAATAACAAATTAACAAATCGAATATTATTAGAAGGGCAAACCCTTGCAAAGCGGTATTCTCATGATGGCAATCTTGACGAATCAGAATATAAAAGATACATTTTCTTGTGAAATAAGAGGCCAACTTGTAGTAACCGAAATCCTCCATTTCATAACCTTGATTCCATTTTTAAACATTTTAATTAACGAGCATCTAGAAATTTTATGACGCAATGCAATATAACTTAACAGAACCGTTAGAGTGATATTTTAGGTGAATACGTCTCATTCTAATCTCGCATGCTCAGAACGAAAAATGACGTGACAAACTATATATATATATATCAAGAAAGTGTAAATGTAATAGTGGTATTGAGTAAGAAACAAGAGTATGAATTTTAATCTCAAAATAACTAAATTTAATTGTTGCCTAGCACGTAAAACTCTTGAACACGATGGTATTGTATTTTTAAACGTCCAATCATATTATATCTATTACTGTATTACCCTGGGGGGTAAAGGCGGTCAGGGGCGTGATGCTGATCACATCACCCCCATTCACGACCGGATCAAGAAAGTGTGGGGCGTTACCCCAACACCCCCTATACGCCTTCATGCCGTGGTGTTAAGCACAGGGGAACACTTTACTTTACTTCTTCTTTTTTACTGTATTATCATTTTATGCATAAATGGTAAGCTGTGATTCGCATTAAAAAAAATATGTAGAACAACAACCTTTTTCATGATTTAAAAGCAAATGCATAAGTAAAAAGTATCACAAATAACTTACGTTTTGGTAACCTAATACATATATATTTCGTAAATTGTGGTGTGGTTTTTCTATATGTTCATTCAAATTAAAAAAACACGCAGCAAGCACAATTTTATAACTCGGAGTATTCTAGTATGGTCGCTGTTAGTCTATTTGCCTAGATACGAAAATGAAATGCGACCGGGAAGAAGCACGTTACAGGTACTGTATCTCATTTTTACATACAAAGCGACTCCGTAACCCAGTGATCAAAGATATAAGAAACCTTCTGTTTTCTCTACTCCTTGCACAAGACACGCCGCTCCACGTTGGTGTGCACATTGAAGGGTTGCTCATGCATGTTAAACTCATTCAACAAGGGAGAAACTCTCAAACAGGTAAATGGAGGGTAATTTGGGCCTGGAACATTTGATGTTTTGTAAAAATGGCAAACAATATTTAAATATACTAAGAAAATTGCATTGTTGTTTTAAGAGTCCGATACTTTCAAGTTGAATGTGTCAACTTTAATTATCTCAAACAGGTTTCTAACCTTGCCAACGACTGGTAAGGTATGTAGAGAGACGATGAGCCAATATGTTTACCTTTCTGGGAAAAGCAGGTATTTTTGTCGTGTCTGAGGTAATTTCTAGACTATACCTACCCTACTCTCTAATGTGTTGTCTGTCCCAGCGCAGGTCCCTTTACAAGTTTAATTTAAATTTTTTCACAAGTTATCCTTTGCACCCCTTTTCTATTTTTAGATCAGAGTATGTGTGAGAGGGGTTTTCCACGTAAAACACTGAAGGGTTCTAATTGGCCATACGTGCCGATGCATCCAAACATTTTAAACGAAGTCAATCAATCCAGAGATCCTGAAGTGTGGGTACACGTATCACAAGTTCAATTTTTCTTTACTTTTCAACTTTTCCACTAATTCATCACTATAAATTCTTATCTTTATTTCTACCAGTACTCTATTGTATTGGGATGTACTGGCAACATGCCATTCTTCGCTACCACTAACCTTCTTGATAATTGTAATTTGCCTACTTCCAACTACTTTTCACTCTTTATATTTTTCGCTACGTACACTAATAACGGAGTTATCTATGGAACAGGAATCTTCAAGAACTGAGAATTAAAATATGGACTTGATATACGTTAATGAAAATAATATTGTGTTTACTTTTCAGGATTCATTTCATATATACTTTTAGTTTTCAACTATAATAATTTGTCTATAAAATGCATATAATAGCACGCATTATCTTCCATAACATATCGTAACCTAACCTACTCTAAATCTAGCATAATTCCGGATCCGATTGACATCCTATTTTAAAATCTTGCACTGTTACTTAGCTCTAGTATATGTTTGACGTATATTGTTATATATATATAAATTGAGAGACTCGTTTTTGAGGAAATAGTTACCAAAATTTCAATTGCACAAATGTCAGTTGTTCTCCTGTGTCTCCAGTTGCGATACGTCTTAAGAGGCCGACATACTATTATATAACTGTCTATTACCGATTATTCTATTAGTTATAATTTCCAAAAATGATTTTGGAAATATGAAAAATAAACGAAACCAACCAACCAACAATCGACCCTCCCGCCCACCTTCGCCAACAGCCAGCAGTTTGCCCTCCCGCCCACCATCGCCAACCAGCCAGCCGTTAGCCCTCCCGCCCACCATCGGCAACCAGCCAACCGTTAGCCCTCCCACCCACCATCGCCAACCAGCCATCCGTATGCCCACCCACCCACCATCGCCAACCAGCCATCCGTTTGCCCACCCGCCCACCATCACCAACCACTCAACCGATTGCCCACCTGCCCAGCACCGCCAAGCAGCCAACTCAGGACCCTTCCACCTTACGAACCTACCCACCAACCAACTGTAAACACACATGGGTTGTTAATTGAACAAAGACAGATCTCGACCGCGTCACACCAAATCTTGCATCGAGTTTCCACAACGCTAAAAACAAGCCACTTCTCCGTCATCAAAGACATATGTGCCGTTTCACAGACGTGTAGTGGGCCAACCCCAGATGCCGTCATGCATCCCCATACCATCACTGACGCAGCTTTCTGTACCCGACGTGCATAACATTTTGCTTCATTCTGTTCCTCCTTCCGACAAATGACTGTTTTCCGTATTTTCCCGTACACAACATTGAAAATGGATTCGTCCGTCCACAAAACCCTGTTCCACTGCCGAAATGTCCATCCCCGGTACATTCGTGCCCACCGTAGTCGATTGCCTTTGTTCAACATGGAAAGGAAGGGTTTACGTTTCGCCTTGTACACTCAGTAACCGCATCGCTGTAGGTAACCGCGAATAGTTCTGGTTGACACTTCAATGTGAAAGCGTTCTCGAGTCCACAGTCGTAATTCGGCCACAGACACATGATTGTTGGTCTGGATATAGCGCCTGAATATCCGTAGGTCCCGCACGCTAGCAGGCGTTTTCGACCGGGGGCCTTACCTGGCTCTGTAGTACCCGTATTTTGGTGGTGTTTGATGATGCAGTGGACGGTTGGCTTGGGTAAGTTCAGTTGGCGCCCTATTTCCCGTTCACTGAGTCCATCCCGTTGCAACTCCACCACACTTCTCCTCACGGTGTTGTCAATAGGTTTGCCCCTGGCCATGGTGATGATGCACTGCGGTTCCTCGGTGCACAGCACGCGCTTATATACGGCGGACTCCCTTATCGTGTCCCTGACGTCATGCTTCCGTCGAATGCGCCACTATCTGGAATTTTTCCGTATGGGTCTGGTGCCTGGTCGAAGTTCAATCTCACGCGTATAGTTCCCCGTTTTCGTTCTTTACGTGACCTTGGGTGCAACATGCTGGGATCACGATTCTTGCCTGCTCACACGCCTCCTCTTACACACATGCGTCACTTCTGCGGGTCACCCATTCCACCGCCTATGCCTCTGTGCATTTAATCACGTATTCCTTTCTGGTCGAACTTCATTGTCACCAAGGTTGTATGATGTTTCATCCAAAAGTGTAAAATTTAGTAATATCAGATCATTGCTAAAAAATCCATTTGCAAACTATGGAGATTTTGAAACAATACCAGAACCAATAGCAACATGTTTTCGAGATTCGAATGCATCAAGTACAACAAATATAGCTAAATATAAAGCATGTGGCTTTGCACTAAAATTAGTAAAAACATATGAACAAAATAATTCAGAACTATATTTTATCGAGGTGAAGACGCAGACCAAAAATGTATTCAAAAACTTCGAGAGTGGGGTGAAAATTATGGTCCAATCTTATATAATGATGAAATACCAATGAACCCTTTTACACCAGAACAACAACAGGAAAATGATAATACTTTAAGTTGCAGATACTGTAATAGATATTTTAATTCTGATAGTGTAAAAAAGAAACACCACAACCATTTTAATGAAGAATATATCCATACAATTTGTAATTCATGTAATTTGCAAATAAAAAAACCTAATTTGATTCCTATATTCATTCACAATTTGCAAAATGTTGATGCACATTTATTTATCAAAGAATTAGGGTATGGTACAGAGAATATCAATATTATACCACGCAGTAAAGATAAATATATTGCTTCAGAGAAAACTATCAAATTAGAAAATGGAAAAAAAGTTGTTCTTAGATTCTTGGATTCATATCAGTTCCTTCCAAACAGTTTAGCTACTCACGTAAATCAATTAACCAACGAGGAATTTGTTTATACAAAGGAATATTTTGGTGAGGATAAGATAGAATTGTTGAAAAGAAAAGGGGTCTACCCATATGATCACATGGATGATTTTGAAAAATTACCATCACACAGTTACCATCGATAAATAAATTTCATAACAAACTTGATGATAAAGAATGTAGCGAGTTAGATTATCAATATGCACACAGAGTCTGGAAAACACTAGATTGCAAAACAATGGGAGATTATCATGACAACTACTTGATTTTGGATACTCTCCAGTTGGCTGATGTATTCCAAACTTTTCGAGAACGTTGTTTTAAATTATCTGAACTAGATCCTGTTTTTAGGTACACAGCACCCGGTTTATCCTGGCAGGCCGTGCTTTTAAATACAAAAGTTGAAATTGGTCTCATTAATAATATTAACCAGTTCATGTTTGTTGAATCTGCTAAACGTGGTAGTATAGTGCAGTGTCCTTTAAGATATGCAAAAGCAAACAATAAATATTTACCTAACTATGATCCTAGCAAACCATCTAAATACATATTTTATGTTGATATGAACAATTTATATGGTTATGCGATGACTCAATCACTGCCAATTGGTAATTACAAATGGATGAGCAAGAAAGAACTTGAAGACAGGGATTTCTTAAATTGGTCTGAAGATCATCCAAAAGGTTATCTACTGGAAGTTGATTTGAAATATCCATCTAATCTCCATGACAAACACCAGGGATTAGCTATGGCACCAGTTTCTCAGAAGGTGCCAGGTACAAAGGAATCAAAATTGATATTATCTTTTGAAAATAAAAAAAAGAATGTGGTTTACTGTCGACTGTTGCAATATTACTTGGAGCAAGGTATGGAACTTACTAAAATCCATAAGGCGTTAAAATTTGACCAAAAAAAATGGTTAAAATCTTATATTGAGAAAAATACAAAGAATAGAATACAAACAAATTCTGACGTTGAAAAAATATTTTTAAATTAATAATTAATGCAATATATGAAAATGTACAGAAAACAAAAGAAATCGAGTAAGGTGTAATTTGGTATGCCATCCAAAAAAACCTCAGGAAACTTATTGCCGATCCCACATACAAAGGTTTTACAAGAATTACAGATAATCTGACTCTTATTGAAAGATCCAATAACAAAGTAAAGTGTGATGCACAAATAGCTGTGGGTGTTGCAGTTCTAGAATTAGCTAAATTAGAAATGTATAAATTTCATTATGATATTATGAAAGCTAGGTACAAAAATAAAATTGAAATACCATACATGGATACTGATAGTATTGTGTATGTGATAGAAACACCCGATTTGTACAGGGATTTGCTAGATATGAAAGAAGATTTTGACTTTAGTAATTATCCAGAAACTAATCTATTACACAGTGTCGTATGCCGATTGAACTTGAACGCCAGACCTGGTTATTATATGTTGTTCGTCAACAGTCTGTGCATTCCTTCTCTCATGTATGTCTCTAAATCATAGCCGTTCTTCGTGACGAGACTTCTTTCATTTATACCAATATGTAAGTTGTTGTACTTGTTCTGTTACTGTGTTCCTGAATTATACACTTTTGTTTGTGTTACAAATTACGTCTTATTCTTAACTCCATTTCTTGGATAATCGAAGAACTGAAAGAACCCGAAACTCAACAATGGCGACGAGGATCTTGGAAACTTCATTTGATACTTACTTCTCGTAATTTTACATATTTCTTGTGATTGTTATTCAAGCTGTCTGTTGGAGGTAAGAACCTCTTTACACAATGCATAAGTTCTCACAATTTTCAGAATTCTGCAGGGAGCAGGAAAGTATTAAACAATACTTCGATAGATTCGAGCATTTCTGCAAAGCTTCAGACATTCCCGATGAAAAGGCTAAGCATGTTCTATTAGCAGCAATAGGACACAGAAAGTATGCTGATTTATACAATCTCATACAACCTAAATCGATATCAGAGCTCAGTCTTGCTCAAATTCAACAAACGTTAATCCGCCATTTTGAGCCCAAGAAGAATCTCGTACTTGAACGGCATAAGTTTTTTCTCATTAAACAGAAAGATAATCAAAGCATTCCTGATTTCATTGTGCAAATCAAAGAGCAAGCCTCAAAATGTGATTTTGGTGATCTCATTGAGTAGCCCCAAGACTAAACTTTTGCTCTAAAATAAAATAAATAAAAATATATTATATTATATTGCATTATATATATTAGTATTAAATAGTATAAAAATTAAAATTGTTCTATCACTCTCTCATTCTTTACATCATATATGTATGATTTCTCTTCAATTAAAATTGTATTGCATATGGTATTTTCCGGTAAAGTTTCATGAAACTCACATATTAACTTAATATTTGTACGATCATTAATAACTACCAATTTTCTTTTTGATGCATTGATTAAAAACATTGGTCTGTGAAGAATGAACTCATCTGAATGATAATACATATTTATGTTTCCTTCAGGTACTCTTTTAAAAGCACCAAATGCTTCATATAACTTCAAATAATCTTGCTCTGTAATGTTTAAATTATAATTTTCACGAGGGAACACCTCATTTCTGCCATTCTTCAAATACACATTTTTAACTTTACAATCATCAAACTGGCTGCTATCTTTTCCTGATTGTCATCTCTCCCTGTCTGAAACAACACAGCCACAAAGTCTGGCATATCATATTGTAGAGATTGAAACTGATTAGTAATATCGAATTCAAAAAATTTACCCTCCACAGGCTTCTGTATGCATTGATAAGTATAAAATTGAATCGGAATTTGAGGATTTTTTAAAATGTTGGCTTTGTATTTGAGAGCATAATTGGACTCATATTCAACTATAGGCATTCGTAACTCCATAGACTGGATCACACATTTCGCAGCTTCGGGTAAACTAGCCTCATTGGCTGTTCCATCTGCATTTAAAGTATTGTATCTCATGATAGCTTTATGATCATTGGGTGCTCTGCGACATATGGCACTCAAACCACCTTTTCACATAATTTCCTTATAATCAGAGAAAAATCCAAATAGCAATCTCATGAAGAACAGTACTGTGTGACTTTTTGCTTGAATTTTCGTTCAAGCTTCGTACCCACCAACTTTATAATATGCACTCTTGATTTGGACAGTTTCAATGTCCCCACTGTAGTGGATGTAATTCCAGGGCAATCAATCCTGTCTATGACTGTACCATGCTTCCTGATTTCAATTTGAGAGAATAAGAATGGAACAAAATTATCTATAAGTTTTACATTAGCCCCTGATGGGGGATATTCTTCACCATTACTTTGTTTTACAATATCAAATATCATCCGCCACCGTGATTTCATACTGTATCTCCTTGTTGGGCTGATTCAAATTTGCAAATGTCCTCCTGTTTGGTGGGAAGGACTGTACTTCATAACTCTCGATATTTTCCATCTTGGTATTTATTTATATATTTTAAATATTAATTTCTATTATTGCAGTGCTATTAGCACCAGCAAAATCGATGATTTCATTTTTCTCATTCGTAATTGTTATCTCTATGTATTTAACTTTAGCAATAGAAACAGGGAAATAGACTGTTGGGATTGGGGAATAGAAGATTTGTTCCATAAATTCTGAATTTGGTTTAAATGTAGCAATGATAACTGTTTCTTTGTGGCTACCAATCGAATTTTCCTCAGCTTTGACAATCATACCTTTGGAAATGTTGCAGTGAACATTCAATGTCTCTTTAGCTAAGAATTTTGGTAGAAATTTACCTATGTGCCTAACACCTGGTTTTAATTTGCTATTGTTCTCGAATCCTAGAAGTTCCCTCATGGTAGATAAGTCCAATGTTTCATTGGTAGACACAATCTCCACTCTAAGGGGTCCCGGGTTCAATACACGGTGGAGGCACAAGTGGTTCGGATCCCACTTTAAACTGTAGGTCCAGTCCCGATTAGCCTTACTGTGCATAAAGTGGACTTAAAACTCCAACTCAACTCAACAATCTCCACTCTGTGTGTTACAGAATTTTGAGATAGCAATACGGTGTTCGGAAGTTCAGATTGTAAAGTAGATAAGTTATACTGTCCGGGAAGAATAATAATTTTTTCATTACCTACTAATATAATATTGTTGTAGTTAGTTACATTCGGAATTAGATACATACCGTAGAATGCTCTCAGAGCTATGGATTTTGGATAGATAATATCATCGTGAAGATGTAGTTTCACCTTTAGTCCCCCGCCGTTCCATAGGTGGAACAAAAAAGTATGTCCCTGTCAGCCGCGGTTGCATATATGGAACAAACAGCTTTAGATACAATTATCGAGGGTTTGCCACACTTATATTTGTATATTGAGGTTGAAACACTGACAGTTCGGTTCGGGAACATGTGTTTACGAAAATTCCAAATCCCCCCTCCTTTCTCGGAATATGTCACGTGTTTGGGCTCACACTTGACAGACACAATGAATGCTTGGTATTTACGATGTTGTTTTCCTCCAAGCTTCCAACACTGTGATTTAGTACTGATATGGCACACATTCTTCTTTGTGTTTAGACCTGGTGATCCAGCCGAAAGTAGTAGCAGGGGGGGGGGTTCAAGGAGAGGCTGGATTGGAAGAGGTTTAGCGGTGTCAGCATTCTGTCGCCTCTATGTTAGAAATGCAATGAAGCCTGACGACAGCCCGAGGCCAGACTTCAGAATCATGAGTCTATCCAGAAGTATAGACAAAACAAAGGATTGCAAAGGCTCCCTCCCCTCCTCTGTTTAGGAAAGGCCTCGCCATAGACGTTCAGAGCAGTGGCTGTGAAAGACCGTGTTTTGTGCTTTCCGATTGTATGCCCCATGAGCTGTGTTGAACTTGTGTTGGGTAATTTTTTTGTGATATGTGCTTCTGATTTTTTTCGTTCGCACTTGCATCTTGTGTAGCTACTGTGAATCCATTTGTTCCCTGTTGACTCGGCTCTTTGTGGAAATATGTCCGGAAGGAAACGATTATGCGTTAGGGAGATCGATGAGCTTTTATATGATACGGACAATGAATGTGAGAGCTGGGATCAGATGTTGATCAAGATGATGACTTTGATGATGATGTTGATGTGGGGGGATATCTTATTCTTCTTCGGATGAAAATGACTCTCCTCACCCAACAGCATCATCATCGACGTCATCAAGTTCGTCAACCTGGGGCCCGCGCACCTCTCATGTTCAGGGTCCAACTCCTTTACCTTTTACTGGCCGGCCCGGACCCAAGACCTCAGATTTGACTCCTGATTCTTCACCTTTCGATTCTTTCCGCCTATTCTGGACGGATGCTCTTCTCGACATTATTCTGGTAGAATCTAACCGATACTAACAGCAATTTGTCGATGAGAATAATCCGTCGAGGGTAGAACCCCCCCATCACCCTTGGAGAATTATTCCTTTTCTTTGCCTTCTGGATCTATTTTGGACATAACAAACACCACTACATGGACTCTTACTGGCAGACAAATTCCTTCCACACACCTTGGGTCCGGCATGTTATGTCACGCAACCGTTTCCGACACATCCTAGCTTTCCTGCACTTTGCCGACAACTCTTCCCCTCCTAAAGACAACACCGATCGATTTTGGAAACTACGGCAGGTTCTAGAACATCTGAGACAACGTTACTTCGACTTGTATCACCCGACGGAACACGTAGCCATTGACGAGGCTATTGTTCTTTAGAAGGGAAAGGTGCTTTTCAAGCAATATATCCCAAAGAAGCACAAGCGATTTGGCATAAAGCTGTACTTGCTTTGTGATGCTTTGGGATATACTGTTGATATGTTAGTTTACCTTGGAAAGGATAGTGCCAGACAGACTCCAACTGTGACAGCCACCCATACCCTGGTCATGGAACTAAGTAAGAGAGCACAAGGAATTGGTCATAAACATTTTATGGACAATTACTTTATCTCTCCCGAACTTTTTGATGATCTCGCAACAAAGGGCACCCAATGTTGCGGAACTGTCAATAAGAATCGGCGTTCCATGCCCAATGACTTGAAAACGGGGAAGACCAAACGTGGTGACCTGGACGTGTATACAAAGGGGGACCTGACAGCCATACGTTGGAAGGACAAACGTGACGTCCGTGTGTTGACAAATTTTCACAAACCCCCCGCACAAGGAAACTTCACTGACGACCACGGCAACCCTTTGAAGCCCCAGATCATACTAGACTACAATAGGAATATGGGTTACGTGGATAAGGCAGACAGAATGACATGTACATACCTGACTGACAGAAGGACGATAAAGTGGACCAATAAACTGTTTTTCTACCTTCTAAACCAAAGCATCCTCAATGCATACATCCTCCTCAGCCAGGTCTCCCGGACTCGCAGACATCGAGACATCCGGATAGCTTTGTATGAAGAGTTGGTTCGGCGGGGATCTATGGAGCAGGCTGGTCCTTCTAGACCTTTGATTGTTGATCATCCACCTCCCCCTGAGATGGTAAGATTGGAAGTTTCTGCTAGCAAGCATTGGCCTAGAAAGACCAGCAAGCGCATGAGATGCAAAGTGTGCAACAAGAAAAAAGTTTTCCGCCGCACGTTTATTCAGTGCAAGAAGTATCTTGTTTTTCTGTGCCTTGATCCCTGTTTTGAGAAGTATCACACAGTACAATAGATGGTGCGTACCTATTTATATAACCCTAATTATTTTGCTGTGTTATATATAACTAACAAGCCCTCGATCATGTCTCTTTTTCGAACGGTTTGCCAAATATTGTAAGCCAATATAATATTTTAGTCATTGCATTGTTCCACATAATGAGACTTATTTCACTTTGTATGGCAGCTAGGAACATGAAACAAGTTTCATTATGTTGCGAAAGGTCCATTCTTTGAACATAAGCAAAAGTTTGGGTTTTCTCCCCAAAGTAGCTGGAGAAGAGGGGGCAAACTCCACATTTTATGTTTTTCATTGAAATTCGGGGGATGCAGCCCCGCCCGTAACCCCCCCGCGGTTGGGGCATCCAAATTTTACATGGTTGCATGCACTGATGTTCTACCTGAAAAACAAATGTTATCCGAAGTAGATTGGTCCCATAGTATCCGAGTTATAACAATTTTATGAATAATATGCAAATTCGCTGTTTTGAGGAAAAAAACAGAGTTTTACGTTTTGCCTTATTATTCAAATTGTACTGCACCCACGAACATGAATCAAGTTTCATTCTGTTGCGGAAGGTCCTTTCTGTGAAAAAAAAGCAAAAGTTCCGGTGTTCTCCCCAAAGTAGTTGGAGAAGAGGGGGCAAACTCCTCATTTTTATGTTTTTTTTATTGAAATTCGGGGGATGCAGCCCCCGCCCGTAACCCAGCCCCCGCGCGGTTGGGGCATCCAACTTTTACATGGTTGCATGCACCGATGTATTACCTGAAAATCAAAAGTTATCCGAAGTAGATTGGTCCCATAGTGCCAGAGTTATTACGATTTTTCTCCATTATGTATACGAATTCAAATTTCACGCTTAAAGCCTCGGCGACACTGGGCTTACTTTCGTCAGACCGCGCGGCGTACTAAAGGTTCAAGACCGAAGTCTCGCTAGAGAGATGAAAAATTCCCATCTTTAATATGTAATACAGCTTTTTGAAAATCTTTTAATTTGATGTTTGGTATTTCATTCAATATTCTGAGCATCGTAATGCAAACATGGCCACATATAATTTGATCGAAATGTTGAATACGATCGTCGTTGCAATAAACCTTAACATGTTTTAAGTAACCAATTAATTCTCTAGGGGGTACCCCTCCGAAAGAATCGAAAATGAAAGCATTGTTATTTTGTTTATAATAGCATATCCAGTGGGTACCAATATTTTGCGACATGTCCAAATTGACCACGCCACATTCTCGTGAGTAGGGATTACCTTTAGGGAGAGAATCAGACATGAAAACCCCCCTGAAGTGTTTAATTTTAAATATTTTAACTAAAGATTCAATGTCTTGGTTCATGAGTGCTTCTTCTTTTTTCCTTAATTTTCTAAGTGCTTTGGACTTGAAACCACTGCCTAATTTTTTCTCCATGGCAAAATTATGACGCTTCTGCTCTTCTAGTTCTGCCTTGTTCTTTTTTGAATCAATTACAGTTTTGGCAATAGCCGTACTACCACCAGCTAAGCTCCCCACTGCCCCCAAAGCCTCTAAAATAGCTGGAATGCTGAATATGAATCCTCCACTATGTGGTTTTTTCTTGTATTTTGCAATCTTTTTAATTGTGGCGTACTGAATAATAATTTCATTCCATTTCCTTTGGCTATACATTGTCTCTTCTTGTCTTGTTGTTTTTAGTTAGAATTGAATTTATTTTAAAATTTTTAAGATTGTGATATGGTATTTGGTACACAACTCCTTTTGGTTTCATGTTGTTGTTATTATTTATTATTATTTTTCAAGGTATTTATATTATATATTTATTTATATTACAAACCTCACCCTAATTTTTGTTTTGTATGCATAGCAATAGTTGTACCCAATGCTGTTGTTCTTTCACACAAAGAAGCATCTCTGCTTGTTAGTCTTCCAAATGCTGCATCTTCTAATTTTTGATCAGCCACATGACGATCATCCAGACCTTTGTGTGTGTTATATTCCAGAATTTAGGAAGTAAATGATTGATAATTTTAATTAAGTATCCTATACCTTTGGGATCGTTTACAATAAAATTAGCTAGTTTGTCACTGATCATGTTTACAATACCCATTTTCTCATTATGGAAGTTGTTGTTCCCAGCATATTCTTCCCCTGCGATAACCAGGAATCTATCTATGAGTTTTCTAACATCGTTTACCCACACAAATTATTTAGGTAAAGTATTGTATTGCTTGATACCACTAAAGTAAAGTAAAGTAAAGTGTTCCCCTGTGCTTAGCACCACGCCATGAAGGCGTATAGGGGGTGAGGGGGTAACGCCCCACACTTTCTTGATCCGATCGTGAGTGGGGGTGATGTGATCAGCATCACGCCCCTGATCGCCTTTACCCCTACCTCCAGGGTTTCCCCCCACCTCCAGGGTTTCCCCCCAGGGTGGGCGTCGGAGCCGCTTCCAACGTTAGAAAAGTTCCCGGATTTGAACCGGCCGGGGATCGAATCCGGGACCTTTAGCATGGTAGTCAGACGCGTTACCGACTGATCGACCGCGGCCACTTGATACCACTACCAGTTTTAAGTTGGTTCCAGATGGGTTTGATCAGATTCTTGTATTTGTCACCACTGCTTGATTTTACTCGCTTTTGACTGGCATCATTATTTTGGTACAGAGCATCAGAGAGTGTCAAAATTTCAGAGTAACTTTGATAATCATCTTCTCTAAAAAAAAATTGTTGTTTCTTAGTGATGAGCTCCCATAGCCCAACAGTACCAGGATATCTGGACCAGCTGTTTCTCCACCCAAATTAATTTTCATGTTATCCCCTTCGAATGTTACTTTAGATTTGCCAATTTTCCATACTACGCCTTCATTTGGTTCCATAGTTGGATACAATCCAAATACTTCATCTTTTTCGAATTTTCCAGTACTTAGGTAATCCCTTGCCAGGGGACCCAACTCGATTTTCTCTGCTACTTCTATAGCTGCTTTAGCAGGTGGTTCCTTGAGTATCAGGGGTCTGTGAATGCTGGATAATGGCGTAGGAGGGAAATCTGCATATTTTTTTGCAGTAAGATTTTTATTTTGTTCTGTCACACCCTTAATCTCTTTACCAAGACCACTGATCGCATCGATAATGGGTTGGTCTTGACGTTTGTGTTGTTCGTAAAAACCTCGATTTTCAGATTTCCAACCTTTGAAATGTAGTACTCTCGTAATTTCGAATTATCTTCAGTTTTGTGTTTTGTCATATATATATTTTTTAATTAATGGTTATTTTATATCGTTTCAACGTTCAAAAAGTCGTTGATTTTATTTCTGAATTTACCATTGTTAGGTTTACGAGTCATGTCGATGGTGACAAATCCAAAATCGTCATTGTTCCAACAAGATGAACAGAATTTTGAAAATTGGTTGTAATTTAAGTCTCCTCCCACATAATCATCATATACATGTTTTAAATTAGTATGATCTTGACGAAACAAATAGATTAAGTTTGTATTATCTCGTAGTAACTGTTTGGGAATTTTAGAATAAGTTTGAGCTAAATAAAAGCAGTCTATTTCTTTGTGACGACCCTGTGTAATAAATTTCCTTTTCATTCTGATTTTCTAGAATAACATCATCAAACACCACAACAGAATTTTGCAAACATTGGTCGAGAGGTTTTATTGTTGATGCAAATGTAGCCATGCCCAGTCCCTCGTACAGCTTCATGAGTTGGTATTTCGGTTGTTCTAAACTCTTTGAGAATACATACAGGTGTCTATTTTTCCAATCTAGCCAATTGGGGGCAAGCAAGAAATTATCAACCAGGAAAGTGTTTTTTCCACAACCGGATGGGCCTGCAATGAGGCATCTTATGTTATCAGGTAAAAGATCTCCATTTTTTTATTAGTTTCCACTGCATCTGGTAAACGCTGTACCACATTCCATGTTGGTGTCAAAGAATCACCTGGTTTGCTTTTATCCAACTTTTGTCTAGCAGACCTAACCATTTATTATTTTTCTTTTTCAATATTTTTCGATTAAATATGTATTTGGATATTTTGTTTTACTGAGTTCCTCTTCATAGAATCTCCCTTTCAATAATTTGTTATGATTATCTTTTATGATATATTTATTTCTATTCCCTGGTAAAACTTGAACCACGGTGAATAACTCCGTACTCCAATTTTTAGTGAATCCCTTTTCAAATAACTGTTTATATTTACTGACCCTGACCTGATCCCCTATTTTAAACTTTGGTTTCTTGGTAGTGTATGTATATTTTTGACAATAAACAGTAGAAATCAATCGTTGCGCATCAGACGTGGTTACCTCAGCAGGTTTCATGTGAATTGTACTGTGTACTGTATTATTGTAATTATGAACTAGCTCGGGTAAAATTTGCACCCACTTATAATTACCATGTAGAGTAAATTGCCTCCACATGCGAATTTTTAATGTCCTGTTGAATCGTTCCACTATACTAGCTTTCAGATCACTGTATGTAGAATAATGTTTAATATTATGTTGTTGCATTAACTTAGCAAATGTAGAATAGTAAAATTCTTTCCTTCTGTCTGTCTGTAAATATTTTGGCATCCTTCGCTCACTAAATATCGACTTAAAAGCCTCGGTAACACAAGTACCAGTCTTGGATTTTAGGGGAACAGCCCAAGCATATTTGCTAAAGGTATCAATAACTGTAAGCATATATTTGTAACCATGATTTATCTTATCCAAATTTTTTAAAGTCCCCGTAGCCATCTCAATCAGATCACCTTGAAACAAATCATCTATTCCTTTCGTTACCACGCTCAGTCGTTTGTAGTTACGACGGGCTGGTCTGTGTAATTCATTCACTATATCTTGTCTTGACATCGGATTCTATAAGAAAATATGACATAAAATGGATTATCCTCGGGGTATAATTGTTTCACTTCAAATAATAATTGGTCATTAGCTTTCACAGAGAAAACAGATAATTCTTGATCCTCATGTATTTTATATTTCTTTCCAGATTCGTTAAAATATGCAACTGGTATCTGTAATGCTCTGTAGATGCCATCTTTTCTCTGTGTAGTGAAATTTGGTACTTCTACATGTTTTCCTATCTTCACATAGCCAAAGTTTAAAAATTAAATTTCACCATCAAGAAAAACTCATGAGACTGACTGTAAGGGTACATTTTGTAAACGTTTCCTGCATTAACATAAGTAGAGGGCCCTTGTACATTTGGTACACTCTCAAGCATAACTATCTCAACGGTGAAAAATTGACGTAATTCGAGATCGTCTAATCTGCTTAATATCGTTTCTTGATATTCGTTTATGGTGCGTACCACTTCATCGTAGCTGGGTTTGATTTTTACATCGACATACAAATGTTTAAATTGTTCTTTGAGATCATGAAGTTGCGAGGTTAAACCTGATAAAGCAGATTCTTGACTTGTTTCGAGGATACTGATTTGTAGGTTAATGTTAGAAATAATCTCCTGTAAATTTTCCATAAGTTTCAATTTGGTACTTTGGCTCGCAAGATCGTGTACCTGACTTCTGATTTCTTCAAACAATGCATAAAGTTCGTAGAGTATCTGGTTGGTAGGCAAAGTAGCAATAGTATCTTGAATTACAGCAATTTCCGCTTGAATGTTGTTGATGTCCTCTGACTTGAGTATTCGATTTACTGCTCTTTTTTTAGAGATCTTATCTTCTGGGAAGTTTTAAAGTGTTGTCAAGGCCTGTTTAACTACATTTAACTCCGTAGCACCTGCTACACAGGTTAAGGCATTTTCAAGTTGCTGTATGTCATCTTGCTTAGGGGTAGACTGTTGCAGTGTTTGCAATTTGTTCTGTATGTCGTCTATGAGATGGTGAAAATGAGATAGTTCAGATTCAGTGTTGAGATTCTCTAATTTTGTGATCTGTCGTTGAATTACATTTAAAGATTCAGTTATGCTTGGAAACTTAAATTCCAGAGTTTCCTGTACATTCGTCAATTCATTTCTCATGGTTGTCAAATTGTCTTCAATATGAGCTATGGTACCTTGTATCTTTCCAAAATCTTCGTAAGTTTCTAATTGCAATTTGTTGCTGGCAACACTGCAAGCGATGGCATTTAATTCGGAAGATGAAGGTAAATTATTAATAAAGTCTTCTAATGTTTGTAGTTTGGATTGAACTTCCGTTATGGCTGCATGTAATTGGTCTGTTTGCAGTTCGGATGTAATATATCCCAGTGAGGGAATTTCAAAAGATAAAAATTGGTAGTAGCTACTGAACCTTATGGTATTCCACTATATATATTCTATAAGTGGGTTAGGTAAATGTGCTTTAAGGCGTTTTTGTCTTTGGTAATCATAGGTATTTGAGCCTTGTTGCCAACACATATCCAAGAAGGTTTCCTTTCAATGAGAATTGCTTTATATTATGAACCTTATTAGCTTGCTATCCGTATTGATTTGGTATGTAAGGTCGATCTTTTATGAACATGTACATGTTTTAGTAATATGATCCTTGTTGAATTTGATCATATGGTTGCACGGCTCTAATGCCGGCTCCTGGCAGAGAGGCACAGTCAGACCCTTCCCTGAGGATTGATCCTGACACCCTAACCGTGTCGCTTTATCAGACCTATCCTTCTGAGATCTGATGCCGGCCTTGGCCGAGACGCTCCTTCGGATATAACCCCCGTGTCTCCCCCGCCGTATCGCCTTGTAGGGCCTTCATCTTCGCAGGTCCGATGCCTGTCTGCGACCCTTCTCGGGACAGTGTGGATTTGTCGTGTTTCCGTGTTTTAATGCGCTTTTATTTTAGCGGGTTGTGTTTAGTAAGTTTAAATGTTTATTTTAAACGGGCCATTGTTCTTAATTAAGTGAAGAGTTAGTATATTAGTTGATTCAGGGGTGCATGTGAGACATCGTAATTTTTGGCGGGTAGTTTATTTAAATGTACACTAATGTATAGTTAAATTCAAGCTCTTTGTATTAGTAATAATAATATTATTTAATGTAATTGGTTGATCTAGCAATTTTAGTTCAGTGCCATCTGTTGGCTACTTTTGTAATTAACATCCATTGAATTTTATAAAGGAAAATGTTACTCAGTGCCATTTATCGGCACCTTTTGAAAAATACGTAAAATGTAAAGAACATGAATTTCGCGCCATCTTTGAGCCGCTTCTAATAATATAAAGTCAATATAAATTATGAAACAATGTAATTCAATGGATCTATTCTAAAAGTATTGTTCTGATATCTAATTCCTTTTTGTTGATATAAATTGAAGACTAAAATTGGTAAACGCTGTAAGTGCCGCAATAATTCAAA
Organism: Lepisma saccharinum; assembly: GCF_977018435.1. Taxonomy (NCBI): domain Eukaryota; kingdom Metazoa; phylum Arthropoda; class Insecta; order Zygentoma; family Lepismatidae; genus Lepisma; species Lepisma saccharinum. The sequence goes on along the minus strand of NC_139246.1, from coordinate 64,410,958 downwards.
CACCGTTTTCCACGTTAAACTGTGCTTCATAATGTAGTAAACGTGAAATGTGGCGGGTAGCCCTCTAAGTAGTTCAAAGGGCGTGTAAAGAGGTCACTAGTGTGCACGTTCTTACGGGCTGATGTGCGGAACGATGCGATTTCCCAACACTTTCGCTTTAACGCTTACCACTTTTAGTCCTCAATTACACTCATGTAAAAGCCTCTTCCAACATATCGCGAGAACTACATTTTAGAAGACATTAAAATATTTATTAAACCATGCGCTGTAAGATTTTGAAGTTCTATTGATCATCTCTATGCCTCATACCTAGTATTCGGTGCCCTACAACCAGAAAGCCTTGAGTGTTTCTGAGCTTCATGTTTTTCGACGAGAAAGAAAATTAGCAGCATGGGTAAAATTTGCTGTACATCTGACGAGTTTGCGCGACCTTCCTATTATACAAACTGTGGTGCTGTGTGAAAAGTTGTAAAAAGTTGTTTGGTGTCTACAAAGATGGTTGAACGAAAGAATCCCGCGCCCGTTCGCAACCGTGACCATAGCAAAATTATTTTGGAGCCGCACGTTGGTCCCCGATTAACTTTTGAAACGTTCACGGGCCAAAATACTAACCTATATATTTTACATTTTCTTTGCAATATTTACCCACATTCACTCATATTTACTCTCATACCCTCATCGTCTCCAGAACCCCTAAATCGTTTCAAGGGACACTGAGATTTCCCAGAAGTCAGTTTCAAAAACACTATTTTACACTGCTATAAAATATTCGAATATCACCTACCATACAATTCGCCTGCTGTAGCTACATAATTTCTTCTTTCCCTCTCTGCTGATAATAATGGTAATGAAGAAGCAATATCCTTACCTTAAAGTAGAGTTCACAATATGTGCCTGCTCAGTCTATTATCTGTATCCACAGGAAACTTTGCTGCTGGCGTTGCTTCACAACAAACGAACGTATACTTTTCGTATGTACATCCATATTCAAAAGACGTAAATTGTTATTAATGCTTTACTCGATGTTCATTTACATCCTGCTCGCTTATTAGTATTAGTTATGCCATGATGTTATGGTAGTGAACTTCTCATTATCTGATAGTTTTGTTTCAATTCTCGAACCTTATATTACCCAGTGCTCAAACTGGGAACGTGCAAGAGGATGGCATCCCCCAGCTACAAAATATACCAATAGCACCCCCCCCCTCCCACATCCTCAGCTAATTGACCATCAATTGCGTCCCAGGACGTTTTGGATTCAGGGACGATTTTTTATTTAACATTCTTCAACTGAAATTTTGAAAGTGCATTTCTGTCTTGCAAGCAGCTCGTACTAAATTCCTGAAGTAGTGGTATTTGTGGTATTATAAACCCGAGAAAGGAAGAGCCCCCCTCAAGCAGATTTGGCTATACTTAAAACAAGCTCAACATGCCTACATGAGCTTTTTGCTCAAGTGTGGAACCCTGCCTAATCCAAGATTTTTGTGAAAATGCCCTCATGGATTCCATGAGAAAGGAAGAGCTCCCTCAGATTGATTTGTCTATACTTACAAAAGGCACTTCTGTGAGATTGTTGTCCATAAATTTGTTCTCTTGGGCCACACTTAAAACTAGGCCACCCATACCCATACACACCTACACCCACCCACACCCACCCATATATATTTACTTCCGGTCTACTTCCGGTCCACTTCCGGTCCACTTCCGGTCCACTTCCGGTCTACTTCCGGTCCACTTCCGGTCCACTTCCGGTCTACTTCCGGTCTCTACTTCCGGTCCACTTGTGGCCAAGTTGTGGCCTATTTCTGCTTTTTTTATCCAGCATAGAGTTTTGATTTGAATCCCAAGAAATTGTATATAAATACCAAAGCCAAAAATATTAAGTGTATACACACATACACACACACACACACACACACACACACACACAGCACAGTGTTGAACCCAACTGATATTTTTTATCCAGCATAGAGTTTTGATTTGAATCCCAAGAAATTGTATATAAATACCAAAGCCAAAAATATTAAGTGTATACACACATACACACACACACACACACACACAGCACAGTGTTGAACCCAACTGATATTTTTTATCCAGCATAGAATTTTGAATTGAATCCCAAGAAATTGTATATAAATACCAAAGCCAAAAATATTAAGTGTATACACACATACACACATACACACACACACACACACACAGCACAGTGTTGAACCCAACTGATATTTTTTATCCAGCATAGAATTTTGAATTGAATCCCAAGAAATTGTATATAAATACCAAAGCCAAAAATATTAAGTGTATACACACATACACACACACACACACACACACACACACACACACACACAGCACAGTGTTGAACCCAACTGATATTTTTTATCCAGCATAGAATTTTGAATTGAATCCCAAGAAATTGTATATAAATACCAAAGCCAAAAATATTAAGTGTATACACACATACACACATACACACACACACAGCACAGTGTTGAACCCACCTGATATTTTTATCCAGCATAGAGTTTTGATTTGAATCCCAAGAAATTGTATATAAATACCAAAGCCAAAAATATTAAGTGTATACACACATACACACACACACACACACACACACACACACACACAGCACAGTGTTGAACCCAACTGATATTTTTTATCCAGCATAGAATTTTGAATTGAATCCCAAGAAATTGTATATAAATACCAAAGCCAAAAATATTAAGTGTATACACACATACACACACACACACACACACACAGCACAGTGTTGAACCCAACTGATATTTTTTATCCAGCATAGAATTTTGAATTGAATCCCAAGAAATTGTATATAAATACCAAAGCCAAAAATATTAAGTGTATACACACATACACACATACACACACACACACACACACAGCACAGTGTTGAACCCAACTGATATTTTTTATCCAGCATAGAATTTTGAATTGAATCCCAAGAAATTGTATATAAATACCAAAGCCAAAAATATTAAGTGTATACACACATACACACACACACACACACACACACACACACAGCACAGTGTTGAACCCAACTGATATTTTTTATCCAGCATAGAATTTTGAATTGAATCCCAAGAAATTGTATATAAATACCAAAGCCAAAAATATTAAGTGTATACACACATACACACATACACACACACACAGCACAGTGTTGAACCCACCTGATATTTTTATCCAGCATAGAGTTTTGATTTGAATCCCAAGAAATTGTATATAAATACCAAAGCCAAAAATATTAAGTGTATACACACATACACACACACACACACACACACACACACAGCACAGTGTTGAACCCAACTGATATTTTTTATCCAGCATAGAATTTTGAATTGAATCCCAAGAAATTGTATATAAATACCAAAGCCAAAAATATTAAGTGTATACACACATACACACATACACACACACACACAGCACAGTGTTGAACCCACCTGATATTTTTATCCAGCATAGAGTTTTGATTTGAATCCCAAGAAATTGTATATAAATACCAAAGCCAAAAATATTAAGTGTATACACACATACACACATACACACACACACACAGCACAGTGTTGAACCCAACTGATATTTTTTATCCAGCATAGAATTTTGAATTGAATCCCAAGAAATTGTATATAAATACCAAAGCCAAAAATATTAAGTGTATACACACATACACACATACACACACACACACACAGCACAGTGTTGAACCCAACTGATATTTTTTATCCAGCATAGAATTTTGAATTGAATCCCAAGAAATTGTATATAATAAACAACAACAAAAATGCCGAATCAAAAATATTGTAATCAATGCAATAAAAATATATTTAGCTCTAATTGGGCCAGACACCAAAAGATTTGTAACCCAGACAAATGCAGAACTAACACAAAAATTTGCCCCAAATGCAATAGAAAATACAGCATGGAATACTTCACATATAAACATAAAGATACTTGCTCTGCACAGTCATCAACATTGCCCCCTCAACCATCTACATCTGGTCTGAAAAGGAAGCACGAAGCACCTCTTAATGCCAGAGCAGCAAAGCAGCCACGCCATGCACCCATCCGTAGCAGTTTTAATGGTCAATTAAGAGATCACTGTTTTGTATCAGAGCCAAGATGTGGTATTGAGAATTTTTTGAACAATATAAATCCTGATGTGCAGGCAATTCTAAATGCACAAAATGGCTCTTATAAACTGTCCCTTAAATTGTTTGTACAATATAAGAAACCAAATGGCATAAAATTTACACAGCCCCACATAACAGAAACTGTACCTGTATACTCAAATGCAAATTCGGACACAATAATAAGCAGCTTGATAAATCAATTGAATATCAAACACTCTGAATTTGCAGCAAAAGAGTCAGGAATGAGCCTATGCGGTTCTCCACACAAGTTATATGTTAATATTTCTGAATTCAGCCCATTACAAGGTTCTACATATCTGCCATTACCTGCCAATATTAAAAACAAAAGAGCCGTGGTCAATATTGAAAATACCGACCAGAAATGTTTTCTGTGGTGTATATTAGCTGCTTTATTTCCAGTTTCAAGGCATCCTGAGAGAATAAGTTATTACAAACAGCATGAACACAAATTTGATGATGCAATGGAGGGTTTAGAATATCCAATGTCTGTTCAGAATATTGATAAATTTGAAAAAAGGGCCAGGCACATCAATGGTAAACAATTATCTATTAATGTATTTATTTGTTCCACTGGCAATTGCTTGATAGATCCTCTCAGAATCAGTACACTTGATGATGAATCTGCAATTCCGATTGATCTGCTCTTAATTGAAAAGGATGGTACATATCATTATACTTTGATACATAATCTTGAAGCTATAGTCAGAACACAACTAGACAAATCTAATACAATATTCAAGTTGTGCAGAAGATGTTTGACTGTATTTGATGGTAGAAAAATGGTAAATGGTGTTTGTGAAGAGAATGCAGAAATTGCTAAAAACAAATTAATTGAGCATCTGAAATACTGTGGGAATCATAAACCTGTTCATATGGTGATGCCTAATCCAAGTGAAAATTGCAAATTCAAAAAGTTTGAAGCCTTGTTGGAACACCCAGCATATATTGTCTGTGATTTCGAATCGAACCTCAAACCTCTTGCATCCTGCAATCCAGATCCTGATGAATCTTCAAGTACATCATACCAGTTACATGAACCTTCCAGCTTTTGTTATACAGTTATACAGGATGGTGTAGCTAGTGAGCCACACTTATACATGGGACCAAATGCCATCAAAATATTTGCACATAGAATAGAAAATGTGTGCCGTGACATAGCATCTAACATCTTATTAAAATCAAAGCCTATGTTGCCTTTAACAGAGAAACAGATTGAGGATTTCAACAATGCAGAAAAATGCCCGGTATGTGATTCTGAATTTTCAGATACAAATATCAAGGTGAAACACCATTCTCATACAGATGGTAAATTCTTAATGGCCCTGTGTAATAGCTGTAATATTAAGATCAAGAGACCAAGATTTGTCCCCATATTTTGTCATGGAGCATCCAATTATGATTTCCATCATCTGATCAGGTACGAGGGGTTTGACAAGCAGAATTTAAATATTTTAGCTGAAAATGATGAAAAATATATATCTATTAGCAAGATAATTAAAGTTGATGGTGTTCCTATTCACATAAGATTTCTTGATTCTTACAGATTTTTATCTGCTAGCCTGGCCACACTGACCACTCAATTATCTGATGATCAATTGAAAATCACACATGCTTCGTTTCCAAATCAGGACCTGAAATTAATTAGGCGGAAGGGTGTATATCCATATGACTATGTTACAGATTTTTCTAAATTTGATGAGTGTTCCCTGCCACCACAAGAAGAGTTTTACAGCAAAATCAGAGGATCTGGAATCACTGATGATGATTATCACCATGCTCAGTTGATGTGGAACAATTTAAAATGCAAGACATTTGGTGATTATCACATGGCATATTTAAAACTTGATGTCACCCTCTTAGCTGATATATTGCAGGCATTCAGAAAATCTTCCATGCAAAATTATAGGCTGGACCCAATATATTTTTACAGTGCCCCGGGCCTAGCATGGGCCGCAACGTTTTTGAACACCAAAATGCAATTGGATCTGATCCACGATCAAGATATGTTTCTGTTTATGGAGAAATGTATAAGAGGAGGGATGGTGCAATGTTCCCAGAGATATGCCAGAGCAAATAACAAATATATGCCTGATTATGATCCAGCACGGCCATCAAATTATATAACGTATGTAGATGCAAACAGCCTCTATGGTCATGCCATGATGCAAAAATTGCCATATGCAGGGCTTGAATGGGTTGAAAATTTCAATATTGAAGATCTTAAGGATTTTGATGACAGTGACAGTGGCCTCATCTTAGAGGTTGATCTGACAATTCCTGATCATTTACACAATATATTTTCTGATCTGCCCCCAATTTCTGAGGTTCAGTGCTCACCTGGCTCTAAACAGAAGAAGCTCATGATGACTCTGGAGCCGAAACAGGGATATGTCACATATTACAAAAACCTCCAGTTCCTGATGAAACCTGGTGTTCAAGTGACCAAAGTTGGCAAAGTCTTAAGGTTCAGGCACTCAGAATGGTTGAAACCATACATTGATACAAATACAGAGCTTCGAACATCTGCAAAGAGCCAATTTGATAAGGGCTTGTTTAAATTGATGGTGAATTCAGTGTATGGCAAAACAATTGAAAACGTCAGAAAACATACCGATGTTAAAATAATTACTGACCCCAGCCTGAGCAAAAAATTGGTTGCAAAGCCCAACTTCAATTACAGAAGAATTTATGATGAGCACATGGCACTTTTCAACATGATGAAAACAAAGATTAAGTTTGATAAACCTATTTATGTAGGGGCTGCGATATTGGAATCGTCCAAATTACATATGTTAACATTGTATTATGATGTGTTGAAACCTTTTTATGGTGATCGTGTAAAACTGATGTACATGGACACGGATAGTTTTATCCTTGATATTCAAACAGAAGATGTTTATCAAGATATGTCACAGCCTGAATTGTTTCAATACTTTGATACCAGTGAACATACAAGAATTCAACCCCACAACAAAAAGGTGCCTGGCAAGTTAAAAGATGAGACACTTGGTGATGTTATTGTGAAATTTGCTGGGTTAAGTGCCAAGATGTATACTTTTAAAACATGTAGTGGTGTTGCTGCCAAAAAGGCCAAGGGCATTGGCAAAGTAACTGTGGAAAAAGATCTCCAATTTGAAGATTATAAAAATTGCCTCAAATCCCAGAATTCAATCAAAACATCAGAAAATAGAATTCAGAGTGAGGATCACTTATTGACTTCAAATGTTGTAAGAAAAGTGGCCCTGGACCCACATGATGATAAGAGATGCATTTTATCATGTGGCATACATACTCTACCATGGGGGCATTGTGATTTGAAAAATGGTAATCAATGCCCAATTACAGAGCATGATTTGAAATAAATAAACATGCCTATGAACTTATTTGGGTTCAAGAAACAGGCTATTATGGAGCTGCCAATACCACAAGCCTCTTCTGATATGCTGTCTAAGCTGAGTGGCTTGTTAATTATTCATCTGAACAGCATACTTACAGATGTTGATGATGAAACAGGCAAAATATTGTACATATTTAACAATAATTTAAATCATTACCAATTACCTGTAGGTGGGCAATTGCAATTCATTACAACCCCTGAGGGTGATGTCAAGATTTCAATAGGGAGAAATATTTATAGAATTAAGCACTCAAACATGGTTTCTGGCACTGTATATACTGTTTCTGCTGGTGACTGCTTATATATTGAGGTCCCTGGGTCATATGACAAGCTTATACCCTTTTTTATAGAATTAAGAATCAGATACTCTATAATAAATAACCATTAAAACAAAAATGCCTAATGATATATTTGGCCATACAAGACATGAAGATCACAGTGATGAGATTCTGATGCTTGATGTCAGAGTCAAGAAATTAAGAAGTGATTTACAAGCTTTACAAACTACACTCAATGCCAGTCTTCAATTAGAAATTACAAATTTACAATCACAATGCATGGACCCTCTTCTTAAAATTGATTCTGAACTCAAATTGTTGCTTCAGAAATATACTGATCTGGCCACATTGGATAATTTTCAAAGTTTAGAAGAAGCTGTAGCAGCTCTTCAAGCCAAATTTAAGACCCAGGCCAACAACTCTGAGCAATTGAAACAGCAATTGGAAGAGCAGATAAATGATGTCCAGGCACAGCTCCAAACAATTGTCAAAAGCATAAAATCACAAGAAGATTTTGATCTAGTGATTTCCACTCTAAAGGAACAGATTCAATCACTCCAAGTACCTAATCTGGACCCCTTGAACAATGCCATAGCCGAGGTTAAAGAAAAAATTGAGACACTTGAAAATTTTATGAACAATTTGCCATCTTCTGATGCTTTGAATGCAATAACTCGGAGTGTTGCAAACATCAAGCTGCAACTTGAAACATATGAAGATTTTGGAAAAATTCAAAGTTCCATAACCCATCTTGAAGGTATAATAGCAGCAGTGCAAAGTGATTTGGCAAATGTACTAGAATCTCGCCTGCCCGGTATTGTAGATACTCTTGTTAGTGTCCAGCAACAGATCACAAAGCTTGAAAACCTCAACACTGAATCTGAGCTATCTCATTTTCATCACTTGATCGATGATATCCAAACAAAGCTTGAAATTTTACAACAATCCACACCCACTCAGGCAGATATAGCCCTGCTCCAAAATGCTATGCAAAATGTGGCTGATGCTTCTGAATTAAACAATGTGAAATTGGCACTTGAATTTTTACAAAATACAGTATCAAATCTTCCCACATCACAGGAACTTAAAAATATTAAGAGAGCTGTGAATAGGATATTGAAATCAGAAGATATCAAGAATATCCAAGCAGAGATCAAACAACTCACTCAGACAGTGGCCACTCTACCAACCAATCAACATATTAATGAACTGCATGCCCTGTTTGAGGATATCAGAAGACAGGTCCATGATCTTACTGCTCAAAATTCAAAATTGGCAGTTGTTGAAAATTTGCAACAAATTGTAGCTAATATCAAGCAACAGCTAGGGACCATGGAATCCAATCAAGCAAATGCTCTGTCTGTTTTTGCCACCCAGCTTCAAGAGATTGTGCAACAATACAAGAAACTTATTGTGGACATAAAAATTAAGCCAGGCCATGATGATGTTGTTAGGACCATCAATGAGCACCTTGAATCTGTAACAAGCAGATTGCTTACAGCAGAAAAAGAAATAACAGGCATAATCGAGAATCCAAAACATACAGTAATTCTTGAATTGTACAGCATCCCCAACAAAGAATATGATTCACCATTTACACCAGGTGGCAAAATATATATGCTGTCCCCTGCACAATTTTATTATCAATTTTTTGTTGGGGGCACACTGAGACCAATCAAGATCAAATATTGGCATCAGCCACAGGCACACCACTACCCTACCTTATCAATAACAAATGCTGAGAACAAAGTGAAAATCACCAGTGTAGAGTTAGAGGATTTTACAGACCCCAATACATTAGAAACAGCCTATACTGAAGATGATGGCTCTCTGGAATTTAAAATACATATTGGAGACAAATTATATTTAGAAAATCCTGTAGTATCAGCTGCTGAACACCCCATAGTTGCAATATTCTTGTTTACATATTATGTCTAGACAAATTATTGTTGATGAATTACACAGACAAGCCAGACATAATTTTAAGAGACTCCCAGTAGTCACAAAAAGCATAGATGATTTATGGCAGAGCGACTTGATTGAGATGGCAAGTGGACAGCTGAAAAACTTAGACAAAATCAACAAGGGCTACAAGTATCTACTCACTGTAATAGACACATTTTCAAAATTTGCCTGGGCTCTGCCACTCAAATCCAAGACTGGAACATGTGTTACAGAAGCCATCAGGACAATCATCAATCAGAGTGGAAGATCACCGCGCTATTTGCAAACAGATAATGGCAAAGAATTTTATAATTCTGTGTTCCAACAATTTATTAAAAGCCAGGCAATAAAACATTACTCGAGTTACAGTGACCTCAAAGCCTCAATTGTAGAGAGATTCAACAGAACCTTAAAAAATCTTATGTATAAACAATTTACACTTCAAGGTAATTATAAATGGATTAATATTCTTCCAGAACTTCTACATAAATATAACAACTCGGTTCATTCCACAATCAACATGAAACCCTCCGAAGTAACTTCATCTGATGAGCAAAAATTGATCAGTACTGTTTATTATCCTAGATACCAGCCAACAACAAGAAAGGCCAAATACAGGGTGGGTGATCAAGTAAGAATCAGCAAATATAAGCACTTATTCAAAAGAGGCTTTACAAGAAACTGGAGCACTGAATTGTTTACAGTGGTTCAAGTTAAACCCGGGACCCTTAACACATATATAATAAAGGATCATCGAGGAGAAATTCTCAAAGGCAGGTTCTATGAACAAGAACTCAGCAAAACTAAACAGCCTGACACATATCTCATAGAAAAAATCATCCGCAGAAAAGGCAACAAGTTATTTGTCAAATGGCTGGGTCATCCGGAAAACAGCTGGATCGATGCAGACAAAGTGATAATATGAACACCTGGGATGTTATAAAAAGGCTGCCAGAACCTGAACAACAGAATAAGAGAAATGGCAACTTGCTGCCTGATAATATTAGGTGTCTTATTGTTGGGCCATCTGCTTGTGGTAAAACTACACTAATGGTTGATAATTTTTTATTGGCACCCAACTGGTTAGACTGGAAAAACAGGCACTTGTATGTCTTCTCTAAGAGCTTGGAACAATTAAAATATCAGCAGCTGATGAAGCTATATGATGGATTGGATATTGCCACTTTTGAATCAGATGTTAAGCCACTCCATGAATGTCTCGATAATTCTGTTGTTGTGTTTGATGACATTATATTGGATAATCAAAACAAGGTTAGAAATTTCTTTACACAGGGCCGACACAAAAACATTGATTGCTTCTACCTGGCACAGACTTTTTCTAAAATACCGAAGCAGCTGATCCGAGACAACAGCAATTTTATATGTGTGTTTCATCAAGATCATACCAACCTCAAACACATACATGATGAATATGTAGGTGGGGACTTGAGCTACAATGATTTTTCCAAGTTTTGCAGTAGGTGCTGGAACCAGGACAGTTATGGGTTTGTCACAATTGATATGACAAGAACACCTAATAGTGGCAAATACAGAAATAAAATCAACGATTTTCTAGACGTTGAAACGTATATAAATAACCATGAAAAGGCCAATTATTGACGATCTTAAGTTAAGAGATTATCTTGTAAAAAGATTTAAGGGATGGAAATCAGAGAACCGGGGAATTTATGAAAAACACAAACAAACAGAACAGCCTGTAATTGATGCTATTAATAATTTAGGTAAGAATATCAAAACTGTTACAGAGCAAAATCAAGATTTGATCACAGAACTTGTACCTGTAGCTGCAAGGAACATATTAGATTATCCATTCACCCCACTTTCCAGTATTCATACACCTAGTCCTATTGCTCCTAGAAGAATTGAAGCTACTCAGGATCCTATTGAATTGGGTCTTCTTGCTCAAAAATATTTAACCACACCTAAAGACAACAAAGATGAGGTCTTTGGCTTATATGCTGACACAGAGCTTGATGGTAGCATCATACATAGAATTGGCAATTTCAGAGTAACATTTATGGGAGATGATCTGATTGTTTATTCAGAATCTCGTCTCGGAGAAAAAGGTGCTTTTGTTAAGTACCCCGGCACACCTGGGTTGTGGGAACTGATGACTAGGAAAAGGCCTGGCAGCTATACAGATCAAGATTATGATTATTACAAAGAAATATTAATAAAATCAGATGCTCTATACCAGAACAATGATCCCACACAAAAAAGGGTTAAGTCGAGCAGTGGGGCAAAATACAATAATTTAATCAAGCCCATATGGTCACAGATCAAGACTGGCAGTGGAATCAAACAATACAACACCCTGCCTAAAGAATTTGTGTGGGTTGATGATGTCAGGAAACTTGTAGATAGGTTATTGGTGATAGCTGGGGAGGAAAATGCTGGCAACAACAATTTTTACAATGAAAAGGTTGGAATTATGGACATGATAAGCACCAAATTGTCTAATTTTATAGTGAATGACACTAAGGGGATTGGATATCTCATAAAAATTATTAATACTCTACCACCTAAATTTTGGAATATTTCTGAGGGTCGGGGCCTGGTTAATGACATTATAAACAAGCTGCCATTTGAACTACACATTCCAGGCTATCAGTATTGTGGTCCAGGCACAAAACTGGATCATAGATTAAACAGAGGTGATCCTGGTGTTAATCCCCTAGATGCTGCTTGTAGAGACCATGACATAGCATACAACACACATTCTGATCTTGACAAGAGACATGTTGCAGACAAGAAATTAGAAGAGGCTGCATTTGGTAGATTTGTAAGCAAAGATGCTTCTTTGAGTGAAAAAATAGCAGCATTGGGGACCACCATAGCTATGAGCACCAAACAAAAACTGGGGTGGGGGTTGTGAATATGTATATAATAAACCTACAATGAAGGCCAAGGGTGTTATGTATCAAATACCTTATGCAGGTCTCAAATCTCTTGGGCCTATTGATAGCCTTTTGACCAAAAAGCAGCGCAAGAAAAAAAGCTCTTGTCTTGCAAAAGGCCATGGTATGAAATTGTTGCTTAGTACCCCCCAATTAAAAAAATTACAGCAATCAAGAAAAAAATCACATGTGGGGGGATTCATATTTACTATCCCGGCCATCTTAGCTGCTCTCGGGGCTGTTGGGAGCTTGGCTGGGGGATCAGCTGCCATAGCAAAAACAGTAATAGATGCCAAGAAGAATAGGGCAGAATTAGATGAGCAGAGGCGCCATAACCTGGCCATGGAGAAACAAGGCAAAGGTGTTAAGAGAGCCATGAGTAAGTTTAAAAAAAACAAGAGCCGCTTACAAACCAAGATATTGAAGCTTTAATCAAGCCACTGGGCATCAAATATTTTAGGGGTGTGTACATGTCTGATTCTTTACCAGAACAACCACTCAACAAAGAGTGTGGCATTGTTAATTTGGATAAGTACAAAAATCAGGGCACTCACTGGATCTGTTATCTTAAATATTTAAAAGATGAGGCATTTGTGTTTGATTCATTTGGAGGTGTTCCACCTGAAAATTTAGTAAAATATCTAAAATCAGCTAATCTTTATTACAATAATGCCCGTGTTCAAAACTTCAAAGATGTTAATTGTGGACATTTGTGTTTATCTGTTCTTAGATATATGTCTCAAATAAATAAACCATCAATTGAAAATTTTCAAAAAGCCTTGTGGTATTTAAAACATCATGGGGGTATTCCATCTCACCAGCCAAAATTCAATATTGAAACTCAAATTACATGATGACATAGTGTATCCCAAAACAATAGCTCTCAGAGCATTTTACGGCATGTACTTGATCCCCAATATTACACACCACAACAACACAATTGCAGTAGGGGATCAAAAAATTGTCATCACTCCAGGGCAATATAATCTGTCCACTCTAAATGCTCAATTACCCAGAGGTGTAGTGTTAAGTCAAAATTCTGTCACTCACAGAGTAGAGATTGTATCTGCTACAGAAACAGTGGATCTGGGTACTATAGGAGAGCTGTTAGGCTTTGAGAACAACACAAAACTTGAACCAGCCATCAAACACACTGCTATGAATATACCTAAATTCTTAGCCATAGAGACTCTGAATATTCACTGTAATGTGGCTGAGGGTATGATCACCAAATCAAATGGCATAGGCACTCACAAACAAACTGGCATCATTGCAACATTCAAACCTAATTCCGAATTCATGGAGCTAATCATCTACAATCCATCCCCAACATTATATTTTCCTGTGTGCCATAATAGAATAGATTATATTGAATTGATGGTCACTAATGAAAAAGAAGAATTAGTTGATTTTGCTGGAGCCACAACAACTGCAATCATAGAGATTAACATTTAAATAAAAATACATACAATGGAAAATATTGAGAGTTATGAGCTACAATCATTCCCCCCAAACAGGAGGACATTTGCAAATTTAAATCAACCCAACACAGAAATTGAGGTTGATCTTGATGTAGGGGATGGCTTTATATACCCCCACAGAGCAGATCTATACATCAAATTTGATGTTGTAAAGCTCGATGGTACAGATTATCCGGCAAATTCAAATATAAGATTGGTGGACAATTTTGTGCCGCATCTGTTCTCTGAAATTGAGATCAGAAAGCATGGTGTTGTTATAAACAGAATAGATTATCCCGGCATTACCTCCACAGCTTTGGCCACATTAAAATTATCCAAAACCGAGGCATCATACTACAAAATAGGCGGATTTGAAGCTGGTGATAAGATATTATCTAAGAACCACACAGTGCTGTTCCCCATGCGCCTGTTGCCAGGATTCTTCTCAGATTACAAAGATATTATGTGGAAGGGTGGGTTAAGAATTACATTTAGAAGAGCTGCAAATGATAATAATGCTTTGATGAGGTACAGCACATTAAACTCTACGGGAGAAGCTCTGCCTAATACCCTACCTGATGCAGGCAAATGCATTATTCAGACTATGGAGTTAAGAATCCCTGTTGTTGAATATGAGGCCAGTTATGCTCTTAAATACAAAGCTGATATCCTAAAAAATCCACAGATTCCTCTGCAATTTTATACATATCAATCTGTACAGAAGCCTGCCTCTGGTACTTATTATGAGTTTGATGCTACAAATTCATTCTCCAGTATACAATATGACATGCCTGATTTTGTAGTGGTATTGTTTCAGACTGGAAGACACAACAATCAGGAAAAAAAATTCAAGTAAATTTGATAACTGCAACATCAAGAACATATATCTTAAAAATGGCAGAAATGAGGTATTCCCTAGAGAAAATTATAATTTAGATATTTCCAAGGATGATTTTCTTAAATTATATGAGGCATTTTCGGCTTTCAAAAGGGTCACTACTGGCAATACTGACATGTATTACACACCAGATGAATTCAAGGCACGGAGACCCATGTTTGTCATCAACACCTCAAAAAGAAAACAGGTTGTGGTGAATGACAGGACAAACATTAAAATTATCTGTGAATTCCATGAGGCATTACCTGATGACACCATTTGTAGTGTTATTCTCATAGGAGAAAAATCATATGTTTATGATGTAAGAAATGAGAGAGTCACGGAGCAATTCTAGAAGGTCTCTGCATATTGCATTGTCTTAATACTAGATATGCAAATTGAGCCTGGTGCTCAATTGAACTTAAACCGGAAGTGGACCGGAAGTAAACCGGAAGTGGACCGGAAGTAGACCGGAAGTGGACCGGAAGTGGACCGGAAGTGGACCGGAAGTGGACCGGAAGTAAATATGTGTGGGTGGGTGTGGGTGGGTGTAGGTGTGTATGGGTGTGGGTGGCCTAGTTTTAAGTGTGGCCCAAGAGAACAAATTTATGGACAACAATCTCACAGAAGTGCCTTTTGTAAGTGTAGGCAAATCAATCTGAGGGAGCTCTTCCTTTCTCATGGAATCCATGAGGGCATTTTCACAAAAATCTTGGATTAGGCAGGGTTCCACACTTGAGCAAAAAGCTCATGTAGGCATGTTGAGCTTGTTTTAAGTATAGCCAAATCTGCTTGAGGGGGGCTCTTCCTTTCTCGGGTTTATAATACCACAAATACCACTACTTCCTGAGTATCGGAGAATGCTCAACCAATGTAGAATCTGTTATCACTGGGTGCAACTGAGCGAAGAACTGCATGTTTTTTTCTCAACAAGTTCTGGATCAATTTTGGATAATCCCTTGTGTCTGGGCATGCATCTTCTTTGTGTCTTTTCACCAATATCATCTGATCACCACTCATTGTCATCGCACCTGTTAGCAAAAAGTGGTATAAGGCAACGTAAAACAAAACAAAACAAAGGAAGAAACAATTCGAGTACCCACGGACTTCTAATTTAATATTCAGTGCTATATTTCACTACGCTACTTCTTGTATCCCTGCTTTGATGAGTAATAGGAGTTCCTTGCGAGTGTCCCTTCAACAACTTCATCACACATCCTCATCTTCGCGATTGGCCAAAGTCGCAGGAAAGGAAAGTAAAATAAACCAAATCCATCAATCTTCATGTATATGAAGTTTGTTTCAGGGGAAGAAACTGGGGAGGCTGGTTACAGCACCAACCCGTCCCCTCCTCCTTGAATTAAGACAGAGGTTCATACTATGAGGTCGCTGTATACTCCCAAGAGGTCTCAAAGGCTTGAAGAAATGTTAAAAATATTATTCTTGCGAAAGTTCGACGAAAATGAACTGTCGATTGTTAAATAAAAATATTTGAAAATTAAATATGCTCCATGATAAGTTACTTTAGAACATAAAAATGAATGCAAAATCCATAGGTCCAGATCGTCAGGAAGCCAAGTACAATCTGCCTGTTTTTGTTGCGACCTTAAACGCAAACACAAAAAAGCAGAGAGTAAATAAACAACCAAACCAAATGCAAATACTTGTAAGTGAAATTCGACACCAGGAGTCTCATTATATAGCATTGGGCTATGATTTAGTATCCAGTATTATCTGTATTATAATTATTCTAATTTAAATATTAATATTTTAATCTGTAATTATAATAAAACCCTCGATAAGCAACTTCAAATTAATATACCTCCAAGGCCAGTTGCACTAACACAATTGAAAGACATGAGTTTGTATGTCTTTCCTTAGATTTATACCAGAATATTAACCACGTTTTCAGGTCTCGTGCACGAAATTTAATCGCATTTTTTTATATTTTTCGTTCTCCTATTATCCCTCACTCTCCGAATTTATTTAATCATTTTGGATTATCTACTAAGAAACATACTGTCATTGTAAAATCGCCTCTTCGCTATCATTTCAATCAAACTTCTTTTCTAGTGATAGTCAAAAAGATCAGTTGTGTCCAGCTGTTTATCGCTGCTTGTTCCAAATCCAGTATATCATGGACGGGAAAAGAACGAGGGGGAATTTTCAAATTCTTTCTTTGTGAGAACTGGTTAGATCTCTTGCTGGATTTGCCAGTTAGACTTCGACTATAGTCCATACCAGCTAACTGTAGAGCAGGCCCGCGCGCTAAATGCACGGCTTATCAAAATTTGCTCTTCCAGTTTTATCCCTAATATTTCCCTAAGATATTCTTAAACCAATCGTACCGACCTGGAGACAAAAATACGCGTAAATGTTCCTTGTTGCTGCAAATGCGTTTTGCCTGTCTATCTGTCCTCCAGAAGTAAATACCTCTTTCTCATAGGCGTGCGCACGTGGGGGGGGGGGGTGGGAGGGGGCATTTGTCTTCCTAGTCAAGGACGTTCGCAGATTTTTTTCCACAGAGGGACAAGCAAGGTACTTGACCATCGGGCATATTACCACTTGAATTTGAAAACTATCGCATTAATATAAATTACTTTGACTGAAATCATATTTTACATGTGAAACATAGGTTGACATTTGATTTCTAAGGGGAAGGTGTGGCCATCATTGCCTCCTCTTCCAGATGTCCATGTTCCTACATTATTATACTTTCACCTAGAAATTTAGTGTAGAGGAATCTTTATTTATACTCGTAATGAAAATTAAGTATTTTCAAGCCGATTAAAGTTCAATGCAACTACGGAGGAAGGGGGTGCAGTGGCGCAACCACAGGGTGGGAATGGACATTGCCCCTCCCCAACCTTAGACGGAAATCAATTCTAGGGGCCAGAAAACCTTGAGGTAAAATAAAGCAAGACTAGTAGAATCTAAGAGTAGCAGGACAAAAGGATGCTCAAGATGGAATTAGTTTTCACGTCTTTCTTGCATTACTTCCTCCAGATGGTCAAGAGCACCTGCAGGGGCACAGAGGGGTAATTGCCCTCGCGATATCACATTTTATTCAAATAAAAATATATTTCGTGAAATCTTTTTGCTCGCTTCGCTCGCAATGCCTGTTTTTCTTACAATCTTGTCATGTTCATAGCCGTAGCTAGGGGGCGGCGGAGATGGCCCTAGGCAGCGAACTATCAAAATTAAATAAATTGTAAAAGAGAATGCCATGGCGGCGCATGATATTTGTTGTGCTAATGTTACGTTTAGGCCGTTCGCCGGCTTAAACTGCTTGGCTGCAAAAGGATGTGTGTATGAAGAATGGAATAAATTACTCTCATTGCTCTTTACCAATATTTAATAGAATCGCACAAGTGAGGTGGGAAGGGGGGGGGGAGATCACGCACGAGCCAGCAAGATATCTAAACACGAACAATGATGAAACCCAAAGTGTCTGCTGGCGTTTTTTATTACACAGCATTTTATTTCCGGCTCGTGACATGCCACCTTCCCCTGGAAAGAAATGGGATTGGCCAGGGGACAATCACATTTCTTTATTGACAAAAAATATTAAGATATGATTAAATATGTACAACGACCAGTCCCTGAATAAATGATTACACCCCGTATATAACATGATTCGTCGTAGGGCAGTAGGCAAGTAGCCTATGTAGTGCACTGTAGAACGTAACAAATAATAATACACTAATTGAAGTGTAACACTTTTCTGTCATGTATTCCGATGATATGATCCACATTTTTATGTGACGTCACCAGTAGAAGATATGTCACTAATGTATTTATTTTTGTAAACGAAAGCGTAATTTCTTTGTTATTATATGTAATAATGCACCTTGTTTGTAATATATATCTTTTGTTTATCGTTTATTGTATTTATGCTACATTATAGGTAATTTAATGTATCTTTGTTTGCAAGAGTGCACTATACGAATTTGTATTTCTAAAGATGTATAGATGTCAGTTTTGTTGATAGTATCCTTTTGTAGATAGTGAATGATTCATCTGTACTTTAATCTGTGTTCTCGAAAATAGTATAAAAGCGAGGATGTCGCGTAAGAATCATCACACTTTTTCGCCACGGATCGACGAAGCTTTTAAACTTAAAAAGAACTCCTCGGTGTTGTGCATACATCTTGGTATGGTAGTTCGGGGCGCAAGCTAGGTCTATGTGATCATAGGCTTGCCGATAGCCACGCATTGAGTTTTATGCGTTTTAATTGAGTCAATTCATCGACAAAGCGAAATCTTCGCCTTCGTCTCAAGTATAGTTGCATTATAATTGCAATAAATAAAGAATAAAGCTTTTCAGTTTATACATACGGCAGTAATGTGGTTTTATTTCTCTGTGCTGTGAATATTGTCTTTGCCTAACACTATCCCTGTACCTGAGAGGAGTCTGTGTACTTCACCGAGTCTCATCGTTCACCGCTGAGTATTATTAAGTTAATATTAATAGTATAATAATACGACGCGTCTAAATAATTGTGCATTAGAACGTATCACCGAAGCGGATGGAACCAAAATTGGCAACTAAGGTAGTTTCAGCGGCATCTCATCGCACGACGTACATGTACGTGACCAGTGGCGTACGCAAGGGGGGGGTTACCGGGTTTAAACCCCCCCTTGAGCTTTTGAAATATTATGGAAAATGCTGTAGAAAAAAAATAAAAATTGCTAATTTATCACAGTCAAAGATCTGCAACAGTAATAAAAATAAAAATAGTAATAATAATAATAATAATAATATTAACAATACTAATAATAATAATTTGAATTATTATTCCCATGCAGCATGGAGAAAAGCACATTTCAAACGCACGCATCTTTAATAGTGAATGCCTTGAAAATAAACACAAATTCTTGAAAATTAAATATGAGGGCAACTATGATTTAAAAGAAAAAAGTTGTTTTGTACATCAGCTGCAACAATGTTCATAGAACATGCATTTTTTTTTCTGTGAACAATGAGCCTTAACTAAATAAAGTTCTTGGTTCGTTGTAAGCTGCTAATGTAGACAAATGCTAGGCCTACAAGAACACACGATCACCAGTCCACCTTTCCATTGTTTGCGCGGTAAATTTGAATTTCTGAAATCGAACTACAATAAGCTTAACTATTGTGAAATGTTTTGTTGGCAAGAACAACGAGACAACCAGGTGTGAATTATAGTGCCCGTGCATAGTAGATTTTGAGAGCGGCATTGGCGTGTTTCTCATAAATCTTTACAGTGTAGTTTGGGATCCGTCGATATGTCTAAACAATTTAAGCCGCCGCAAAGTTCAATAATGTTGAAGAAGTGCTTTGTGAATCACCTAGAAGTGATAAATGTGTTGGAATGTCTATAAACTTACTTTTGAACAAAAACATACACTCAGTGGAGTGGAATTTAGCAACATGTATTCTCCTGCCTCATCATCATCCTGGGTGAGTTCCCATAGGTAAAGGTAATGTGAGTTCCCATAGGTAAAGATAATGTAAATTCCCCCATGCATATAGCACCGTGTCATGAAAGCACGTTTAGTGGTGTGGTGGGGCTCCACACATTCTCAATCTCGGCCATTTTGGGAGTGATGTGATCAGCACCATGCTCCGGCAGCATTTATCCCCCAGGGTTGCTCTCAGGTACCCATTGATATGATGCTGGGTGCGGGGACAAGGCTGGATAAATTCCAACCAATTCCGGGGATCTCCCGCGAGGTTGTCAGACTAGACTAGTGCGGCTCCATGCTGCGGCTCCTTGGCTGAGTTTCATATTTTGATTATTTCATTAATTTAATATATTTGATTGTTTTTATGGACTATCATAAATAAATAACCATTGACTACACAATTATTTCGTAACAAAGAAACCAAAAAAACTCCCAAGAATTTGTTAACAATCGAATGACTAGAAAATAATTGTGTCCTATTGCTTTCATAAATATATTTATGTAGATCTCTACTACTTAATAATAGTAGTGATATTAGTAGTAACAGCAGCTGCATTAGTAGTATTACTAGTAGTAATTAAACTAATTAATTAATTATCAGTATTATTAATTAATTAAAGTATAATAAAACAATGGTAATGTGAATTTGGAAAAAGTTTTAGATATAACCCCCCCCTTGATGAAATCCTGCGTACGCTACTGTACGTGACACTGTGAAAACACTTGAATAAATATATCACTGGTAACACTGATCCGAAGATAAGTTAGTAGGTCTCAAATGTTGAAAAGAATACACAAATAAGTTGATTGTAGACAAAATATGTTCGCAAGAAAAGTTCAGGAACAATATTAATTCGATGCGAAATCTGCTTGCCACTTATGGATGACTTCTGGATGTACTCTGGAGAAATGACTTCACCTTATATCTATGAGAAGGTACATTAGTGATGACACAGCAAATGGTGATTACTATCAGTGTTTAGTATGTCATGAAATAAAATTTTGAGCGTGAACAGGAGCAATTGGTAAATTTAATCA
Source organism: Lepisma saccharinum (assembly GCF_977018435.1). Lineage (NCBI taxonomy): Eukaryota > Metazoa > Arthropoda > Insecta > Zygentoma > Lepismatidae > Lepisma > Lepisma saccharinum. The sequence continues at coordinate 64,389,417 of NC_139246.1, read as the reverse complement.
GGGTGTAAATAATAAGATTAGATACAGAGTATGCATTCGATTATAGCAAAACACAATGAAAAGTCTTCAGAAAAAATAAATGGAAGTGAGAGTATCAAATATGTAATAACAGTTAATGTAAATATGTGTCATAAAAATGGCAGATGTAACAATAAGAGGTAGGGACTTGATTTGGTATTTCTGTCCAAATCGTGTTAGTTGTGTGTCGTATCAGTAAAAAAATGTGTTTCTGTGTGAGAGTTTGGTCGGTTTTTAACGATGCAGCGCTCTCAGTTCGCTTCATCGATAGCTGGGACACATCTGCACGATAAAAATTTAGAAGTTAACATGCTATCATATATTAATTAGATTGGTAATATTGCCTTTTATATGTAAGAAGTTATATGAATTGAAGAAATATGAAGAGAAAAGGTGGATAAGACGTTGGCCCGTACATGCTCTGTAAAGGCATTTTGGCGTGTTGAAGGTAGTTATGAATTATTGAAAAGTCACAGAATGAGAATTTTACAGAGAATGGTGCATAGCGTATTGTCTCCGCCAACAGTGAGAACACGTAAGCTCTCTTCCCATATGCAGTAGATATATTCATCGCGTTCGTGCTCTTTGTTTAGGTACACAAAATGCTGCCAAAGCAGAAGGTCGTGTTGCTACGGTATCGTCTTCAGAATTCCATCCTACTCTGTGTGAAATCACATCATAAACTGACGTCACGGTGACAAAGGGTCGGCACAATCTTGTATGAGAAAGAAAAAAATGTTGCGGCGAGTGCTGTCGAGTGTACGAGATATATTTAATTTTCTTCTTGTTCTGCGAGTTATTGGTGCAGAGAAAAAATAGCAGAATTTATAAGAAGAAGCATAGTTTATACGCGTTATTCAGCGAGGTAAAATGTATAGTTGAGGAGTTGTTACTATTTCTTTTCGAATTTTCGTCGCGGCGAGGAACTATGAAGGATGATGATGATGATGATCGTCTTCGTTAGAAAGTAGCTGTTTTATACTGCCAGTGTTTCAATGTTTCTTGCAGTGTTGTCAACTTCTGATATATAAAGTTCACTAGTTGTGAATTCTTCCAGATAAAGTCCCTCTAGAGTACGAGGGATATAAGCTTGCACTCCTGAATGTAACTTTAAGGCATTCACATTATCTTCCTCTGTACGTGGTCGATCGAGAGTTACCATTTGTGGTGTGTAAAGTTTCATCCTGACCGATGCTGCCTTTTGTTCAAACCGTTTTCCTTGCTTGATCCCTTCAATTCTGTAATGGTTTTTGTCAAGTCGCTCGATTACTGTGAAGGGGCCTTCGTACTTGCCTGAAAACGCTTTGGACGTCTTTGATAAGCGTCGATCGTTCCACGAAAGTATTTGATCGCCAGATTTAAACGCTGCTTGAGAATAGTGAGGATCGAGCCGTGCCTTGTCCGTTCTGTGGCGTTCGAGGAGATTATCTTGTGCAAATCGACGCGAAAGCTTCATGTGTTCCAGCCGTACATAATTGCTCACATGCTGCGGCGGGGTTTGAAAAATCGCATCCGGTAAGGTGCGGGGATGATAACCCATCAGTAAATAGGTAGGTGAGTACCGTGCAGATGAATGCGACGTGTTGTTGATAGCTGAGACCGCTGTTGGTAAGAAATTGGACCAATTATTGTGTTTGGCATTGACATAAAATTTGATCGTTCCTTCCAGCGCTTGTTGCGTTTTTTGAACTAAGCCAAGGCTCTGATGAAATCCTGGGCTGACAAAGCTTAGTTCAATTTGGAATTTGTTGGCCAATTCTTTGAATAAATCTGAAGTTTGACCTGGAAGTTGGTCCACTATGATTTTTTCTGGAAAGCCAAATGGTAATATGATTTTCGTGTACAAAATATCCGCCAGAACTTCAGCAGTGAGAGAATGTGTCGGTGCGGCTACTACGTAACGCGTGGCTGCGTCAGTGCACGTGATCACGTAGCCATGCCCCTCTGGTCCTGATGTGACATATGGACCTCATTGGTCCAAGGCGATAATTTGGAAAGGTGTCAGAGAAGTCCTTGTTTGTAGTTCGAAGTGCTTCGGTTGGCGGGACTGCTTAAGTCGTGCACACTGTTCACATTCTTTGCATTTCTTGTAGATGAAGGATTTCTGAGAAGGAAAATAATAACGGTCCTTCGCATAGGCATATGTTTTATAGTATCCAAAATGGTTGAGAGCGTGTGGAGAAGAGTGCACTTGTTCCAACCATATATCTTGTAATGCATGTGGGATGCAAGTCAGTAGCCTTTCTTGTTTGTCTGAACTTCGGGTCCTCCTGTAAATAATATCATCTAGGAGACGGAATTGCTGGCTGGTTCTGTCATATTTAGGGTCGGCTTCTTTACTTCCAATTAAATGTAGGTAAATATTTTTGAGAAAAAGGACGACTGCTTGTTGTTCTTTGGCAAGGTCAAATTCACGTGTTCTCAAAACAGATACAATTTCATCTTCCAGGAGAGGAGAAAAAGCTTCATCTTGGATCCTCGTGTTACGGCTAATGGCGTCCGAGGCACTGTTGTCTGTTCCCTTTAGATGTTAAAAAAAAAGATAAAGTGTTCCCCTGTGCTTAGCACCACGCCATGAAGGTATATAGGGGGTTGTGGGGGTAACGCCCCACACTTTCGTGATCCGGTCGTGAGTTGGGGTGATGTGATCAGCATCACGCCCCTGACCGCCTTTACCCCCCAGGGTTTCCCCCAGGTACCCATGTTATTCGACGCTGAGTAGGCGCCGGGGCCGCTTCCACCGTTAGAAAAGTTCCCGGATTTGAACCGGCCGGAGATCGAACCCTTTAGATGTTGAATGACGAAATCGTAGTCGGACAGAAATTGTGAAATACGCCAAAGGGGCCTTTGAGGGCAGTTGATTGACGTAAATTTTGAATACATTTGGAATCGGTGTGTAATATAAATCTTTTGAAAAGGATGTAGTGTCGGAATGCTTTTAAAGCAAAAATTATGCCAGAGAGTTCTAACATGTTTATATCTTGTTCTCTTTCCTTATTCTGTGGCCGAGTGGTTAGCACATCGCGCTGCGACGCCAAGGGTCCCGGGTTCGAATCCTGGTCGGGTATGGTTGTTTGTGAATGTCCATTTTCATCCATTTCATCATTTCATCACTCATCCCCATCTTCGCAAATTAGCCAAGAGGCACAAAACGCGAAGTAAAATAAACTAAATCAATCAATCAATCTTTCCTTATCATTTAGTATCCTGCTTGCATATGCAATCGGCTTAACATTTCCTTGGGGGTCTTCGTGAGCAATGACAGCCCCTAGAGCTATATTGCTACTGTCCGTGTATATGTGAATAGGAAGGGAGGGATCGTATCTGGCTAATACTGGGCTCGTGATTAGTGAATGCTTTAAAGCATTGAATGCCTCGTTTTGTGCTTCTGTCCATCGAAATTTTCTCTCCTTCTTCAGCAGTTATGTTAGAACTGATGCGTGTTTGAAAAAATGTAGAGAGTAACGACGGGAAAAATTAGCTAGGCCCAAAAATTGGCGTAAAGTCTTCTTGCTTGTAGGTGTCGGATACGACTTAACAGTTTCTAGCATCTTAGGTGAAATAGCGCATCCTTTTTCGGATAAATGGTGTTCAAGATAGACAATATCACCGTACAGGAATTTTGCCTTTTTAGGAGCCAATTTTAATCCAGCGAGCCTAAGTCGTTCAAAAGTGTGACGCAATATCTTCAAGGAAGTGGATATGTCGTCAGAGACTGCCAGGAGATCATCTGCATAGAAGAACAAATGACGGTTGTCAACGACGTTGAGGGCTAAATTCAGCGCTATCGCTAACGCTGTTCCCGACGTGACAAATCCTTGTGGGGCATAATTAAAAGCGTAAGTCCCCATCTGCGGCACTTGAAAACTCACTTTTTCACGGCTACTTGGTGTGAGGCGTATCTGAAAATAAGCCGAGAGGATGTCCATAGATAAATAATATTTGAAACCTGCCGCCCTCTCTACGATGTCTATGAGATGAGGTGCCGGAAAATTTATCTTCTTGGCGACGGCGTTGATTCGACGATCGTCGAAGCAGACGCAGTACGTGTTATTTGGTTTCTTCACAAGCAAAATAGGAGAATTCCAGCCTGGCGCTACAATAGGAGAAACGACACCCTGTTGTAGCAGTTTCTTGATTTCTTGTTGCATGATTGGAAGTGTATGGGGTGGTATCCGGTGGGGTCGAGTGTACACTGGAGGCGAATCTCCTGTATCGATATCCAGTTCATACAGGGTGCAACTTCCTATATCGTCCTCTTTCCAACTAAAGACATCAGCGAACTCGTGCGTCAGTTCTAGTAGTTTATCTCGGTCTTCTTCACAGACGTTGGGGTTGATGTCGATCTTCGTTTTGTCGAAGTTGTTCCGATATTCAGAAATGCGCTTTTGGAGTTCTTCAGAATTTTCCTTCAAAAAATGTCGATGTGGCTTCCTATCGTCGCTGTTATTTTCCTTTAGTGGGTTCCAGATAGGTTCCGTCCTTGCCTCGGCAGGACCGTTTGTGTCTCACGTTTCCTGCTGGTCAATTATTTCCAAGACAGCATCAGCTTTCCCTATCGTCGTGAATGTCGGAATGGTAACTGGATCATTGGAAAAATTTGTAATGAGGACGTGTGGTTCGTGTTCATGCATGAGGGAGGTAGGGATGAAAGTTCCTTTAGGGGATGAAAATCTGGGAATGGGGTTTAATATATGGCTACTGTCGCTGGTTGTGCAATTTAGAAGTTGTACTTTTACCACCGCTTGTTCTCTAGGGTTTAGTTTCACTTCCTCCTGTGTTGTGTATGTGAGTTGGATACACTGTTCTAAATGTTCCGTGGCGATTTTGGATAAGTTGTGTACTTGTTCCTGAGCATTCTTTTCTCTTTGCAATTTCCAGGAGCCAAAACGAGTAATTTGCAAGGTTCGTCTACTTGTGTCTATGACGGCTCTATGTGCTGTTAGAAAATCATTTCCCAAAATGTTGAGGTTTCCTGACCCTTCATACAGAAGTGCCGTGTGCAGAAAATGTTGATCGGCCAATTTGAAGTGTAAGTCGGTTTCGTTTGTTAGTGAAAATTTTGAATTGTAAAAAGCACTGAAGACATGAAATTTCTGTTTTACCTTGATATTTCGAGGTAAGCCTTGCCTGTTCATGACAGTTGTGGTACTACCTGAATCTAAAAGCATTGGTATTTGCTTGTTTCCTACAGTTATGTCAACGAAGAAAAGGTTGTTGATTTTTGTTAGAGGAAGTGTGATTTTCTGAAATTTTTCTGAAATTCCAGCCTTACCTTCCTGTGCACTGGCAAGTGAAGTAACAAGATTACGATTTTGCTTCTGTTTAGGTTTCTTCTTTCTCGCATGTCGTCCTTTCATTTCATCTCTACATTCGGAAAAGAGAACAGCTGTTTGAATTCGCCTTCAAATATCTCTTTGTCAGAATTTGCATGAGTGCAAAACGTAATACAGTCTCTTTCATCAGGATGTTCTTCTAAAAATTGCTTCGCACATGAAAGGGCTACATTGGCTGCGGCTGCTGAGTCGAACCCGAAAGCACCTGTGGCTAGGTGTGGGAAAGCAATGGATCTTTGGCCTAAAGCTAAGAGTAAATTTAGGCAATTAACGTAGCATTTTCGCAAAATTTCAGGGTCCTTGTTGTTTGGAGTGACGTCGCAGGCTGTTTTTTGTTGAAGATTTGGAAGTTCATCCTCCAGTTGCTGTCCGCATGCTCTAGAAAAAGCTAAAGCCACTCCGCCGATAAGTAGAAAATCAGGGTTGCAAGCTGAAACCAAAACATTTGCATCTGCTTTTGTGATATCAGCTGTTATGATGTTAATCTTACTCGTGTGCGACGACAACCTGTGTTGTACTTCGCTCTCGGTTTCAGCGGGAGCCGTATCGCTCGAACTCTGTTCGGTCGTCTGCGAGCACTGAGCTTCGTGCTGACGAGAGAAAAATTTCTCGACTTCTTTAAGTAATTGAGAGCGCTGAGCGGCATATCCGATGAATTGAACGCCCTTTGCTTGCGAGCTGGAATGTGCTGACTGCCGCCTAGAGTTCAATTCCCTACGTACCTGATTTCTAAGATCGTCGTGATCTTTACGGAGAGCAAGAGTCATGGAGACTAAATTTTGTAAGACACATACGTTACCCTGTAATGCATCAAAAATGCCTTGTTGATTTTTAGAGAGCTGGTTGTGAACAATTTGTGATTCTGATGTATGTGACGTCAAAGCAGGGTCTCTTAGCACTGTGTTAGGCATAGCTCTAACATGCAAGAGCGGATTGTTTGCACTAAATGTATCGAGGGCGGTGAAATTGTTTCTCGCATGCGAATCCCTGAGAACTTCTTCCGCGGCTTCAATGAGCTCCTCGTTGGGAAATGTTGTGACTTCAGAAAACATAGTGATTGTTTCAATTGACGTAATTATTTTAATTTACTTTTTGAAGGGGAGGACCGGTAGTTATTTTGCCTATGCTACGGCAAAACCGGAGCACTAACCACCATGTTACGTTTAGGCCGTTCGCCGGCTTAAACTGCTTGGCTGCAAAAGGATGTGTGTATGAAGAATGGAATAAATTACTCTCATTGCTCTTTACCAATATTTAATAGAATCGCACAAGTAAGGTGGGGGGGGGGGGGAGATCACGCACGAGCCAGCAAGATATCTAAACACTGACAATGATAAAACTCGAAGTGTCTGCTGGCGTTTTTGATTACACAGCATTTTATTTCCGGCTCGTGACACTAAATTAACTCAATATTGTTTTCAGTTTGCACAAATGTGGATCAAAAAATGTTCTTGCTCGCTTCGCTCGCCGTTTTATTGTTTTCTGTAAGGCATCGTAAATTACCAGAGAGAGAAGTTACAACTACTACTTTAGACTCCTGATGCTAAACAGTTTTGTCTTGAATGCATGAACACAATTGTTTGGAGAAAAAGGAGCGCGGCAAATTTCAGAGACAATTTATTATATAACTGTAGATGATGTGAGATTGAAGAGAGACAGGAATGCCGTATTCAAATACACTAGAGAAACGGGACATTAAGTAGAATGGGATTTGTCTAGGCGAATAGAAAAAGAGAAGAGAGAACTAGTGAGAAAATGGAAGGAAGCCAAAGAAATAGAGAAGAAAGGAGAAGACATCATGAATTGGAATGGAGGACTCAAGATAAATAAGAAATGGAAGAGTGTGTTAGAAAAAATTAAAAGGATGAGAAAAAGGAAGGAGGGAAGGTGAAGAAGAATGAACAAGGGGGAAAGAGAAGAGAAGTAGATGTATATACACAAATACATACATACACATCAATGCAATGAAACTAAGAACAGTGAGATAAAGTGAGGGTTTTTTTTCCCGACTGAACTTTTATCAAGGCTCTTGCCCCCCCCCCCAATCAGAGGACCTGCGCACGTCTATGCTTTTTCTTTTGCTTAATGAAATCCTAGACAGGTATACAGAATTTTGGAATAAGTAACAACTTGATGCTGTGAGATGTTCAAGGGAATTTATGGCAAATTAAATCCATAACATGTGTATTGTCAACCTTATAAATTCTTACAATTTGATATGATGTGGCAATGATCATCCTATCTATTTGCATTGGATTATACATTGTAACTGCACAGTATATTATTTTGTCCATGGAAAATACTAACTGCGCTCTGGGTAGCTCACTATTTACAGTGCAAAGAAAAAAATAATCCCGTCAATTATTTTATTATCCCATATCATGTCACGTGGATTGGAATCTTTCAACTCCAATATTAAATAAAAAATTCAGAAAGTATATTACAATATAATAAAGGCAGGCATTATTTTTAAAGTAAGAATTACTAACGATTCTTGCTTGCATCTGACGAAAACTGGAATATGGCTCAATGCTATATATACATATATACAGGGTGACTGGTAATTAGATGTATTCCGTGAAAGGGGTTAAAGTAGAGACAATTTGCAATAAATTTGACCATATGATACCCCGTCCGAAAATTAGTAGTTTTCGAGATAATCGAGTTTCTATTGTTTTTTCTAAAAATGACAATTTTCCACATAAAAAGATGAATTGAGAAAAAACTGATAATTGTAGGGAACTTATTTAAGCGTTTTCTGATAGCTAACAAACAAGTGGTTCGTTTAAAAAAAGTTTTTTCCAAATAACAATCACATGTAAGTACCGGGTGGGTCTAAACTTACAAGTGATGATAAAAAAATGCACTCTTAGTTTACTTGGCAACGTATTAATAACAAAAATGGTATGACACGAACCGTACAAATTACTTAAATTACTTCCTTGAGTCATCAGCTATCCAACAAGGTACAAATGTTGCTGACATTCACATTTGTGTACAAGAAATAATACTTCATTCATCTTCATGTATATGGAATCAATGAACAATACAATTAAAGAACATTACACGTCTTGCTCAAAGTGGGCACCTCCGTTACGAATGCAGGCACGTAAGTTTTTACGGACATTTGTTCTCTTAACTCGTGATGTGATGGTGGCCTTGACGTGTTGACCAGCTGTTAAGATCCTCTCCCTGAACTCTTCTTGCGAGTTTACCGGTGCCTTGTCATGTGGCTCCAAATGTAAAAGTCGCAAGGCGTCAAAGCCAACTTTAGCTTCATTTGGAAAGAAATTTAGCTCTTTTACACGCATCAGGTTTTGGCAACACTGCCAGGATGACCTTAGGAGAAATGCCTTACGCCTATGGGAGCATTATTTTATTCGTTCTCTCGGGAATATCAAACATGCAATGGCGTAGAAAAGTACATGAGCGGAAAGGGACACGTTAAGTAGGGTCTTACTCGTAGGAAAAGTCGAAATTGCCATTTGATTAGCAGTAACTTGAAGTTGAAGTCGATTTTCCGCAAGAAACAAATGGGATTCTGTAAATACTTATTGATCATATTATTCAAACATCGTGTCTAGCTTAATATTCAACTCAAAAACCACTTCCACGTATGTGTTGTCCTGTGTTTTGTCCTTATTTGTGCTGAGTGCTCATTTACAGCTTCAGCTTTTAACGAAAGTCAGAAGATTTTAATATTTTATGATTTCAGTTATGCAACGTTCGAATTGTTATGTGTAACGATAAGGGGCTAGACCCCGTATAATGTGACGGGTGCAAAATAGCCTTAGTGCTGACGCACCCAAAATTTTAAATTATTATTATTGCACAGCATTTATTTTGTGGCACTCTACTATATATATAAAATAACATACCCCACAAATATTTCATTATAGCGAAGTAGCCTTCCAAGATTTTTTTAAATTGCAAAAGCATTTATTTTGTGACACTCCACTAAACATACCCCACAAATATTTTCACCAAGATGCAATCTGTGAAAATTTGCCCTACGTGTGAAACTGGTGTTTCAAGGAAAAATTTCCAAAGGCACTGTCGTACCTGCGTACCTGGTAAGCGTGTGACCGCTACAAAACCATGTCCCAGGTGCGGTAAACATATTACTATTAATAATTTGAAAAAGCATATAACATCATGCAAATTCATCGGAGCACCGTCGACCAGCTCGACCAAGAGGAAAGCGGAAGCCGACTCGCCACCATCCGCCAAACGTGTCAAGCCTGTGGCGAAAGCGAACCAGTCTGCTTTCGAGCATTTGTTAGAGGACTTTGTCCTCACTTCGGAGGGCTCATTTTGGAGAACGTGCAAGCCAAAATTATTTCCATCCTCAGCGATGCGCTTGCAACGCACTCCACCAAATTCTACGCATCGCTACGTTGCCAGTACAAGAAGCCGTCTGATGAAATGTACAGCTTCTGCCACAACACCAAGGCGAAGACGCTGCATCTGGCGGATGTCGACAACCTCGAGGTCATCTACAACAAATTTGCCGAGGAGCTGCTGGTTAAACAAGAAGAACATCAAGCTAAGGGCTCGGGGGGTTCGCTGTGTGGTGAGCCTCACGAACTGTGCGTCAAACTTTGCAAGTTTGTGCCTCTCTCCGCGTCCAGCTACGTCCCCTTACCACCTACCATTGCGGCAAAGAAGGCCGTCCTGAACATTCAGAACAGTGACGCCAAGTGCTTTCTCTGGTCGGTGCTGGCAGCGTTGCACCCTGTCCACTGGAAAAACCATCCACGCCGAGTTAACCACTACCTACCCTACGAGCCAGAGCTGGAAGATGCGATGGCTGGGATCGCCTATCCCGTGGAGGTCCCGGACATTCGAAAGTTTGAGGCTCGTACACACAACCCTCGGTTGGCCATCAACGTTTATGGCCTCACTGAGAAAAATGTGGTGTACCCTATCCGGGTGAGCGATGTAGACGACGATGTTGCGCAGGAAATTCACCTTCTGCTCATCAAGGACGAGACCCATCACCATTATACTCTCATTCGCTCGCTCTCCCGGTTGGTGTCGAGTCAAAAAAGCAAGCATGATGGTAGCATAGAAGTTTGTCGCAGGTGCTTGTCCACTTTTGATAATCGAGAACAGCAGGATTACCAGCGCATCAGAGGTCCCAACATCGCTGTCGAGAAGCTCGCTCGCCACAAACATTATTGCAATGCCAACGAGCCGGGGGTGGCAGTCTTGCCCAAACCTGGCACCGTGGAGCGTTTTCACATGCACGGTGCCATGGTGGAGCACCCCGCTATCATCATCGCAGATTTCGAGGCCACCCTCAAACCCCTGTCCACTTGCGCTAATGACCCCGAAGTTTCCTCAACCACCCCTTACCAACTCCACGAGGCCTCGAGTTACGCCTACGTTGTGGTGCGACGAGACCAACACATCGCCCCCGAGCCCTACGTGTACCGTGGTCCCGACGCAGCCAAACACTTCCTCGAGAGGATGGTTGTCGAGGCCATCGAGATAGGGAAGGTACTGTTGGCCCCCAAGTCTATGCTCCCTCTGTCCCCCGACGATCAACGTAGACACGACGAGGCCATCGCTTGCCCTGTCTGCGTCAAGGAGTACACCGCCAACAACCGTAAAGTTCAACACCATGATCACTTTAACGGTAGGTACGTTGGTCCTTGGTGCAACGGATGCAACCTCATGGCCCGGAACCCGCGATTTATTCCGATCTTCTTCCACAACGGCTCGGGGTACGACTTTCACCACCTGATCAAGCATCTTGGGTACGACAACGAGGGAATCAACGTTCTCGCCCAGAACGAGGAGCGTTATATCAGTGTGAGCAAACGAGTGCCAATCCCGGGATCACGCTCTACCGTCGAGCTTCGCTTCCTCGACTCCCTGAGGTTCCTCCCGGCAAGCCTCGATGCTCTCGCAGGGAAGCTCAGCGACGAGCAAATACTCATCACCTCTGCAAACTTTCCGAACTTGGACGCCGGTCTCTTCAGGCGTAAGGGGGTCTACCCCTACGAATACGTCACAGACCCTGCCAAGTTTGCGGAGACGTCGCTACCTCCCCAGGCGAAGTTCTACAGTCAGCTACGAGGCTCGAACATCACCGACGAAGAATATCACCATGCCCAGTCCATGTGGCGCGAGCTGGGTTGTCGAACTCTCGGGGACTACCACGACGCCTACATCAAACTTGATGTGACGCTCCTCGCCGACGTGTTCCAGACGTTCCGTGCGACCGCAATGAAGATCTACCAGCTGGACCCCGCATACTTCTATAGTCTCCCCGGACTGGCGTGGTCAGCCATGTTTCTGGTGACGAAAATCGAGCTGGAGCTTCTTTCTTATTATGACATGGTGCTGTTTGTGGAACGCGCTATCCGGGGTGGCATGGTCCAGGTGTCGCAACGGCACGCGCGCGCCAACAACCATCACATGGCTACTGGCTACGACTCCACCCAACCGTCGAGCTACATCATGCACGTGAATAACTTGTACGGGCACTCCATGATGCAGCGACTTCCCTACGGAAGGTTCGAGTTTACTGATCCTTCCAATTTCGACATCGAAAGCTTCGACGATTCGGAACATGGGTTCTTCGCCGAGGTTGATCTGCAATTCTCCGAGAAGCTACATCATGTATTTTGCGATCTTCCCCCTGCACCCGAGTTCAAGTGTCCACCCGATTCCAACCAGACGAAGCTCATCATGGATTTCGAACCCAAGAAGAATTACGTCCTGCACTACCAGAATCTCCGGTGGTTGATGCAGCGAGGGGTCACGGTCCACGCAGTTCACCGCATCCTCAAGTTCAACCATTCTCCATGGTTGCGTCCATATATTGAAGTCAACACTAAACACCGCACCGCAGCCACGTCCGAGCTTGATAAGGATTTCTTCAAGCTCATGAATAATGCGGTGTTTGGCAAGACCATGGAGAATGTGCGGAATCGTGTGGACATAAAATTGGTGACGAGGAAAGAGCGATGTCGTCAGCTTGTCGCGAGTCCATTGTTCAAGTCTCGAACAATCTACAACGAGCAGCTGGCTCTGATTCACATGAAGCAAGGTGAGGTGAGGCTCACCAAGCCCATCTACGTTGGAGCCACGGTTCTGGATCTGAGCAAGCTTCACATGTTCGAGACGTACTACGACATATTACGTCCACACTACGGCCACAACATCTCGCTTCTCTACACGGACACGGACAGCTTGGTGTACCACGTCCACCCAGCCGATGCATACAGGGATATAGCCACAGTTCCATCTTTGGTTAACCTCTTCGACACCTCGGGCTATCCCCAGCAAAACAAGTACAGCATCCTGCCCCGAAACAAAAAAGTGCCCGGTAAACTCAAAGATGAGAAGGACGGAGACGTGATTCTTGAGTTTGCAGGTCTTCGCGCCAAGGCCTATGCCATCAAAGCCGAGGGCAGCGTTACCAAGAAGGCCAAGGGTGTCGGCAGACAGGTGGTTCGGGAGCATCTCACATTCGAGGACTTCGTCGATTGCCTCAAGACCAGGTCGTCGGTTCTAAGAGCGCATCCAGAGCGTCGACCATATGTTGACCACCAACGAGGTGAGGAAGATTGCCCTGGATCCCAACGACGACAAGAGGTGCGTTCTCCAATGTGGGATCCACACACTCCCATGGGGACACAACCGTTTGAGAGATGGAAAAAAATGTTACAAATGTCCATAAAAAAAAGTGAACCTAAGATCAAACTAAAAAAAATAAATTGAAAATGACAAAAAAATAAACCTAACATCAAACCAAAAATTTGAAAAAAAAGTATACCTAACATCAAACCAAAAATTTGAAAATGACAAAAAATCTTGCACGTACAAAAAATAAATAACCAGCATGCCTATGAACTTGTTCGGATACAGAAAGCAGACCATCATGGAAACTGCACCACCAAATTCCAATAACCTCTTACCTTCCGTGTTATCCAAACTCAACGGTCTACCGATCATTCACCTCAACAGCATTTGGACGAAATTGGATGATGAAATCGGCAAGATGTTTTACGTCTTCAATAACAATTTACATTTTTACGAAATTCCGATCGACGGGAAACTTCGGATCACCGTGAATCCGGAGAACGAAGGGTGAAAAATCAAAATATCTACCGGCAAGAACATTTTTCGAATTAAGCACGACAAGGTACTTTCTAACATGGCGTACGATGTGTCTGCAGGCGATTATCTTTATGTGGAACTCCTCGGAGATTACGACAAACTCATTCCTCTCTTCGTAGGATTACGAATCGTCTATCCTATTATAAATAACCGTTAACAAAATGCCTAACAACATTTTCGGCCACACCAAGCGTGTAGACCACGCAGAAGAGATTCTCATGTTGGATGTCCGAATTAAAAAGTTGAGGAGCGATTTGATCGCTTTGCAGGAGACCTTAAACAAAAGTTTAGAGTCGGAAATCGCTACGCTCCAAACGCAATGTCTCGACCCCATTCTGAAAATCGATTCCGAACTGAAAACGCTAATAAAAAATTATGTTGATGTACCTTCTTACGACAACGTTCAAAATATACAGTTGAGCGTGGATTCGCTTCAAAATGATTTGGCCAAATTACAGCAATTTCAATCGAAAAATGAAGATTTTAAAAAATTGAAACTCGAAATCGAAGAACGAACTTCCGCAATCGAAAAGAATTTCTCTGAACTTCAAACCGTCGTGAACGATATCGACGTAGAACGCTTGCATGTCGTCGTTTCCAAATTACAAGAAGAATTCACCAGCACGTTGGAAGAAATTAAATCCAAGTTACAGACTTTGGAAGATACCATGACGAACCTACCATCGTCAGACGAACTGCAGGTCATCGGTAAAAGCGTTGCGAACATAAAAATTCAATTGGAGGCTTATCAAGATTTCGAACACATTCAAACCACCATCGCCACGCTTCAGGCGTCTTTGGAATTGATCAACGAAGAAATTAAAAATATTCACGTTCAAGCAAGTGCGTTGACGAGCATTCAAGACACGTTAAGCACGGTTCAGCAGAAGATCGAATATTTAGAAAATTTGAACGTCGAATCGAACCTTGCTGACTTTCATCATCATCATCATCGTTACGGACGAGCGTACCTTCGAGCGAAGATTTGGAAAAATTGAAAACGGCGGTGACGGCATTATCCGAATCGAGCGACATTAAAAGTTCATTGAGCGATCCCGAAAGTACGGTGGCCAATCTCCCCACCTCCAAAGAATTACACGCTTTGAAAAGGAACATATCTCGAATGCTGAAACGACTGGAAACGGAAACGGCAAACGTGGAACAGATTCGAGATGAAATTAGTTCGCTGGTGTCGACGTTGCCCACTTCGCAGAGCGTCGCCGACCTTCACACGCAGTTTACCGAGATGCGAAGCATCGTGAACGATCTTACCGAGAAAAGCTCGAAATTGAATCAAATTGAGAACCTTCAGAACATTGTCGTCAACATCAGAGATCAAGTTGGAATGCTGGAATCCACGCAGGAATCGACGCTGGCCTCTTTCGGTGCCAAGTTGCAAGAACTCAACGAAAACTACAAGCAGTTGAACGTGGAAGTGAAAATCAAACCGTCATTTTCTGCCGTAACGGATGCCATAGTCGAGCATTTGTTGCCCATCAAAAATAAACTTGGACACGTTCACAGTAATCTGCTCGGCGTCGACACTAAATTCGCCAAATTGTTCACCTTGCAAGCCATCGAAATCAACAGCGTACCCAATCAACAGAGAATCTCCACGTTCGTCGAAGGTAACAAACTGTACATGTTACATCCTTATCATCCGTACTACAAGTTTCTCCTCGATGGTAAGATTCAGATAAACGAATTTTCGTACTGGTCTCACGGCAGAAAAGCTAGCGTTCCCACCATGACCTTAATATCGAATCGTGGTGTCCAGAAAGCAGGAAACATTCCTCTGCCACGTTGGAACGAAACGCGCAACATATATGAAATACACGAAGACGAAGATCTTACCGTTTTCGACGTGAGTGCCGGCGATAAGCTGATCATTCAAAACACGAGCGAGTTGCCACCCTCTTTGAATCCCATCACGCTCGTGCTTCTCTTCAAACGTAATCTCTAAAAAAAAATGTCTAGGCAAGCCATCGTCGAAGAATTGCATAAACCTGCACGCCGCAACTACGAACGTTTGGCGGTGGTAACCAAGGGCATCGATGACCTCTGGGAAAGTGACCTCGTGGAGATGAGTAGCGGCAAATTAAAAAAATGTACATAAATTGAACAAGGGCAACAAGTACCTCCTCACTGTCATAGACACATTTTCGAAATTCGCATGGGCTCTACCTTTGAAAGCCAAAACGGGAACATGCGTCACGGAAGCATTCAAAATAATTTTTCGCGAAAGCGGCGGCAGACGACCTCGATTTCTGCACACGGACAAGGGGAAGGAATTTTACAATGCCGTATTCCAAAAGTTTATTCGGAAACACGACGTTCAACATTACTCGACCTTCAGTGACGTCAAAGCCAGCATCGTGGAAAGATTTAATCGCACTCTGAAATCGCGCATGTGGTCACGCTTCACGCTTCGGGGAAGCTACAAGTGGGTCACCATTCTTCCGGAACTCGTTAACGACTATAATCACACGGTGCACAGAACGATAGGCATGAAACCAGCTGACGTTACCAAGTCCGACGAGCAGCGTTTAATTTCTAGCGTTTACTGTCCAAAGTACACACCCACGACAAAAAAAGCTAAATACAAAATTGGAGACCAGGTGAGGATCAGTAAATTGAAGCGAACGTTCGACAGGGGTTTCACACGAAACTGGAGCACGGAACTTTTTACCGTGGTTCGAGTTTTACCCGGGAACCGTCACACGTATATAATAAAGGACAGTGGCGGTGAAATTTTATTGGGGCGCTTCTACGAGGAGGAACTCTCTAAAACTAAATACCCCGACACGTACCTTATCGAAAAAGTTTTGCGTAAGAGAGGTGACAAACTTTTGGTGAAATGGCTGGGACTTCCGGGAACAAGTTGGATCGATTCAAACGAAGTGATTCTATGAGTACGTGGAATGTCGTGAAACGTTTACCTGATTCGGAAAGTCAAACGAAGAAAAGAAACGGCGAATTGCTCCCCGACAGCATACGGTGTCTGATCGTAGGACCTTCGGGGTGCGGAAAGACGACACTGCTCATTGATAATTTTATCCTCGCTCCCAATTGGTTAGACTGGGAAAACAGACACCTCTACGTATTTTTGAAAAGTCTCGAACAACCGAAATACCAGCAACTTATGAAACTGTACGAGGGACTGGGCATTGCAACTTTCGCATCTGAAATCATTCCACTGGACGATTGTCTCGAGAATTCCGTTGTGGTGTTCGACGACATGATCTTGGAAAATCAAAACGAGATTCGTAATTTTTTCACTCGAGGTCGTCACAAAGGATTAGATTGTTTCTACCTAGCACAAACATTTTTCAAGGTTCCGAAACAACTGCTACGCGACAACGCTAATTTCATATGTTTGTTTCGACAAGACCACACCAATTTAAAACAGGCACATGATGATTACGTAGGGGCTGACATAAATTACAATCTATTTTCTAAATTCTGCTCCCACTGTTGGAACAGTGACGATTTCGGATTCGTGACCATTGACATGACTCGAAAAGCAAACCATGGAAAGTATAGGAATAAAATAAACGTTTATCTAGACGTCTCAAAGGCTAACAAGAGGACAATTTCAGATTTGCAACAAGAAGAAAAAAATCCAAAAAAATCAAAGGTCGAGAATCTAAAAAATAAAATTTGAAAAAACGTTCTTTTTTTTCAAACGTCTGACAAGCATATATAAAATAACCATTACAACAAAAAGTGAGTGTTAGAAAAAGTGGATAGTCTCAAGCGGGTGACAGCAAGATAACTACGAGAACCGAACGTATAGGCTGAGAATTCGACGTTTCAGAAACGTTTCAACGTATATAGAAAAATGTCAAAACGTCAATTTCAAGAAGAGGACAATCTCAAGTTGCGGAAGTATCTAGTGAAACGCTTCAAAGGTTGGAAATCCGAGAATCGCGGATCCTACAAAGAGAAGAAACGTCAAGATCAACCTGTGATCGATGCCATCAGCGGTCTAGGTAAAGAAATTAAAAGTGTCACGGAACAAAATAAAAATTTGATCAACGAACTCGTACCACTCGCAGCTAAAAATTACGCTGTACCCACGCCCATTTCGAGCATTCCTTCGACGCCGTTCGAACTGAAGAACGTACCGGCACGACGTCAAGCCATAAGCAGTACCTCTTCGTCTTCCGATAAGATCGAGTTGGGACCTTTGGCACGAGACTACCTGAGCACGGGGAAGTTCGACAAGGATGAAGTGTTCGGATTGTATTCGAGCATGGAAACCAACGAGGGTGTCGTGTGGAAGATTGGGAAATCGAAAGTCACCTTCGAAGGCAACGACATTAAAGTTAATTTAGGCGAGAAGAATAGTTGGACCAGGTATCCGGGTACGGTGGGACTGTGGGAACTCGTTGCCAAAAAGCAGCCGAAAGATTACACCGACGAAGATTACCAGAGTTACAGGGAAATTCTAATCATGACGGATGCCATGTACCAGAACAACGATGCTTCGCAGAATAGGGTGAAATCGAGCAGCGGTGAGAAGTACAGGAATCTCATCAAACCGATATGGAACGAGGTGAAGAGTGGAAGCGGCGTCAAACGCTACAACACGTTACCCAAAGAATTCGTTTGGGTGGACGACGTGAGGAAGCTCGTGGACCGATTGTTGGTGATAGCCGGCGAAGAGAATGCAGGCAATCGTAATTTCTACAACGAGAAGGTTGGCATCGTGGACATGATCAGCACGAAACTTTCCAACTTC
Organism: Lepisma saccharinum; assembly: GCF_977018435.1. Lineage (NCBI taxonomy): Eukaryota > Metazoa > Arthropoda > Insecta > Zygentoma > Lepismatidae > Lepisma > Lepisma saccharinum. The sequence continues at coordinate 64,371,186 of NC_139246.1, read as the reverse complement.
ATCGTGAACGACGACAAGGGCATAGGTTACCTGATCAAAATTATCAACACGCTGCCTCCGAGATTCTGGAACGTGGCCGAAGGAAAGGGACTCGTGAACGACATCATCAACAAGTTACCTTTCGAGATGCATTTACCTGGCTACCAGTACTGCGGACCGGGTACCAAACTCGAGAAAAGATTGGAGAGACGAGACAAGGGTGTGAATCCGTTGGACGCTGCATGCAAAGATCACGACATCGCTTACAACAACACTCGCACGGATCTGGATGCACGTCACGAAGCAGACAAGAAATTGGAGCATGCCGCTTTCGAAAGATTCGTCAGCAGAGACGCTTCGTTGGGAGAAAGAGTTGCAGCACTGGGCACCACCATAGCCATGAACACGAAACAAATATTTGGGTGGGGTGTATAAATAAATAACATACAGTAAAAAAAACATGTCTTGTATAACCGACTTACCGCACGAACTGCTATGTAAAATATTCAAACACGCAGTAAACGGAGATTGTGAGGATATAGGGAAACTTTTGATCATAGCAAAAACGACGCCGGAATTTCATATCCCTTGTGAAATGGCTGTCAAGGATCATCTTCGGGAGATCAGTGGCATGATGTGCGGTGATCTCGACACTCTTCTTTCGGCTGCAGGGGAAAAATTAAACGAGAGAATGGACGAACTGCACGAGGCGAGGCAGGGGAGAAGACGATACACGGATGATTGGCGCAAGTCTAAACAGGAGACCGAAGAAATCATCACGCACATCATCGCGTTTTCCGAAGCACGAACTTTCTTCCTCTGTTAAAAAAAAAATAATATATATACGTGTCAAAACTTGATATATAAATAACACACATCGTGAAAAAAAATAATCTTCGGTGTATATATAAATAACACACATTGTGAAAAAAAATTAAATTTCTCTAACACCCTGAAATTTTTCTCTTCGATATGAGTGAAAAAAAATGAGTGACCTCCAAGCATTAAAACAAATGCTAAATTTGTCAGTCGAGTATGTAAAAATTCAGGAATTGGAAGTCGGCAAACCTTACACGATAACTTCCGGTTCAATCGTTTCTACCCAGTATGGTCCCAAGGTACGTCTGTTGCTCAACGGACAATACAGTCTATTTTTACCAGATCGATACGCTAACATGTTATCCGACGAGAAGCTAGCTATTTTAATCGAGAACAAAACTCAAATCGTGTACAAGGGGACAAAGGAACTTCTTGGTAAGAAAACAAAGCACGTAATAGAATTTGTGTAACGGGCTGCGCGGAGTATATATAAAATAACATACCTTGAAAAAAAATTACACGAGAGAGGGAAACAAAAAAAATTTCAGAACATACATATAAATAACATACTTTAAAAAAAAACCATGAAGCCCAAAGGTGTCGTGTACCAGATACCATATTCGAATCTGAAAACGCTGGGTGCTCTCGATGGCTTACTCACCAAGAAACAACGCGAGAAGAAACGTTCTTGCTTGATGAAAGGACACGGAATGAAATTGCTTCTCAGCACTCCACAATTGAAAAGGTTGCAGCGTTCGCGGAAACAGCAAAAGATCGGAGGTTTCATATTCAGCATCCCGGCCATCCTGGCAGCATTGGGGACCGTTGGAAGTTTGGCCGGCGGAAGCGCCGCCATCGCGAAAACCGTCATCGACTCGAAGAAGAACAAGGCGTAATTGGAAGAACAGAAACGTCACAACCTGGCCATGGAGAAGAAAGGGGGGAAGGGCGTGATGAGAAAGTTTTAAAAAAAGAAACAGCACTCACCAACCGAGACATTCAATCTCTGATCAAACCGTTACAAATCAAACACTTCAGAGGCGTTTTCATGTCCGATTCGTTACCTTCAACCGTTAAAAGAAGAGAATGTGGAGTAGTCAACTTGGACAGTCAAGAAAATTAAGGCACGCATTGGATATGTTACAACAAAAATGATAAAGCATTCGTTTTCGATTCTTTCGGAGGTGTTCCACCTACAAATTTAGTTCATTATCTGAAAACGAACAATCCTATATACTACAAGGACGAACGCATTCAAGATTTCGGAGACGTGAACTGCGGTCATCTCTGCCTCTCCATGCTCGCGTTTCTCTCTAAAATAAATAACCCTACGATCGAAGATTTCCAGAAAGCATTGTGGAACCTGAAACAGCATCACGATGGGCGTGTTCCATCTCACGAGCGAATCTTCGATCTTGAAACTCACGCTGCACGACGACATCGTCTATCCTAAATCCGTAGCTCTGCGTGCATTCTACAGCATGTACCTCATAGCTAACGTCACGCAGCACAACAACAAAATTAGCGTCGGAAGCGAACATATCGTCGTCACGCCAGGTCAATACAATCTTTCCACTTTGCAAGCTCAATTACCCAAAGGCACGTACCTTTCTCAAAATTCGGTCACGCACAGAGTCGAAATCGTATCGGCGACGGAGACCGTGGACCTGGGCACCATAGGAGAACTTTTAGGTTTCAAGAACGACACAAAACTCGAAGCTGGCATCAAGCACGTAGCAACCAATATTCCTAAATTCTTGGCCATCGAAACTTTGAACGTTCACTGCAACGTGGCGGAAGGCATGATCACGAAATCCTCGGACGGGTTGTTGGGAAGTCACAAGCAGACGGGAATCATAGCCACGTTCAAACCCAGTTCCGAATTCATGGAACCGATCATCTACACACCCTCTTCGCCGATCTATTTTCCAGTATGTCGCAATCGCATAGACAACATAGAGTTGGTGGTGACGAACGAGAATGGAGACGTGGTGGATTTCGCAGGTGCCACGACCACGGCCGTCGTGGAGATCAACGTATAATAAATAACACATAGTGGAAAAAAATGGAACAAATCGAAAGTTACGAGTTGCAATATTTTCCTCCCAACCGTCGCACGTTCGCCAATTTGAACGAAGCGAACAGGGAGATCGAATACGACGTGGACGTAGGGGACGGGTTCGTTCATCCTCACAGAGCGGACCTCTACCTTCAATTCGACGTGGTGAAGAAAGACGCGTTCCCCGCAGCAGCAAATTTGATACTCGTGGACAACTTCGTGCCTCACCTGTTCTCGCAGGTGGAGGTGAGGAAACACAACACCGTCATCGACAGAATCGATTATCCAGGCATCGCGTCGACGGCGGTGGGAACATTGAAATTATCCAAAACGGACGCGGCATACTATCAAGCGGGAGGATTCGAAGCGGGAACGAAAATATCGACGAGAAGTCACACGGTGCTCTTTCCCATGCGTCTGCTTCCGGGATTCTTCTCGGACTACAAGGAGATCATGTGGAAGGGAGGAGTGAGAGTCACATTTCGAAGAGCGGCCAACGACAACGACGCACTGATGCGATACACCAACTTGAACGCAGACGGCACGCCGATAGCCAACACTTTACCCGAAGCAGCCAAATGCGTCATCCGGAGCATGGAGTTGAGAATGCCGGTGGTGGAATACGAAACGAACTACGCCCTCAAGTACAAAGCCGAGATATTGAAAAGTCCACAAGTGCCGATTCACTTTCACGGTTACCAGTGCGTGCAGAAGTTAACGTCGGGAAGTCACATGGAATTCGACGTGACGACTCAGTTCAACAACATACAGTTCGACATGCCAGATTTCGTCGTAGTGCTCTTTCAGACCGGGAGGGACAAGAATCAGGAAAAAGATTCCAGCAAGTTCGACGACTGCAAGATCAAGAACGTTTATCTCAAGAATGGTAGGAATGAAGTGTTCCCGCGCGAGAATTACAACCTCGACATGACCAAAGACGATTACCTCAAACTTTACGAAGCGTTTTCTGCTTACAAGCGCGTGACCGAGGGAAGCGTGGACATGTACTACACGCCCAGCGAATTCAAAACCCACAGACCCATGACCGTCATCAACACGACGAAGAGGAAGCAGGTCGTGGTCAACGATCGAACCAACATCAAGATCGTCTGCGAGTTCAACAGTCCGTTGCCCGAGGATATCGTGTGCAGCGTCATCCTGGTCGCAGAGAAGTCTTTCATCCACGACGTGAAGAACGAGAGGGTCACAGAGCAGTTTTAACAGGTTTAACATCTTCTCTTGCACAATCAGTTACAATAAGAATTTTGTACTAGCACAATCAGTTACAATGGCACAATACGAATTTCACTAGTTCAGATCAGTTACAATGTCAATTTCATCAGTTATCAGTTACAATGTCTTTTTTTCATCAGTTTTTGCACTATAGCACGAGACAATCAGAATTTGCACAAAATTTGTTGTTGTTTTTTTTACCTGAGAAAATTAACAATAAAATTCTGTTTTTTATCGTTTCAGATGCTGTCGAACATCAAAAACACATACACACACTAGAAAAAAAAGCATGCAATTTTATTTGTAACACAAACATATTCTCCGTCTTCATCAAGAAAATATTATAATAAACATAATTTTTTATCTATCTCACAATAAAACTCTATATCCAAAATTACAACATCAAATAACACTAGAGTCGTTAGTACACGTTGCATGCATTACGGAGGTCCTCTGTAGAGTTTCATGGAAGTTTGAGAGAAAAAAAACACGTGAAACTCTATAGAGGTGTGGTTATCTATAACCGCAGCCGTTAGAACCTATTTTTTTGGTTGGGCACCACGCACCCTGGCGGGGTTATAGGGGCCAGGAATCCTAAAAAAAAAAACAATTATTATTTGTTTGTTTGTTTGCTTGCGTCACAATGCAGAAATAATGAGAGGCACGCGTGTGTGTGGCACATCGTTCCGAGAGGTTTACAAAGGTCACGATATATAAACATGGCCGGACTTGGAAAATTACGATAAGGTGCATTCATCCTTCAAGAATGAGAAAGTGCATTTACTCATCACGCTGTGTCAGCGCAATAAATGAGGCTCGGAACGTGGAGTGAAAGTGAGTTTTTGAGATTTTGGTGAACCTCAATTAATAAAAGTGAGTTTTTGAGGTTTTGGTGAACCTCAAATGAGTAAAGTGAGTTTTTGATGTTTTGGTGCTGTTTTCTTCGCTGTGAAACATCGTCAGCGCAATAAATGAGGCGCGGAACGTGGAGAGAAAGTGAGTTTTTGAGGTTTTGGTGAACCTCACTTGATGGCTGTCAACCGGTCCATAACCACTACTTGCATATTATGTTTTTTAAAACTTTCAAATTTTTCCTTATGAATCAACGATTTGTGGTTCTCACAGACAACAAAGCCTTATCCTATCTTCGTTCTACTAAACACCATAGTTCTACTTTGGGAAGAAGAGCTCTTTATTTTCAGAATTTTGATTTCGAAATAAGGCATGTCAGCGCCAGTAAAAATGAACTTGCGGATCACTTTCCCGTGTAAGTTTACCGCTTGACAAGACTAATCCTGACAAGAAAAATGATGATGATGATGATGACTTGTTCTTTCGTCAAGTATTTCATGCACAAGCAGCAGAACAACGTAAAGACCCTTATTTAAGAGACATTATTGACGTTTTAGAAAACAAAGACAAAGCTAGTAATCCTAAACTAGAAAAACTTTCGTATTCTTATACTCAAAAATGGAGTCTTATACAGGACTAATAAAATCAAAACTGGTTATCGGGATAGACTTTGTATCCCCCATGCATTAAAAAATCAAGTTTTCGATCTTATTCATGCACACAAAATGAATGGAAGTCACCAAGTTGCACAAAAGTCATATAATTTAATGCTTATGCGTTACTTTTTCCCTAATATGAAGAAATTTGTGTACGATAAGGTTCGACATTGCATCCCTTGCCAGATCTCAAAGAAACCACAAGGTTCTAAACCACATACCCTGCAAACATTTCAACCTGCCCAAATTCCTTTCCAACGAATTCATATTGACGTTTGTGGACCATTAGTATCTTCTAAAACGCACAAATACAAATATTTTCTATCAGTAGTTGATAGTTGTACAAGATACGTCATTACAGCTCCTTTGGCTAATCATGATGCACAAAACATAGCAACAGCTTTAGTTGAGAAAGTCTTTTTAATCCATGGCCTCCCGGAAACGATCTATTTAGATCGCTCAACACCCAATTCAAGTTTACTCTTACGGGAGTTAGCTAATATTACAGGCGTACAACTAAAATATGTGGATACTTGTGCACATTTCACGAATGGGCTAGTTGAGAGTTCCTTTAGCTATTTAAAGAAAGTTATGAGAGTCTTTGTGTTAGAGAAGAAGGCTTCGTGGTGTGACTATTTAGCTAGTGCGACGTTCAGCCACAACATTACAATCCATTCTGGATCACTCCAGAACCCGTATTTTACTTTGTTTGGCTACAACCCAAGGATCTTAGCAGACGCAGTCCTTCCTTCGAAACCTGACAATATCTCACAGACGAACGCACAGAGACTTGAACTCCTGACATCCATACGTAAGACCGCTCACGACAACTTACATAAACGTTACGAACAGCAGAAAAAGTACACAGACCGCAGTTCTAGGCAAATACAGTACTCACCAGGTCAACATGTATGGATTCTAGATGCCACTCCGACTCCAGGCGTGTCAAAAGCCTTTGCGTCCTCTTATAAGTATAAAGGAACTATTCTTCGCAAAGTTAACGAGAATTCCTATGAAGTCACTTTCATCGACGGAAGGAGTAAACAAAAGACCGACACTATTACTGTTTCTAGACTCAAAGCCCGCTAAGACTAGTGCCATGAAAAACCCCACTAACATATACGCTAACATTCATTAACACTCCACTCCGTTATCACTCTCTTTAGCCTCCTCGCTACGTACATTGCACATGCTAACATCCCATGATCCAGCATTTTCCCACGCTCATCCACCCCATCCCCTCCTCCCTTTCTTCACTTCCCGTGCTCGCACTGCACTTCTGCGTTAGAACGAACTCATTTTTATTTTTAACAAGACCAGGATTACAGAATGCTATATCAATCGTCGGAACATTTATAATAAATCCCTTGCCTAATAATTAATTTCTCCTGATATTTTAATGTCATTTTATAATTTGCGATTATACGCATAGTAATAGTCAGAACATATCACTTAGCTGATTTGACTAATAAGTACTTAGCGCGTTTATGATTATAACTAGCAAACATTTTTTCCCCATTTGCTGGTACATATACGCTCTAATGAAAAAAAAGTACAAAGAAATAAAGAAAGAAAGAACTAAGATAGAACAAGATGAATGATTTAAAGAACAAATGAACTGCGTAGAACTTGCTGAACTCTTGGTTTTAGGCCATAGCAATTTTTTTTTGCGCTCAGGTGTAACGCGAACTGCTTCTTTAGCAGTGTGTTTTGTGGTACAACCAGCACCACTTACAAGTGTACAAATGATGAGCTCATATAATTAAACAGCCCGATTTGCCCACACTTAAAATTATGCCAAGATGCTCTTATTCCCCAATTCTTCAAGTGTGATATGCTCTTAATTCTAAGAATTTTGAATCCTAGTGTACAAATGATGACCCCTCTCAGATTGATTTGCCTACACTTATAAAAGGCACTTCTGTGAGATTGTTGTCCATAAATTTGTTAAAAATATGCCCCTCTTGATGTTTTTTTTGCCCACACCTAAAACTAGGCCAAACGTATTAACACACACCCACACCCACCCACACCCAACCACCCACATACACCCACACGCCCACACACACACACACACACACACACACACACACATATACATATTTACTTCCCGTTTAAGTTCAATTGGACACCAGCCTCAACTCATATATCTAGTACTAAGACAATGTAATTCTTTTAGAATTGTTCTGTAACTCTCTCATTTCTTACATCATAAACATATGATTTTTCACCTATGAGAATAACACTACATATAGTGTCATCAGGGAGTGTATCGTGGAATTCACAGATAATTTTAATGTTTGTCCTGTCATTAACCACAACTTGTTTCCTTTTTGAAGTGTTGATTACAAACATGGGTCTCTGTGCTTTGAATTCATCTGATGTGTAATACATGTCAGTATTGCCAGTAGTGACCCTTTTGTATGCTGTAAATGCTTCATATAATTTAAGAAAATCATCCTTAGACATGTCTAAATTATAATTTTCTCTAGGAAATACCTCATTTCTGCCATTTTTAAGATATATGTTCTTGATGTTGCAGTTATCAAATCTACTTGAATTTTTTTCCTGATTATTGTGTCTTCCAGTCTGAAACAGAACCACCACAAAATCCGGCATGTCATATTGTATACTGGAGAATGAATTTGTAGCATCAAACTTATAATAAGTACCAGTTGCAGGCTTCTGTACACATTGATATGTATAAAATTGTAAAGGAATCTGTGGATTTTTTATTATATCTGCTTTGTATTTAAGAGCATAACTGGCTTCATATTCAACAACCGGGATTCTTAGCTCCATAGTCTGAATAATGCATTTGCCTTCATCAGGTAGGGTATTGGGCAAAGCTTCCCCTGTAGAGTTTAATGTACTGTACCTCATCAAAGCATTATTGTCATTGGCAGCTCTTCTGAATGTGATTCTTAAACCACCCTTCCACATAATATCTTTGTAATCTGAGAAGAATCCTGGCAACAGGCGCATAGGGAACAGCACTGTGTGGCTCTTGGTTAATATTTTATCACCAGCCTCAAATCCACCTATTTTGTAGTAAGAAGCCTCGGTTGTGGATAATTTTAGTGTGGCCAAAGCTGTGGAGGTAATGCCGGGATAATCCACTCTGTTTATAACAACACCATGTTTTCTGATCTCAATTTCAGAGAACAGATGCGGCACAAAATTATCTAACAATCTTATATTTGAATTTGCCGGATAATCTGTTCCATCGAGCTTTACAACATCAAATTTGATGTATAGATCTGCTCTGTGGGGGTGTATAAAGCCATCCCCTACATCAAGATCAACCTCAATCTCTGTGTTGGGTTGAATTAAATTTGCAAATGTCCTCCTGTTTGGGGGGAATGATTGTAGCTCATAACTCTCAATATTTTCCATTTCTTTTTGTATGTATTTTTATTTAAATATTAATCTCTATGATTGCAGTTGTTGTGGCTCCAGCAAAATCAACTAATTCTTCTTTTTCATTAGTGACCATCAATTCAATGTTATCTATTCTATTATGGCACACAGGAAAATATAATGTTGGGGATGGAGTGTAGATGATTGGCTCCATAAATTCAGAATTAGGTTTGAATGTTGCAATGATGCCAGTTTGTTTGTGAGTGCCTATGCCATTTGATTTGGTGATCATACCCTCGGCCACATTACAGTGAATATTCAGAGTCTCTATGGCTAAGAATTTAGGTATATTCATAGCAGTGTGTTTGATGGCTGGTTCAAGTTTTGTGTTGTTCTCAAAGCCTAACAGCTCTCCTATAGTACCCAGATCCACTGTTTCTGTAGCAGATACAATCTCTACTCTGTGAGTGACAGAATTTTGAGTTAATACTATACCTCTGGGTAATTGAGCATTTAGAGTGGACAGATTATATTGCCCTGGAGTGATGACAAGTTTTTGATCCCCAACTGCAATTGTGTTGTTGTGGTGTGTAATATTAGGGATCAAGTACATGCCATAAAATGCTCTGAGAGCTATTGTTTTGGGATACACTATATCATCATGTAATTTGAGTTTCAATATTGAATTTTGGCTGGTGAGATGGAATACCCCCATGATGTTTCAGATACCACAGGGCCTTTTGAAAATTTTCAATTGATGGTTTATTTATTTGAGACATATATCTAAGAACAGATAAACACAAATGTCCACAATTAACATCTTTGAAATTTTGAACACGGGCATTATTGTAATAAAGATTAGCTGATTTTAAATATTTTACTAAATTTTCAGGTGGAACACCTGCAAATGAATTAAACACAAATGCCTCATTGTTTAAATATTTAAGATAACAGATCCAGTGTGTGCCCTGATTTTTGTACTTATCCAAATTAACAATGCCACACTCTTTGTTGAGTGGTTGTTCTGGTAAAGAATCAGACATGTACACACCTCTAAAATTTTTGATGCCCAGTGGCTTGATTAAAGCTTCAATATCTTGGTTTGTAAGCGGCTCTTGTTTCTTTTAAACTTATTCATGGCTCTCTTAACACCTTTGCCTTGTTTCTCCATGGCCAGGTTATGGCGCTTCAATTCATCTAATTCTGCCTTATTCTTCTTGGCATCTATTACTGTTTTTGCTATGGCAGCTGATCCCCCAGCCAAGCTCCCAACAGCCCCAAGTGCTGCTAAGATGGCCGGGATAGTAAATATGAAACCCCCCACAAGTGATTTTTTTCTAAATTGTTGTAATTTTTTAATTGGGGGGTACTAAGCAACAATTTCATACCATGGCCCTTGGCAATACAAGAGCTTTTTTTCTTGCGCTGCTTTTTGGTTAAAAGACTATCAATAGTTTTAAGAGATTTAAGACCTGCATAAGGTATTTGATACATAACACCCTTGGCCTTCATTCTAGGTTTATTATATACATATTCACAGCCCCCACCCCAGTTTTTGTTTGGTGTTCATAGGTATGGTGGTCCCCAATGCTGCTATTCTCTCACTTAAAGAAGCATCTTTGCTTACAAATCTACCAAATGCAGCCTCTTCTAATTTTTTGTCTGCAACATGTCTCTTGTCAAGATCTGAATGTGTGTTGTATGCTATGTCATGGTCTCTACAAGCAGCATCTAGGGGATTAACACCAGGCTCACCTCTGTTTAATCTATGGTCCAATTTTGTACCGGGACCACAATACTGATAGCCTGGAATATGTAGTTCAAATGGCAGCTTGTTTATAATGTCATTAACCAACCCCCGACCCTCAGAAATATTCCAAAATTTAGGTGGTAGAGTATTAATAATTTTTATAAGATATCCAATCCCCTTAGTGTCATTCACTATAAAATTAGACAATTTTGTGCTTATCATGTCCATAATTCCAACCTTTTCATTGTAAAAATTGTGGTTGCCAGCATTTTCCTCCCCAGCTATCACCAATAACCTATCTACAAGTTTCCTGACATCATCAACCCACACAAATTCTTTAGGCAGGGTGTTGTATTGTTTGATTCCACTGCCAGTCTTGATCTGTGACCATATGGGCTTGATTAAATTATTGTATTTTGCTCCACTGCTAGACTTGACTCTTTTTTGTGTGGGATCATTGTTCTGGTATAGAGCATCTGATTTTATTAATATTTCTTTGTAGTGCTCATAATCTTGATCTGTATAGCTGCCAGGCCTTTTCCTAGTCATCAGTTCCCACAATCCAGGTGTGCCGGGATATTTAACAAAACCACCTCTTTGTCCAAGATGAGATTCTGAATATACAATTATATCATCTCCCATAAATGTTACTCTGAAATTGCCAATTCTATGTATGATGCTACCATCACGCTCTGTGTCAGCATACAAGCCAAAGACCTCATCTTTGTTGTCTTTAGGTGTGCTTAAATATTTTTGAGCAAGAAGACCCAATTCAATAGGATCCTGGGTAGCTTCAATTCTTCGAGGAGCAACAGGACTAGGTGTATGAATACTGGAAAGTGGGGTGATTGGATAATCTAATTAGTTCCTTGCAGCTACAGGTACAAGCTCTGTGATCAAATTTTGATTTTGCTCTGTAACAGTTTTGATATTTTTACCTAATTCACTAATAGCATCAATGATAGGCTGTTCTGTTTGTTTGTGTTGTTCATAAATTCCTCGGTTCTGTGATTTCCATCCCTTAAATCTTTTTACAAGATAATCTCTTAATTTAAGATCATCAATGATTGGCCTTTTCTTGGTTATTTATATATGTTTCAATGTCTAGAAAATTGTTGATTTTATTTCTGTATTTCCCACTATTGGGTTTTCTTGTCATACCAATTGTGACAAACCCATAACTGTTTTGATTCCAGCACCTACTGCAAAACTTGGAAAAATCATTGTAGCTCAAGTCCCCACCTACATATTCATCATGTATGTGTTTGAGGTTGGTATGATCTTGATGAAACACACATATAAAATTGCTGTTGTCTCGGATCAGCTGCTTCGGTATTTTTGAAAAAGTCTGTGCCAGGTAGAAGCAATCAATGTTTTTGTGTCGGCCCTGTGTAAAGAAATTTCTAACCTTGTTTTGATTATCCAGTATAATGTCATCAAACACAACAACAGAATTATCGAGACATTCATGGAGTGGCTTAACATCTGGTTCAAAAGTGGCTATATCCAATCCATCATATAGCTTCATCAGCTGCTGATATTTTAATTGTTCCAAGCTCTTAGAGAAGACATACAAGTGCCTGTTTTTCCAGTCTAACCAGTTGGGTGCCAATAAAAAATTATCAATCATTAGTGTAGTTTTACCACAAGCCGATGGCCAAACAATAAGACATCTAATATTATCAGGCAGCAACTTGCCATTTCTCTTAATCTGCTGTTCAGGTTCTGGCAGCCTTTTTATAACATCCCAGGTGCTCATATTATCACTTTGTCTGCATCGATCCAGCTGTGTTCTGGAAGTCCTAGCCATTTGACAAATAACTTGTTGCCTTTTCTGCGGATGATTTTTTCTATGAGATATGTGTCAGGCTGTTTAGTTTTGCTGAGTTCTTCTTCATAGAACCTGCCTTTGAGAATTTCTCCTCGGTGATCTTTTATTATATATGGGTTAAGGGTCCCAGGTTTTACTTGAACCACTGTAAATAATTCAGTGCTCCAGTTTCTTGTAAAGCCTCTTTTGAATAAGTGCTTAAATTTACTGATTCTTACTTGATCACCCACCTTGTATTTGGCCTTTCTTGTTGTTGGCTGGTATCTAGGATAATAAACAGTCCTGATCAATTTTTGCTCATCAGATGAAGTTACTTCAGAGGGTTTCATGTTGATTGTGGAATGGACCGAGTTGTTATATTTATGTAGAAGTTCTGGAAGAATATTAAGCCATTTATAATTACCTTGAAGTGTAAATTGTTTATACATAAGATTTTTTAGAGTTTTGTTGAATCTCTCTACAATTGAGGCTTTGAGATCACTGTAACTCGAATAATGTTGTATTGACTGGCTTTTAATAAATTGTTGGAACACAGAATTATAAAATTCTTTGCCATTATCTGTTTGCAAATAGCGCGGTGATCTTCCACTCTGATTGATGATTGTCCTGATGGCTTCTGTAACACATTTTCCAGTCTTGGATTTGAGTGGCACAGCCCAGGCAAATTTTGAAAATGTGTCTATTACAGTGAGTAGATACTTGTAGCCCTTGTTGATTTTGTCTAAGTTTTTCAACTGTCCACTTGCCATCTCAATCAAGTCCCCTTGCCATAAATCATCTATGCCTTTTGTGACTACTGGCAGTCTGTTATAATTATGTCTGGCTTGTCTGTGTAATTCATCAACAATAATTTGTCTAGACATAATATGAAAACAAGAATATTGCAACTATGGGGTGTTCAGCAGCTGATACTGCAGGATTTTCGAAATATAATTTGTCTCCTATTTGTATATTAAATTCCAGAGAGCCATCATCTTCAGCATAAGATGTTTCTAATGTATTGGGATCTGTAAAATCCTCTAACTCTACACTGGTGATTTTTTGTTTGTTGTCAGCATTTGTTATTGATAAGGTGGGGTTGTGGTGTGCCTGTGGTTGAAGCCAATATTTGATCTTGATTGGTCTCAGTGTGCCCCCAACAAAAAACTGGTAATAAAATTGTGCAGGGGACAGCATATATATTTTGCCACCTGGTGTAAATGGTGAATCATATTCTTTGTTGGGGATGCTGTACAATTCAAGAATTACTGTATGTTTTGAATTCTCAATTATGCCGGTTATTTCTTTTTCTGCTGTAAGCAACCTGCTTGTTACAGATTCAAGGTGCTCATTGATGGTCCTAACAACATCATCATGGCCTGGCTTGATTTTTATGTCCACAATAAGTTTCTTGTATTGTTGCACAATTTCTTGAAGCTGGGTGGCAAAAACAGACAAAGCATTTGCTTGATTGGATTCCATGGTCCCTAGCTGTTGCTTGATATTAGCTACAATTTGTTGCAAATTTTCAATAACTGTCAATTTTGAATTTTGAGCAGTAAGATCATGGGCCTGTCTTCTGATATCCTCAAACAGGGCATGCAGTTCATTAATATGTTGATTAGTTGGTAGAGTGGCCACTGTCTGAGTAAGTTGTTTGATCTCTGTCTGGATATTCTTGATATCTTCTGATTTCAATATGCGATTCACTGCTCTCTTAATATTTTTAAGTTCCTGTGATGTAGGCAGATTTGTTACAGTATTTTGCAAAGATTCAAGTGCCAATTTCACATTATTTAATTCAGAAGCATCAGCCACATTTTGCATAGCATTTTGGAGCAGGGCTATATCTGCCTGAGTGGGTGTTGATTGTTGTAAAATTTCAAGCTTTGTTTGGATATCATCGATCAAGTGATGAAAATGAGATAGTTCAGATTCAGTGTTGAGGTTTTCAAGCTTTGTGATCTGTTGCTGGACACTGACAAGTGTGTCTACAATACCAGGCAGGCGGGATTCTAGAGATTCTTGTATATTTGTCAAATCACTTTGCACTGCTGCTATTGTACCCTCAAGATGGGTTATGGTACTTTGAATTTTTCCAAAATCTTCATATGTTTCAAGTTGCAGCTTGATGTTGGCAACACTCCGAGTTATTGCACTCAAAGCATCAGAAAATGGCAAGTTGTTCACAAAATTTTCCAGTGTCTCAATTTTTTCTTTAACCTCGGCTATGGCATTGTTCAAGGGGTCCAGATTAGGTATTTGGAGTGATTGAATCTGTTCTTTTAGAGTGGAAATCACTAGATCAAAATCTTCTTGTGATTTTATGCTTTTGATAATTGTCTGGACATTATTTATCTGCTCTTCCAATTGCTGTTTCAATTGCTCAGAGTTGGTGGCCTGGGTCTTAAATTTGGCTTGAAGAGCTGCTACAGCTTCTTCTAAACTTTGAAAATTATCCAATGTTGCCAGATCAGTATATTTCTGAAGCAGCACTTTGAGTTCAGAATCAATTTTAAGAAGAGAGTCCATGCATTGTGATTGTAAATTTGTAATTTCTAATTGAAGACTGGCATTGAGTGTGGTTTGTAAAGCTTGTAAATCACTTCTTAATTTCTTGACTCTGACATCAAGCATCAGAATCTCATCACTGTGATCTTCATGCCTTGTATGGCCAAATATATCATTAGGCATTTTTGTTTTAGTGGTTATTTATTATTGAATATCTGATTCTTAATTCTATAAAAAAAAGGTATAAGCTTGTCATATGACCCCGGGACCTCAATATATAAGCAGTCACCAGCAGAAACAGTATATACAGTGCCAGAAACCATGTTTGAGTGCTTAATTCTATAAATATTTCTCCCTACTGAAATCTTGACATTACCCTCAGGGGTTGTAATAAATTGCAATTGACCACCTACAGGTAATTGGTAATGATTTAAATTATTGTTAAATATGTACAATATTTTACCTGTTTCATCATCAACATCTGTAAGTATGCTGTTCAGATGAATAATTAACAAAGCACTTAGTTTAGATATTATATCAGAAGAGGGTTGTGGTGTTGGCAGGTCCATAATAGCCTGTTTTTTGAACCCAAATAAGTTCATAGGCATGTTTATTTATTTCAAATCATGCTCTGTAATTGGGCATTGATTGCTATTTTTCAAATCACAATGACCCCATGGTAGAGTATGTATGCCACATGATAAAATGCATCTCTTATCATCATGTGAGTCCAGAGCCACTTTTCTTACAATATTGCTAGTCAACAAGTGATCCACACTCTGAATTCTATTTTCTGATGTTCTGATTGTGCTACATGATTTGAGGCAATTTTTGTAATCCTCAAATTCAAGCTCTTTGTCCACAGTCACTCTGCCAATGCCCTTGGCCTTTTTGGCAACAGCGCCACTACATGTTTCAAAACTGTACATCTTGGCCCTTAACCCAGCAAATGCCACAATAACATCACCAAGTGTCTCATCTTTTAACTTGCCAGGCACCTTTTTGTTGTGGTGTTGAATCTCTGTATGTTCACTGGTATCAAAATATTTAAACAATTCAGGCTGTGCTATATCTTGATAAACATCTTCTGTTTGAATATTAAGAACAAAACTATCTGTGTCCATGTACATCAGTTTTACACAATCACCATAAAAAGGTTTCAACACATCATAATACAATTTTAACAAGTGTAATTTGGCCAATTCCAATATCACAGCCCCTACATAAATAGGCTTATCAAACTTAATATTTGTTTTTTTCATGTTGAAAAGTGCCATATTCTCATCATAAATTCTTCTGTAATTGAAGTTTGGCTTTGCAATCATTTTTTTGCTCCGGCTGGGGTCAGTAATTATTTTAACATCAATATGTTTTCTGACATTTTCAATTGTTTTGCCATACACTGAATTGACCATCAATTTAAACAAGGTCTTATCAAATTGGCTCAATGCAGATGTTCGAAGCTCTGTGTTTGTATCAATATATGGCTTCAACCATCTTGAGTGCCTGAACCTCAAAACTTTTACAAATTTGGTCACTTGAACACCATGATTCATCAGGAACTGGAGGTTTTTGCAATATATAACATAATCCTGTTTCGGCTCTAGAGTCATCATCAATTTCTTCTGTTTAGAGCCAGGTGAACACTTAACCTCAGGAATTGGGGGCAGATCAGAAAATGTGTTGTGTAAATTATCAGGAATTGTCAGATCAACCTCTAAGAATAGACCATAGTGACTGTCATCAAAGTCCTGAAGATCCTCAATATTGAAATCTTCAACCCACTCAAGCCCTGCATATGGCAGTTTATCCATCATAGCATAACCATAGAGGCTGTTGGCATCTACATACAGTATATAATTTGATGGCAGTGCTGGATCATAATCGGGAATATATTTGTTATTTGCTCTGGCATATCTCTGAGAACATTGCACCATGCCTCCTCTTATACATTGTTCCATAAACAGATACATATCTTGATCCTGGATCAGATCCAACTGCATTTTAGTGTTCAAAAACATTGCAGACCATGCTAGGCCCGGAGCACTGTAAAAATACATTGGATCCAGTTTATAATTTTGCATGGAAGATTTTCTGAATGCCTGCAATATATCAGCTAAGAGAGTGACATCAAGTTTTAAATAAGCCTTGTGATAATCACCAAATGTCTGGCATTTTAAATTGTTCCACATCTACTGGGCATGGTGATAATCTTCATCAGTGATTCCAGATCCTCTGATTTTGCTGTAAAACTCTTGTTGTGGTGGCAGAGAACACTCATCAAATTTAGAAAAATCTGTAACATAATCATATGGATATACACCCTTCCGCCTAATTAATTTCAGGTCCTGATTTGGAAACAAAGCACATGTGATTTTGAATTGATCATCAGATAATTGAGTGGCCAGTGTAGCCAGGCTAGCAGACAGAATTCTGTATGAATCAAGAAATCTTAAGTGAATAGGAACACCATTAACTTTAATTATTTTGCTAATGGCAATATATTTCTCATTATTTTCAGCTAAAATATTTAAATTCTGCTTGTCAAACCCCTCGTACCTGATCAAATGATGAAAATCATAATTGGATGCTCCATGGCAAAATATAGGGACAAATTTTGGTCTCTGGATCTTAATATTGCAGCTATTACACAGGGCCATTAAGAATTTACCATCTGTATGAGAATGGTGTTTCACCTTGATATTTGCATCTGAAAATTTAGAATCACATACCGGGCATTTTTCTGCATTGTTGAAATCTTCAATCTGTTTCTCTGTTAAAGGCAACATGGGTTTTGATTTTAATAGGACATTAGACGCTATGTCATGGCACTCATTTTCTATTCTATGTGCAAATTCTTTGATGGCATCTGCTCCCATGTATAAATATTCTTTACTAACCACACATACCCTGTACAACCACATAATAAAAGCTGGAAGGTTCATGTAGCTGGTATGGTGTAATTGAAGGTTCATGAGGATCTGGGCTACAGAATGCAAGAGGTTTGAGATTTGATTCAAAATCACAGACTATATATGCTGGGTGTTCCAACAAGGCTTCAAACTTTTTGAATTTGGCATTTTCACTTGGCATTGGCATCACCATATGAACAGGTTTATGATTGCCACAGTATTTCAGATGCTCAATTAACTTGTTTTTAGCAATTTCTGCATTCTCTTCACAAACACCATTCACCATTTTTCTACCATCAAATACAGACAAACATCTTCTGCACAACTTGAATATTTTATGAGTTTTGTCTAGTTGTGTTCTCACTAAAGCTTCAAGATTATGTATCAGAGTGTAATGATTTGTGCCATCCCCTTTAATTAAGAGCAGATCAATCGGAATAGCAGATTCATCATCAAGTGTACTGATTCTGAGAGGATCTATCAAGCAATTGTCACGGCCAGTAGAACAAGTAAATACATTAATAGATAATTGTTTCCCATTGATGTGCCTGGCCTTTTTTCAAATTTATCAATATTCTGAACAGGCATTGGATATTCTAAACCCTTCATTGCTTCATCAAAATTGTGTTCATGCTGTTTATAATAAGTTATTCTATCAGGATTCCTTGAAACTGGATACAAAGCAGCTAAAATACACCACAAAAAGCATTTCTCGTCATTATTTTTTATATTAACCACGGCTGTTTTGTTTTTGATATTGGCAGGTAATGGCACATAAGTGGAACCTTGTAATGGGTTGAATTCAGAAATATTAACATATAACTTGTGTGAAGATCCGCATAGGCTCCATCCAGACTCTTTTGCAGCAAATTCAGAGTGTTTAATATTCAATTGATCTATCAAACTGCTTATTATTTTGTCTGAATTTGCATTTGAATATACCGGTACAGTTTCTGTTATGTGGGGCTGTGTAAATTTTGTGCCATTTGGCTTCTTATATTGTGTAAACAATTTGAGAGACAGCTTGTAAGAGCCATTTTGTGCATTTAGAATTGCCTGCACATCAGGATTTATACTGTTCAAAAAAGTCTTAATACCACATCTTGGCTCTGATACAAACCGGTGATCCCTTAATTGGCCGTTAAAACTGCTATGGATGGGTTCATAGCGTGGCTGCTTTGCCGGTCCAGCATTAACAGGTGTTTCATGCTTCCTTTTCAGACCAGATGTAGATGGTTGTGGGGGCAATGTTGATAACTGTGCAGAACAAGAGCCCACATTTCTATTGAAATATGCCTTGCTAAATATTTTGTGGCATTTAGGACATATTTTAGTGGGAGTTCTATATTTGCCTGGGTCACAATTCTTTTGGTGTCTGGCCCAATTGGGGCTGGATATATTTTTATTACACTGATTGCAATATTTTTGATTTGGCATTTTTGTTGTTGGTTTATTATATAAGATTTCCTGGGGTTCAATTCAAAATTTTGTACTTAATATATATATATATTTTGTTCAGCTGTGTGCTTTGTTTATTTCTTGTGTATATTTAATATGTTAATATTATTAATTTTTATTCTCAGTTTATTATATAAAATTTTTTGGGTTTTAAACCAAAACTCTATGCTTATTATGACAGGTTGTAAAGCTAATAGCCTACAAGTGGAAAAAGAGAATAAATATTGATCTACACTGACCTTCCGCAAATGCCTGCACAGACATGCATGTCCTAGAAAGGCAATGACCTAGCGCTGATTGTTATGTATTGATTTTTGTATAACAGGCTGGGACAGATATAAGCCTGACTCTAAATAAGAGTGGATTACAACAAACAAGCTGGATGCAACAAATATCAGATTTTTTATACAAAATATAAGCCCTTTTTGTTCAATATACCAGAAATATATTTAATATGAATAATAATAAATGTTATATATTAAACCAAACAGGCCTGTAGTATGAAAAGCACTGTAACAACACACCCTTACTCTTCAACAACTCTCTCAATACTGGCTGATATGCAATACAAAATCTCTTTATATAGCCTAAGCACAGACCGCATTGAAAGCATCTGAAACAATAAGCCAATCAGAATATAACACATCATCACTTTATGTCATAAGCAACCAATCAGAAAACAACACATGTCTAATAATTTTTTGCATAATATTGGGTAATAATTTGTTGCAAAACATGATGCAATATAAATAAACCATAAATAGGCCACAAGTGGACCGGAAGTAGGCAAACCGGAATGGACCGGAAGTGAACCGGAAATGGACCGGAAGTGAACCGGAAGTGGACCGGAAGTGGACCGGAAGTAAATATGTGTGTGTGTGTGGGTGTATGTGGGTGGGTGGGTGTGGGTGGGTGTGGGTGTGTGTTAATACGTTTGGCCTAGTTTTAGGTTGTGGGCAAAAAAAAATATGAAGAGGGGCATATTTTTAACAAATTTATGGACAACAATCTCACAGAAGTGCCTTTTATAAGTGTAGGCAAATCAATCTGAGAGGGGTCATCATTTGTACACTAGGATTCAAAATTCTTAGAATTAAGAGCATATCACACTTGAAGAATTGGGGAATAAGAGCATCTTGGCATAATTTTAAGTGTGGGCAAATCGGGCTGTTTAATTATATAAGCTCATCATTTGTACACTTGTAAGTGGTGCTGGTTGTACCACAAAACACACTACTTTCTTTGAAAGCTGCAATGCACTAAATATGTTAATAAAGCATATAATACAAATATAGGCAAATGTTCCCACTCTCTCCTTTAATTTTATAGTTCAATTATTTATAGCATACAACATGGTATAGCTCATATCCCATGAAATTAAAACCTACTCTCTTTTTCCATGAAGTTTCTATAAACATATTACTTATTCTTTTTCACTTATTTCTCAATTTTTTTTTTTTTTTTGGATAGCAGCTAATCGAAGGCGCTTAATCCTTTGCCCACAATACACGTAAAATTCTTGCAATTATTTTTATATACGACATTTACACATATTACAGACGGAAATGTCTCGTAATCACTTAGTTCGTTCTATTATCGCTGAACTCCCCTTTCTTTTCTCATTTCAGACTCATACCACAAGATGTCTCCCGCTCATTATGCTATTATCACATCCATCGTGATAGCTCTTCTCGGCATACTTATTTTATTGGTACTATTAATTATATCTTGCTGTTGTTCCCCCAAATCACGTGTCACAACACCCCAAAAACGATTAAAGAAACCTTCCATCAGTGCCCCGATTGCTTTACAATCAATTTCGCATGCCCCGGAGACAACAGTTATTCCCACACCACTCCCTCTTCCCCCGGCCCCTTTCTCCACTGGTACGAAACAAATAAGTACTCCAACTCAATGTACCATCACTCTTCCGAAAGGACGTCGACTTCCGGCACCTCAAGTGAAGCCACCGCCGCCCCCGGCCCCTATCCCGGCTAGTCCGGCTATTCCACCCATTCCCCCCCCCGTTGCCCCCCGGCGAACTTTTCTTATGTAAACCTGTCAATCATAAACAGGCCCCCTTAAAAAACTCTACGTCATATAAGCAACAACGCCCCTTCGCCGGCGCTACGATCAGATATTACCTCCCCTTCCCCCCAAAATAATTCCCAAATTTTATCTGAAAGTCCTTTTTCTATCGATTTTATCACCCGCCATCATTTATTATAACTCTGCTCCACTACCTTTTACATTTTTCCTAATTTTTCCCTTTTTGCGCTTGTTTCATTCTCATGGCCACGAATGCTGCCGGATGGATTCATCATGACGACCTCCTGCCTGTGCCTCCGTGAGAGAGATCTTGGCTCATTGCAGAGAACGGACGACGATCTTCTGGATTTCCAACACCGACGGACTCCATCCCATCTGGACCGATTGGCTGATTTTTCCATCTTCACGGCCGCGATCCAGCTGTGGAGCGCTTTACTCAGGACGTCTACCGACCCGAACCGACATCATACGCTTGAGTTCCAGACTACCATTCACATGACTTCACGGCAACCTACAACGGCAAAGCCCCTCCCACTCAGAGCGTGTTGTGTTGTCCTTGTTTATCCGCCATCACGTGATACGCATTGTCGTTTTTCATCGGCTCAAAGTGTTCCAGTGTTCAGCCTCCATCTAATACCGTCAGGCACGCATATTTAGTACACAAATATGTCATTTACAGTGCCAGGGTTGTGACCATGGGTGCTGCCCATACTTTTAGTGGATTTACATTTTCACGCCCTGTGTGAGATAAGTCTCTTTGTTTTGTGTTTCTTCGTCTCCTACAGAATACACTCTGCCAATAGCGACGTGGAGTCTACGGCGTTGCCATGGTAACATTACCTCAATGCCCCGCCCGACCGCATGTGTGTTATTCGCTGTGTACTTTGAACTCCGCAAACAGTCAACAAAACCACGTGTGATATGCGGCGTTCCTTCACTGTGTGCTGACATGTGTTTTTTTTTCAGCTGTTCTCGTGTTGTCATGTTTACTTCACAACTAGTTCAGTGTCAAACCTATACGATTTTTTTTATGTATGCCTCAAGACTTAGTTATTGGTGCTCGTACTTTTTGAGTATATAAGAGGCTTTGACTTGCAATTTATTTTTTTTTCAACGTGTTTTATATTTTTTTCTTTCAACGGTGTTTGGTGCTATGACTCTTATGAAGATCTCAATCCTTTTTTTGGTGGTGATGTGAATCTTAGGTGAATGGATTGATGTATTGGTTTTCTACGGATTTTGATATGTTAATAAATGTTAATTTTAAATATAACCTCCTCCGGAGAAGGTGGTCGACCATCACAGATTGGTTCGATTAACTCAACAAGGGGAATGTAGAGATATGGAGATTATTAAACCGAGAAAACCTCGTCATGGTAATATTCACGCTTGTTTATTTCCTGAAATTGTCCGACCAGCGAGCGATCCCAAGAATGCGCTAACTTTGTAACTTCCGTTAAACAAGGAACTGAAAGGCAAACGCGTGGATCTAAACAAGATCTAGCGCGTTCGAAAGGTTTAACAACCTTTCGAAGCCTAAGATTATAAAAGGGAGCTCACTCCCGGAGCTCGCTCTCATTTGAACTACACCTATCATCGATGCTCTTTTGAATTACTTTTATCATCGACGCTCACATGGATAATTAGTCTCTGATTACTCTACAACACATTAACACTACTGAACTACGACGACGGAACACGGAGTTACGGCTGCCTAGCATGCTACGAGTCGCAAGGGATTGCTCGGTTTGGTGAGCCAAGGGTCGCAGAATAGAACCTTGGCACCTGTCACAATTCGGTCTGCAAGAAGCATCTGGACAAGAACATCACACACCTACCAGGTATGAACAAGCGTAAATAACCTTTACATTCACATTCCATATCTCTACCCTCTGAATCGGAGCAGGTTCAGCCAACAGATACAATTAAGCTCTACCTAAATGTATAATTGAAACTTCCCTGTGACCTCAGATCCCAGGTAAAACGGGATTACAACAATATACATGATTGATGTTAGAATTGATGTTATTGGTTCTTCTATTTACTGTTAATACGTTGATTGTAATAAACCCAAAGGATGAAAAGATAGCTTTGGTTACAATTTATGCTATATTGATAAGGTCTCTTGCTCTCACTACTAAATACGTAGTTATATGGCTCAAGGATAATGGGAGTCCAGTATAACTTTCCATTGGTTTGTAACACGTTCGCACGTAAGTTGCTTCGTATATAGAGATAAAATACGTGGGGAGGTCATTAAGAGGGCAACGTGTATGAGATCTCTTTTGTTATTTTCAAGGTCCTCAATGTCAGCCCTGGCATGTTATTGCCCCTAATGCATTTCTTTAAACAGCTTACTTGTAAACAATGGCGGTTTCAGGATTCGTGAACAAGGGGTAAGATAAGCAAAACAGCGACCCCCCCTGTACTTATGCAGAATGAAAATCGATTACACAGTTTCACACCGTCTTTTATATATTACAATACCAATTGACGTGACAAGGGCTCCAGGGTTCGATACCCGGTGGAGGCACATAGTGGTTCGGATCCCACTTTAAACTGTAGGTCCAGTCCCGATTAGCCTTACTGTGCATAAAGTGGACTTAAAATACCAAATCAATCCAATCCAATAATAATAATAATAATAATAATAATAATGCAAACGTTTAAATTAAAATAATAATTTTATAATTATATTAAATTAATATTGTATTGTTATTATTTCATAAAAACGATGTAAGAATAGAGATATAAAAACATGTATCCATTATCTGGCATGTAGTTAAGATTGCTAAAATGTGTATTAAAGCAACTGCCCTGGCAAGGAAATCAGTCCCAAGTGGATAAAGAATTGAATATTTATTAAATAACATGAAAGAATATTAGATCCTGTTCACGAAAATTAAAGTTTCAGATTAATATCTTTGGTACTGACATTCAAAGTTTGGGGGAAATAATTAACCCTCGATTATACAGCAAACGCTAAACAAGTATTTTTTCATTATTTGATGTTAGTACTTGGTAAGTCTTTCGAGAGGGGGTCGGAACCTTGGGCTTCGTCCCTAAATACGTCCTTGACAGTGCAGTAGGATAGTTTAGTGTCAAACATCTCCCAATAAAATAATTATGTTATTGTTATGAAGTCATTGTACTACGTTAGCTTTTGTTTAGACACACACACACATCAAATTAATGTTATATTAAGGACTTATAAAAAATAAAAATTTACTGCCTTCAAATAAATTGAAACAAATAACCCTCCATTACACAACAAATGTTAAACAACGCATATTTCCATTATTTAATTTTTGTACTTGGTAAGTCTTTCAGGGGGTCCGGACCTAAACTATCCCCCCCTAAATACGTCCTTGATGGAGTGGTAGTGGAAAAAGAAGGTTTTGTGTCGAGTTCACAACTTTAGCCACTGGGGCATTACACAAAATGTGGTCCTACTCCATGCTAATAACAAAAGATATCAATCTGGTTATTTTTATTGGTTTTAATTGCATAAGGCTAAAATGCTTGTAAATGCATATAATTTGCATTTATCACTAAGGAAAATTATTAGCATCTGTTGCTTCACAGACAAATAACATTAAACTTTGCTGCAGGTTTAAAGCATCACACGTAACACGTTTTCGTTAATGCTTTTCATTCCTTCAGGCTATGTCATCATACTCAAGTTTTGTTGTTTTTTTTCGTTTGTTACCAGACACCAGAAAGTACTTCATACTTCTATGAAATCAGTTCATTGTTTACTTTACGTGAAATGTGAATGTTATCGGAAAGAACGAATATGAGTTATAACGTGAATTGGAATTATGTAAGAGAAGGATTATTTATATATTTTTATGGCCAGGATAGTACTTTTCATGTGTTTTATATTATGAAGTTCGGCCTGTAATGCAATACACAATTAATACCATATTTACAGTTATGAGAGTTCAGGCTAAATTTCTACATTCCATTTGAATAAAGTGCCCAGCGCAGCGGATTCGAACCCGGTACCCCTGGCTTCGTAGAGCGCTGAGTATCGGTGTTGTTTGTGAGCGTCCCGTCATCAGATTCACCATATCATCACTCGTTCTAGTCGTCGGGATTAGGCAGAAATGGCAAAAAAGCTAAGTAAAATAAACCAAATCATTCAATCAGTCAACCAACGTCAAAAAATTATCCAAATGTTCATTGATGTAGTCTAAGCAGAGTTTTTAAAGTATCTCTGAACCCAAGCCATACTGAAACTTCACAAGTTCTGAACTAAACGTTAAAGAGTAGCACACATACCTTTAACTTTCTTCCTCATCATGTGGCTTCAACAATCTTCATTAGTTGGTTTAATTTTTCATTACAACATGTTAAGTAGCTACACAATTGCTATCTATGGTAACGCAACAATGAACACCTGGATTATATTGTTTGCATAAGCTTTCTTCGTGGAAGGCGTTCATTGTTTCTGCCAATAAATATGTAGCTTCATTTTCCGTGGAGTGAAAAGGCATTCCGGATATATTAAACAGTCTCTTAATCCTTTGATGAATAAATTAATCTGGATTAGTGTTGACTACTGGTTTTATTCGTATCATCTATTTTAATTAGTTTGATTTAATATATTTTACTTCGATTTTTGTCACTTTTGGCTAATTGCGAACATTTTATTTCTATACTTATATCTTGAATATTATTCGTACTGGTTTAAATCGAATCATCCATTGTGTTTGGACTCACTACGATTAATAGTTTTTGTTCTCATATAGTTTTTGTTATAGATTTCAGAATTAGTGTTTGTTCTTGTATAATCAACAGCCAAAAGTTATTTAAAAAGAATATCGAACAGTTTCTAAAGGCTAGGCAGCGAAATACTTGTTCAATAATTTTAGGTAAACCTTTTTTCATTATACAGGGTGTATCAGAAGTCTCTTACCACCCCTTGTAAAGTCCGCAGTGATGTATTTTTTTAAAATTTGATATGACCGGACGGGAAAATGGACTCTGAAATTAATCACAGAATTCAGAAAGCAAATAATCTGTACTATAATACTAGTAACACCATTATAGGTAAAAAGGAGATTAGTAAAGAAACAAAAATGAAAATATATAAAACAGTCTATCTGCCCACGCTATTATATGGATCAGAAAGCTGGATAATGCAAACTAAATTGGAGAGCAGACTTACTGCTACTGAAATGAAATTCTTAAGAAAAACTGTAGGAAAGACAAGGAGAGATATGATATGAAACACAACAATAAGAAGAGAATGCCTGAATCAGGAACCACTGATTGAAATCATCGAGAAGAGGGAATTAGGCTGGCTGGGACATCTTATTAGGATGGAGGAAGAGCGTAAACCGAAACAAATATTTGAGGCCCGACCAGAAGGAAAGAGAGGAAGGGGACGACCCAGGGTGAACTGGAACCAGTACATTTATGGACTGGCACAAAAGAGAGGGAAGAGACCGGACGAAGTGAAAAGACTGGCACAAGATAGAACTTCTTTTAAGAAGTGGCTGAAAGGACCCGACGCCTAAGTGGGCATAAGGGAAAAGAAGAAGAAGATATGACCGATATATAATAGGCCTAGGGGGAGTATGTCACGCGGACGGCCACCATCTTGGTTCCGACATCTTGAATTCAATTTTTTTATTTTAAATTATAGGTGGGTCATGTGATACATGACCATGGCTAGAATTTCGTCAGGGTGTGAACGGTTATTGGCAACCTGTTACAGAATGTGCTCCACATGTTTTCCTTGTTGGACAATGCCCGTGTGCAGACACTTCTCCCAATGTCTGTGGACACCGAGCAAGGTATCTGGTAAAATTTGCTCAAAGGCAGCCATGATACGTTGTTCCAGATGACGAAGATCACGAATTTTCACACAATACACCATAGCCTTAACGTGTCCCCAAAGGTAGAAGTCCTTTGGCGTTAGGTCTGGTGATCGGGCAGGCCATTCAACGGGCCCACATCGACCAATCGATGCTCAAGGAAATTGTTCATCCAGGTACTGACGCACCTGGACGCCATAATGGGGAGGCGCACAATCTTGTTGAAAAAAAACTGGGAAATGTACCATTTTCCGACATCAGAGCTGTCAGTATCTCTGTTCCTGTAGCATCCCCAGGTATCGTTCTGCATTTAAATTTCCTTGAATGAAAAAAGGACAGATTATCTGTCTGGCCGCGGTGGCTCAGTCGGTAACGCGTCTGACTACCATGCTAAAGGTCCCGGGTTCGATCCCCGACCGGTTCAAATCCGGGAACTTTTCTAACGATAGAAGTGGCCCCGGCGCCCACCCAGCGTCGAATAACATGGGCACCTAGCGGGCTTCTTGGGGTTGACGTTTTTCCTTGTTGGGCGAACCCAAGGTAGATAGAGATTAGGTAAAGCCATCCGAAGATTGCCGATCTTGCACGAACGCGTGACGTCACCAGAGAGGGAGTGAGCTCGGCTGAAGCAGACGGCTTCTAGCATTTATATGGGAGATTCAGAGAGCGAAAGTATATTATTACTTTTAGGATGGGAAAAATATTAATTGTCATCCTCCAAGATGGTATTGAGGCATGCTTTTAATGATTAGTAACATAATTGAAAATGCGCTACTTTTAAAAGGGGGCAAAGTACATGTGAAAAAATGTATTTCGAAAATCCATATTCCTGAAACTTTCTGACCGATGCGCTACAAAGAAAGTTGCGTGTTCTCCTTTAGAATTTCGTAATTTTACAAATAGTAATATAATTTTAACAAAAACGTGGCACGCTATAGAAGAATTAAAGAGTTTTAAAAAATAATTGATTAATAGACTTAGTTTATTTTACTTCGCTTATCTGTTACATATGGCTAATCGCAAAGATGAGGATGCGTGATGATATGATGAAATTGGTGAAAGGAAAGTAGACCCGGGCCCGGGCGGGGATTCGAACCTGGGGGTCCTTGGCATCGTAAAGCGTTGTGCTAACCACTTCGCCACGGAGGTCAGCATTACCAGGAAATAAACAGAAAATGGCAATCATATGGCATCTATGTTTTAATATACGAGAAACATTTGCGAGGAGGTTATTGAAGTAACAAATAATTATTACTAGACGTTGTGATGAAAATTATTAATATACCTATCTGAAATATCGGGAGTTGACCTTGCAGTCTCTAAATGTACTTTTAGGGTTACGCAAAACCTTTACTAAAAATTGCTAGTGTAAATTTATAAGCTATTAAAATTTAAAACTTATTCCTGTTCGAAAAAGGAGACTGCCAAGTCAAATTAATATTTCGTATAAATACATACGGTATATTTTTCTTTCATGAGGTCAAGAGAGTATTTGGAGGTGACGGTGGCTTGGGAAGGCTATAGCTCCGGATCTAGATCTGCAAAGGGCTTCAAGTGGGAAAACATCGTCCAGAAGATGGGGCGAAATGATTTTAAATGGCTCAAGAATACAAAGATATAAGTGGACATTTGACAAGCTTAGTCTAAAACTTACAACTGAAATCGTACGTGTGTGTGTGGCGGGGGGGGGGGGGGGGCTGGCTGCGTGAGGTAACACAGTGGAATATGATTCACAATACTAAAATTAAAATAAATATGTGGGAACAAAATAAATCAAAATATGTTGCAGCTAGTGACGGCGCAATAGTAAAGATGGAGGGGTAAATCATATTTTCCCGGGGCAATCATGTTTATTATTCCGTTACATACGACACAAAAATGCATATTTTGGCTAAAAGATCATTCATTCATTTATTTATTTTTGTCGTTTTACTGGGGGCAGAGAGAGAGAGAGAGAGAGAGAGAGAGAGAGAGAGAGAGAGAGAGAGAGAAATTGTCGAACGAGAATAGGGGGCGTTCCTGCCCCCCCTGTAGTGTGGTCACTGCCTGTAGCTATGCTGGAGAAGAATGCACCAATTAATACGCTATTAAATAAAACAGATACTTTTAAAACTTTTAATCAAATTATTTGTGAACTATGATTTAAATTTAGAGAGAACATATACCTGTTTAATTTAATTTGGATGAGTTAACTTCTGAAGCCTGCCATTTCCGAGCCTTCTTCCGGTGTAACTGCACTGCCCTTTGAACCCTAGCTGCTGCGTTCAGGTGGCGGAACGAGCAGAATACTAATTAAAACAAATATGTGACAAATATATATATATATATATATATATATATATATATATATATATATATATATATATATATATATTCATTCATATATAAACAACGTGTTGAAGCTATTGACGGCGCCAAAGAAAAGACAGAAGAGAAAAATGGAGAGTGCAGTGATATTATACGGGAAGCAGCAGGCACGTATCCATGAATTCCTTTCCTATCTAGTGTACACAAAACAATTTCCTAAAGGAGGGGGAGGGCTCAAACCCCTGATCCCCACCTTGGATACGTGCCATTAACAATAATAGGGTTATAGAACATTCTCCGTCTTGTCTCGATAATTATTCCTTTCCTTAAATTATCGTCACATTATTCAAAAACCTAATTTTATCAGTGTAAACTGAAAAATTTCCTTGGGGAGCGGGTAGGGCCTCGAGCCACCTGGATACGCGCTATTAACAATAACAGGCTTATAGAACATTCTCCGTCTTGCCTAGATAATTATCTCTCTCAAATTATCACCATGTTATCCAAGAAGCCAAAAACCTAATTTTATCTAGCGTAAACTGAACATTTTCTGAAGGGGGGCTTGAGCCCCCTGATTCCCACCTTGGATACGAGCTGTTACCAATAACAGGGTTATAGAATATTCTCCGTCTTGCCTTGATAATTATTTCTCTCCTTAAATTAACGTCTCATTATTTTATTTGACACCACAAGAAACAAAAAATCTCATTTTATCTAGTGTAAACTGAAAACTTTCGGGGGCTCGAGCCCCCTAAGCCCCCCCCCTTGGAAACGTGCCTAGGAAGCAGTCACGTTTATTACACCCTTACATTTACATACAATATTAAAAAGTTCTGCTTTTAGATCTCGCACAATGCCTTTTTCACAAAAAAGGGCAATCCCGCATTTTTATATCAATCAAGCTGTGATATTTTAGATTTCTTCCGTTAGTTTTCTGATAATAGTTTTTACAGCTTTCCATAGCATTTAGGCATGATTTCAGTTGACAAGAACAAAATAATCTTATTTCAAGACATACAGCAAAAAGAAATCCAAGGCGCTTAAATTAAAACTCCCTTACATTGGAAGCCTGGAGAGAACAAAACAGGGGTTCTTTCGTAACACGATTTCTTGAAAACCATTTTACATATTTAAATCAACTTTGTGATAAATTGATTAGAAAGGATGAATCTGAACAGTAAAAATTGTAACTTTTCCCCTGCTACTATATTTTAGAAGATATTCGTTGTCAAATATCTCAATATTTGCATAAGGAACCAGCCTTTTCCGCGCCGAGCTTCTCGATGATGACGTCATGCATCCACGGACAACTGCGCATACGATCTGCGCCGCCGAACGAGCACCCCCTGGGGCGAACCAGTGTTCTCTCCCAGCCGACCCCGAGAAGTTCAACTCCAGCAACGGTGCTCCACGTCGTGTTACCTGCCTGAATCAATGTGGGCATGAGTCAGCTCTTATCTTCCCGTACACCTGGGACGTCGACTAGTACGTGGAATCTTGCGGTCATGGAGTTAAGTATTTTTTTGTAAAAGGGTTTAGTTTAATCGTGTTACTTTAATTCTTAAATTTTGAATCTTTCACTTCCCTTCCTCCCCCTTTTTTTTACATGAAGGTTTAGAAAACATTGTGAATACGGGTGCTAATAAATTCCTATCGCTGGGGTTAATTCCAAAATACGTAACTTAAATTAAGAGACGGAATGATTAGGGAACATAGTTTTTTTTTGTGAGCATAAGTGTAGTAAGAGATAGTGGAACAAAAAAGGGTAACTGAAATGAATGGTCGACGTTGATCGACATTGTAAATATTTTTGTGAAAATCTGTCAAGGGGGGTAATCACTAACCGATGTCTGTGTGAAGCAATTTATTTGTAGAGAACAGGTTGTTATTATTGTTGTTGTAAAAAAAACAAAAAAAAACTGCACTTGTTAAGGAAATAAAAACCTTTCGAGAAAATACCCAATTTTACTGTTCACGTAATTAAACGGAGCGCTGGGCGCAGTTTTTGGATAAGTTCACCTTTTCCCGTATAATTTCTTGACTAGTCGATATACATATATATATATATATATTGTATTATTTTTTTTTTTGAAGGGGTCAAAAAGGCAGTTGCATGTTTTCAGCCATATACACGTTAGTTCGTCGGGAGTGGGACTAGACGAGCCCGCTACAAAACTCCGGACCAGCTGGCGGTACATGCGAGGAGGGCTTTGGAGCGACGCACGATTTAATATCTATAAACTGGGATTTGGTAGCTTGAATTTTGCCCATTTTGTTTGACTGATTCTTGGTTTTTCTCCCTACAGCACGCGAACCACCTGTGATAGAGAAACTAAAAAATAAGTATACATACATGTATATTTTTTTGGGGGGGGGTGTAGTTTCTATTTTTTTTATTATAGGGATGTAACCAAGAAAACGCACGTACTTCCAAAAAAATAATTAAAAAATGGGTTGTGACGGACTGTCAAGCACAACATCGAATTTGAACAGGACGTCACATAGCCCACTCGCAAAACTGCACGCGGCGATCTGGATCGTCCTCGGAGAGGTGTTGCTCCATTTGCACCTTATACGGATGCCACTTATGTGTCTGTAGCACCCTGTACACTGAACTGTGACTCATAGCACATTGCATTGCTATACGACGTGTGCTTCGCTGCGGTGACGTCGAGAAGGAAGCCACCAGCACTGCCGTAGCTGTTGCTTCATCCGTGACTGTCCGCGGTCGTCACTACGCGGTCTGTCCAAGACAGTGCCCGTCACCTCGAATTTGGTTAATAACTGTGCCGCTGTAACATGTGACGCAGGGTGACGTTCTGGATGACGCAGGTTGAAATCGGCAACCACTGCACGGGCACTTCTGATACACCCTGTATATACATACATATACGTATATATAATTATTCTTGTTTGTATTGATTTGTAATCCTTTCATGTTTTTATTTTATATTTTCAATGTATACCCTTCATTCCATTTTATTGTATTAATCTCCCAGGCAAAGGCGTATCCAGGGGGTGGGTCCAGGGGTCTGGACCACCACCCAAATTCCCTTCTTCTTTTTGAAAATACTATGGTAGATTCAGCATACTTTCCGATGAGACACTTGATTGCAGGTATAGAAAATTCTCTGGTTGGTTGATTTGGTGTTTTAAGTCCTCTTTATGCACAGTAAGGCTAATCGGGACTGGACCTACAGTTTAAAGTGGGATCCGAACCACTTGTGCCTCCACCGGGTATCGAACCCGGGACCCCTTAGAAAATTCTCTGTGTGTGCATGGTTTGTGTTTATTATTTTTAGTTTCACACTGAGTAGTGATATATCGGCTGAAAATCTGACTTCAGTGAGAAACTGTTTTCGTATAGTAAGTGAAGAACATGCAGAGGTGAAATACTAAAAACAAATATATTGCATTATGTACTAGACAGTAAAAATAAACTATTGTTAGTGTGTGAAGCTCGATTTTTAGAGAAACATGATTCACTTTATGTTTTTGTTAAATGTCTTTACTCTTGTGAGTTAAGTGGAGCTGTCTGAGTGAACCATCCCAACAAGTGATCTAGCCGCAGTTGAATAGCGGACTTTCATAAATAAAGTATTGCACAATTTCGACACTGAATTGCATGTAACACACTTTACATACAGTTATTACGACATGAAATTCCATTACAAACCATCATTACATTCGAAGAACGTAGAGCATCGATAAGGTAGGAGCGGCACGTTGAAAATAAAGGACAGGTGTGCTGGGCCACGTTTCTCACAGTAAATCGTAATGAAAATTCCTGTCGAAGAGATGCAACAAAAGTGTTCAGGAAGTTCAGATTAAAATGGCTCATTTTTATCTTTTTCAGTAGACTGCGACACATAACCGAAGCCGTCAATTCTGAGGCAAAGTTCCATTTTGTGGCAGCCCAATAGGTTTTCTCTTTCATTCTTACGGACAAACCACAGACGCGTGTTTCCAATTGAATGAACAGTTAGAGCATCTATTTTTGTTGATTTTGTAACCTTTCACGTGGAAGTTCCTATTGCAGTCAAAGACTAATGGTACAACCATTCGAAGAATCGCTTGAACCTTTTTAGCCCAGTTAATGGACAAAAAAGACCAATGTCGGGAATAATTCCGTAAAAACTGAATTTTGGTCAGTTGTTAGAAAGCTACTAGTAGTGCAAAATACCAAAAGTCCCCGTGTTGCCAATCTCCATCTGTATGTTGATGGCCGCCATCTTGGAAAAAGTCTGCCATATTGGATATTTTTTATTTGATATATCTCGGGAACGGTTGCACCTGTCAACTTCAGATTTTTTCAGAAATGCTCCAAATAGTGTAAACTTTCATAATATATCAATAAATCTATTTTTGAAAAATGAAAACAGTGGTTTTGTAGATAAACTCACTATAATACTTTATGTGAATAACTCCGAGTTAGAAGTCTCAATAATTCTCGATCCATACAATAGTATTGTATATTTGGTAACGTTACGAAATGTTTGTTAGAAGACTTTAGACGAACTAAACCCTTAAAATACTATTTTTTTTTTTTGTAAAGGGTGTCCCAAAAGTAACGCAGGATTTAAATTGCGCGCCATTTTTTTTTCCATTGGGTTGGCAACGCTGTGTGAAGCACATGTTGTAGTAAGCACATTCCGGTTAGTAGTGAGTTAGTCGTGATGGAGAAATACACGATGCAGGAGTGCATAACTATCGTAAAAACATATTGCAAATGCGAAGAGTGTTGTGCTGAGACGGTGCGCAAATTACGTGGTATGTTTGGGTGGGAAAACGCGCCAAACGGAACGACTGTGAAAAAAGTGGTTCAAAAGTTTGAAGAAACAGGTTCGGTGATGGAGGACAAAAGATGTGGCCATCCTCATACCGGACGCTCGGCTGATAACATTGCCGCTGTGGCAGGGACGTAGCTAGGTTGATCAGTTTGGAGGGAGCCCAAACGTAAGATTTTTTCTATCAAACTATTATAAATTAACAAACTATTTATACATCATATAGGCCTATACTGTATACATACATTATACTATATGTATGTATGTGTGCGTGTGTGTGTATATATATATATATAGAGTCTTGGAAGGAAAAGGAGCAAGGGCCTCCTCGGTGGCGCATGGTAGCATCGTCGCCTTGTAATCAAGGGGTTCTGGGTTCGATACCCGGTGGATGCTCATAGTGGTTCGAATCCTACTTTACACTGTAGAACCAGTCCAGATTAGCCTTACTGTGTATAAAGTGGACTTAAAACACCAAATCAATCGATCAATAAATTGGAAAGGAACATCATTTTCTTCTGTAGCCCCCCAACAGTCTACGGATATATTGGATATACTCTCGCAAAATCCACAGCCATTATTCGGGAAACTAGATGCAGAATGAAGTCATTAGCTTAATATCTTATACACCAAGAACAATGTTATTAGTCTTTAGATTTGTAAATTTGCTGGAAGAAAATTGAGAAGTAGATAAATTCATTTTCCGTGGTTTTAGATACAAAGTGCTGGAACCAGGTTTACAAGTATTGACAACAGTGCAAATATGAAATGTGTGCGTAATGAGTTCAAGCTAGGCATCTCATGTTATACAGTTCATACCGGAATCGAATCCGGTATCTCTTAGTTCAAGACGACCGCGTTAAGCACTATTCTATAGGGCGGGCCCGAGTCTTCTATGACATCCGATTGTTCACTTGGAGAATGATGACGATAAGAAATTTAATGCACACATCTAATTTCTTAAAATTAATCTTATTTGTGTGTGGAGAACTGAATATATGATGGCACTGGATAAAACAAAGTTCCCACACGCTCAAATGATTATGCTCTCGTCTTTGGTTCGGTAGTCATCAACCTGCCCGGGTTCGATTCCCGATGGAGGCACATAGTTGTTTAGATCTCACATTAAACTGCAGGTTCAGTCCCGATTAGCCTTACTGTGCATAAAGTGGACTTAAAACACCAGTTCAATTAATGAATCAATCGAAAGGTTCGATCTCTGGTGGTCAGGGCGGTAGCCAGAATTTGATTTCGGTAGGGGCTTATACATTTTCGGCAGCCGCCGTCTAAAGACGAAAAGGTTGGGGGGAGGAGTAAATGCGCTGAAGATGAATTTCTTGGAATATTGCAACTTACCATATACAAGATGTCTAATCCTGTTAATGAAGTTAATTTAATTACTTCTACACATTATTAAAATCAGATATTTGTAGGATTTCGGGAAAGGACTGCAGCCCCCGAGCCCCTTCCCTGTGTATGTGCCTGCTTGTATTAGCTCCAGAATTTCTGTGCTGTTCCAACATCGTGAGGACAATTTGGGAAGTACTTGAAAGCGATATAGAAGCAAATTCTGCTCTCGAAACAATGGGACTCGATGTGATAAACACGCGCAACAGAATGAAATAACTCTTCGCAGGCCTTGTCCCTCAATATTAATTTTACTGACTACTTGTAAGTTTTTCTCGGCCTCCTCGATGACGCAGTGGTAGTGTCGCCGCCTTGCAATCAAGGGGTCCCAGGTTCAATACCCGGTAGAGGCACATAGTGGTTCGGATCCCCGATTAGCCTTACTGTGCATACAGTGGACTTAAAACACGAACTCGATAATTGGAAGGTTTTAGAAGAACTAAACATGGCTTTTTATGCATCGTACAACTTTGCTTCTTTTCACCCTACTTTTACAGTTTTTCTTCCTAAGAATTCCACTGAGTATAACACGCTACGAAACCAGAGGTCCAAGGTTCTGACATTGGACAGGTATGGTTGTATCATGTCTGTCCCATCAGTCCTTCGGCTCATCATTCATCCTCATCGTCGCATTTAACCCAAGAGGTAGAAAAGCGACGTAATATAGAAATATATAAATGATTTATTTGGTTTATTTTACTTCGCTTTTCTGACACTTTTTGGCTAATCGTGAAGATGAAGATGAAAATGAGTGATGTGAAATTGATGGTAGGACCATCATAAAGAACATACACGCTCAGCCCGGGATTCGAACCCAGGACCCCTGGCATCGTAATGCACCTTATTAACCACTGCACAACAAATAGAAACAGAAAATGCTTGATAAGTTATTTGCTTCTCCATAACTCATGATTATATTATAAGTATTATTCGCTGTATGACTAGGGATTAATTATATTTCAACCTTATAGCCACCTAAGCAGCAACAGCTTCCGCATTTGCAGGTGGAAGCTAAATGAAGAAAATCACAGAAAGTCAGAAAGATATCCAAATTTTGTAACATAATACTTATAGAGCATGCAGACGGCTGTAAAAACAATTGCTACATGCCTAGTTTCCTTCCTTAATTGAAAGGTGGTTTATTCTTTAATATACATGAGATCAACCATCCTGGGAGTCAAACCCAGGATCTTGTGTGGTAGTCAGACTCTGTTTTAGAATGCCAATATGTTGGATATTTGGTCGATCAGTCGATCCTGATCCATTGTTTCCAGAGGAAGACAATCTGGCAGCTTCTCATTCGACATTTTACTCGCGATGTAGGAAAACGAGATCACAAACACTTCGTAATGTTATCATCTCGCGTTTACAGAAGTTTACCACCGCTCACACCACAAATCCTACTTCAAACTATCTGACAGATATCAATTGTCCACCAACAATTTATTTATTTACTCAGAGTTTCAGATACAGTCTATTTGGCCATTTTACACTGAAACAACATAAAGTAGTAACAAAAAATAACAAAAGATAAAAACAATAACAAGATGGGGTAGATTTACATGTTGTTGGTCAGTAATATACAAAAAATTACGTTCCGGAAGGAAAATACGGGGAAGTTTGTTGTAGATTTCTGGGAGCCTGTAAAACAAGGAGCGTTGTAGAAGGAATAGCCTAGTGGTTGAGTTGTGGAAGAGTTGCAGGTTGCACGTTTGCTTTTGGGGTACCCTAAGTGTGAATTCACTGATTAGGAGATCTGTTCTGATTTTGCCATTTATTATCTTGTATAAAAATTTCATGTCAGCTAGATCACGACGAAAGGATGGAGTGTGAATATTCAGAGCAGCCATGGTGTCTGATTTGGATACATGTCGAAATGAAAGTATTCGATGGTGAACAATTGCAAGAAAGAAACTGAGAACAGAAACTATTCTGGTGAGCTTGGTTTTTGAGGTCATTGCCAAAATTGGGGAACAGTATTCAAGGATGGGCGAGATGAAAGATTTAAAGAATAAAGCAAGAGATGATGGGTTTTGAATTTCGCTAAATCTGTATAGAAGACCGAGAAGGCGCATGGCTGTTTTAGTGGTAGCTATAATATGATTATTAAAAGTGAGTTTTTCATCCATGATAATACCTAGGTCCTTTTGGGTGGAAACGTTTTGGATTGGATTGTTTTCAATAGAATACGTAGACAGCACTTTGTTCTTTTTTAGGGAATAAGTAAGGAAAGAGCATTTCTGAGGGTTTAGTTCTAAATTCTACTGACGACACCACTGAACAAGTTCAGTGAGAGCATTTTGAAGAATCATCATGTCATGATGCGATGAGATCTCCTTAAAGAGTTTACAGTCATCCGCAAACAAAAGTATATTGATAGGGAGGGAGGACAGTTTTTCAAGAAGGTCATCCATGTACAGAAGAAATAGGAGCGGCCCTAAGACACTCCCCTGGGGAACTCCAGACAAAACGGGAAGAAAGTTAGAAGAGGTACCTGAAAGAACAACACGTTGTTCACGCTCATGGAGGTAGTCCTGGAGTAAAGAGAGAAATTTGCCATGGATGTTAAATCTGGATGATAATTTATGAAGAAGAAATTTGTGATTAATTTTGTCAAAGGCTTTCGAAATGTCCAAATATATGGTGTCAAGTTGGGAGTTATTATCAATAGCTCTGGCGGCATGCGAAAGTAAGACAGAAATATTTGTAAGGCAAGAGCTGCCTGGAACAAAAACCATGTTGTGCTGTGTTGATATATGGTGACGTAAACTGAAGTAACCTGTTTTTGATGATTTTTTCACAAATAATTGATAGTGGCGATAGAAGTGAGATTGGTCTATAGGATTTTACTTTTTTTTATCTCCAGTTTTGTGAATGGGCACAATGTTGGCCCGTTTGAAGTTTTTCGGAAATACACCCTTAGAGAAGCATTTGTTGAGTAAGGCAGACAGAGGAAGAGCCAAGGAGTCGACAGTTTTACGAAGGAATATTGTGGGGATTTCATCTGGACCTAGGGACCGGTGGAGGGGCAATGAAGCGAGAAGGTATTTTACTTCCTCGGGGGATGTTTTGATTGAAGATAGTGTGTGAGGAGACAGCATTTAAGTGGGGGAGAGGGTCGGAAACTGAGGGAGGTGAGAAGTTCTGATGGAAAAAAACATTGAAAAGTTCGGCTCTATCTTCTCCACTAGCAATATCAGTATTATGAACAATTTCTTTAGGTATACGTGGGCTTTGTTTTCTTGAATTCAGTAATGTGAATAATCTCTTAGGGTTTGTAGTACATTCGGTGTTATATTATTTATGTGTTCACTATATTTTTTTCTGAGTAGGTATTTTGAATGACGTCTGATGTCACAATATGTACCGTGAGTGTGAACATTAGGGTGCTGCTTCCATAGGTACCAAGCCTGTTTTTTTTTTTATTTTTTAACACAAAGAGAACTTCTCTGTCGAACCAGACGGGGTATTTGGTAGATCTCGGTCTCGCAGTGGGCACGAAGTCTTTAATCGTGGCATGCAGAATTTCAACAAAGTTCTCAACGGCTTCATTCACTTCCTCTTCCATCAACAGAAGAACCGACCGCTTCGATGTTTCTCCGAATTTTCAGAAAGTGGCTTTTCCCCTCCTTTGCAGGGCAGGTCATTAGCAGGAGGGTAGAGTGCATGTGAGAAGAACCACTATGTCATTCATTCCCGCGCCGAAAAAGGGACAAGCAATAGAATTCTGTTCTTGGAATTTGAAACGCATGGAGATAACTTTTCTGAACCATAAAATAATTAACCCAGAAAGTTCTAGCCACCCGTAGCTAAATCTACCTGGGGTGTAAGGGGTGATCTTCCCCGTAGTACACCCAAATGTCAACCTCACTTCCACGTTAGTACACCCTGGACTGAAGACTAACGAGGCTCTGGCGACTGGCCATATGGCCAGTATAATTTTGTTTGTATTGTCCTGTTCTTTTGTCCTTATGTGTGCTGAGTGCCCCTTTACAGCGTCAGCTTTTAACGAAAGTCAGAACATTTTAATATTTTATGATTTTAATTAAGCAACGTTAGAGTTGTTATGTGTAAAGATAAGGGGCTGGACCCCGTATAGTGTGACGGGTGCAAAATAGCCTTAGTGCTGACGCACCCAAAATTTTAAAATCAAATCAAATCAAATCAAATCTACCTGTTTGTATCGTCCTTTCGGTACCTATGGTGCCAGTGCATAGCCAGATGAAGAGAAAGTGCGGATTTTGGGGGTATCCTGGATCAGGTGTGCGCAGGGAGAAAAAGTGCATTTGCAATAGGTCTCAGACTTCCCTGACCAGGGCGGACCACAAAACCATTAACTGCATCCCCTTCCAATACAGCTGTTTGTGTTCAACAAGCAAGAAACAGGGAAATAAGAAAGAAATGCCTTGCTTGGGTTCGTGCTACTGAACATTGAAGAAGTGTTTCAAACTGCAAGCAAAATTTACTGAAGAATTATTTTGCAATATTTGTCATCAAAGTAAAATTTCCAGCAAATACGGAACAGTTTCCACGGGCCACGTGGACGTTTGCCGGGGCCAGTGCCCCCGCGTCCCCCCTAACGACGTCCCTGCGCTGTGGTCGCTAGTGTCGCTGAGTGTTCGAGAACGTCAATTCGCCGCAGGTCTCTTGAGTTATGTCTGTCAACCTGTAGTAGCACCATTTTGAATTCGAAAAATTCCTATGCCATGATGATCTATGGGTTTTGTATAGTTTTGAACAACCTTTAAAAAGTTTTGAATCCGATTCAGTTTTTCGTAATAACGAATTCAAAAATGCTACTACTGGTTGACGCCTCAGTAGCACTTTCACCAAATTCAACGGAAACGATGCCATTTCGTAGTCTAGGTTATGTATCGTTTTGAACAACCTTCAGAAAGTTTTGAATCCGAAGGACAACTTCAAAAATTCAAATTCAAAAATGCTACTATAGCAGCACTTGTTTTGAATTCGAAAAATTCCTATGTCAGGATGATCTATGGGTTTTGTATAGTTTTGAACAAGCTTTAAAAAGTTTTGAATCCGATTCAGTTTTTCGTAATAACGAATTCAAAAATGCTACTACAGGTTGACGCCTCAGTAGCACTTTCACCAAATTCAACGGAAACGATGCCATTTCGTAGTCTAGGTTATGTATCGTTTTGAACAACCTTCAGAAAGTTTTGAATCCGAAGGACAACTTCAAAAATTCAAATTCAAAAATGCTACTATAGCAGCACTTGTTTTGAATTCGAAAAATTCCTATGCCAGGATGATCTATGGGTTTTGTATAGTTTTGAACAACCTTTAAAAAGTTTTGAATCCGATTCAGTTTTTCGTAATAACGAATTCAAAAATGCTACTACAGGTTGACGCCTCAGTAGCACTTTCACCAAATTCAACGGAAACGATGCCATTTCGTAGTCTAGGTTATGTATCGTTTTGAACAACCTTCAGAAAGTTTTGAATCCGAAGGACAACTTCAAAAATTCAAATTCAAAAATGCTACTATAGCAGCACTTGTTTTGAATTCGAAAAATTCCTATGCCAGGATGATCTATGGGTTTTGTATAGTTTTGAACAACCTTTAAAAAGTTTTGAACCCGATTCAGTTTTTCGTAATAACGAATTCAAAAATGCTACTACAGATTGACGCCTCAGTAGCACTTTCACCAAATTCAACGGAAACGATGCCATTTCGTAGTCTAGGTTATGTATCGTTTTGAACAACCTTCAAAAAGTTTTGAATCCGAAGGACAACTTCAAAAATTCAAATTCAAAAATGCTACTATAGCAGCACTTGTTTTGAATTCGAAAAATTCCTATGCCAGGATGATCTATGGGTTTTGTATAGTTTTGAACAACCTTTAAAAAGTTTTGAATCCGATTCAGTTTTTCGTAATAACGAATTCAAAAATGCTACTACAGGTTGACGCCTCAGTAGCACTTTCACCAAATTCAACGGAAACGATGCCATTTCGTAGTCTAGGTTATGTATCGTTTTGAACAACCTTCAGAAAGTTTTGAATCCGAAGGACAACTTCAAAAATTCAAATTCAAAAATGCTACTATAGCAGCACTTGTTATGAATTCGAAAAATTCCTGTGCCAGGATGATCTATGGGTTTTGTATAGTTTTGAACAACCTTTAAAAAGTTTTGAATCCGATTCAGTTTTTCGTAATAACGAATTCAAAAATGCTACTACTACGGGTGACGCCTCCGTAGCACTTTCACCAAATTCAACGGAAACGATGCCATTTCGTAGTCTAGGTTATGTATCGTTTTGAACAACCTTCAGAAAGTTTTGAATCCGAAGGACAACTTCAAAAATTCAAATTCAAAAATGCTACTATAGCAGCACTTGTTTTGAATTCGAAAAATTCCTATGCCAGGATGATCTATGGGTTTTGTATAGTTTTGAACAACCTTTAAAAAGTTTTGAATCCGATTCAGTTTTTCGTAATAACGAATTCAAAAATGCTACTACTACGGGTGACGCCTCTGTAGCACTTTCACCAAATTCAACGGAAACGATGCCATTTCGTAGTCTAGGTTATGTATCGCTTTGAACAACCTTCAGAAAGTTTTGAATCCGAAGGACAACTTCAAAAGTTCAAATTCAAAAATGCTACTATAGCAGCACTTGTTTTGAATTCGAAAAACTCCTATGCCAGGATGATCTATGGGTTTTGTATAGTTTTGAACAACCTTTAAAAAGTTTTGAATCCGATTCAGTTTTTCGTAATAACGAATTCAAAAATGCTACTACAGGTTGACGCCTCAGTAGCACTTTCACCAAATTCAACGGAAACGATGCCATTTCGTAGTCTAGGTTATGTATCGTTTTGAACAACCTTCAGAAAGTTTTGAATCCGAAGGACAACTTCAAAAATTCAAATTCAAAAATGCTACTATAGCAGCACTTGTTTTGAATTCGAAAAATTCCTATGCCAGGATGATCTATGGGTTTTGTATAGTTTTGAACAACCTTTAAAAAGTTTTGAATCCGATTCAGTTTTTCGTAATAACGAATTCAAAAATGCTACTACAGGTTGACGCCTCAGTAGCACTTTCACCAAATTCAACGGAAACGATGCCATTTCGTAGTCTAGGTTATGTATCGTTTTGAACAACCTTCAGAAAGTTTTGAATCCGAAGGACAACTTCAAAAATTCAAATTCAAAAATGCTACTATAGCAGCACTTGTTTTGAATTCGAAAAATTCCTATGCCAGGATGATCTATGGGTTTTGTATAGTTTTGAACAACCTTTAAAAAGTTTTGAATCCGATTCAGTTTTTCGTAATAACGAATTTAAAAATGCTACTACTACGGGTGACGCCTCCGTAGCACTTTCACCAAATTCAACGGAAACGATGCCATTTCGTAGTCTAGGTTATGTATCGTTTTGAACAACCTTCAGAAAGTTTTGAATCCGAAGGACAACTTCAAAAATTCAAATTCAAAAATGCTACTATAGCAGCACTTGTTTTCAATTCGAATAACTCCTATGCCAGGATGATCTATGGGTTTTGTATAGTTTTGAACAACCTTTAAAAAGTTTTGAATCCGATTCAGTTTTTCGTAATAACGAATTCAAAAATGCTACTACAGGTTGACGCCTCAGTAGCACTTTCACCAAATTCAACGGAAACGATGCCATTTCGTAGTCTAGGTTATGTATAGTTTTGAACAACCTTCAGAAAGTTTTGAATCCGAAGGACAACTTCAAAAATTCAAATTCAAAAATGCTACTATAGCAGCACTTGTTTTGAATTCGAAAAATTCCTATGCCAGGATGATCTATGGGTTTTGTATAGTTTTGAACAACCTTTAAAAAGTTTTGAATCCGATTCAGTTTTTCGTAATAACGAATTCAAAAATGCTACTACAGGTTGACGCCTCAGTAGCACTTTCACCAAATTCAACGGAAACGATGCCATTTCGTAGTCTAGGTTATGTATCGTTTTGAAAAACCTTCAGAAAGTTTTGAATCCGAAGGACAACTTCAAAAATTCAAATTCAAAAATGCTACTATAGCAGCACTTGTTTTGAATTCGAAAAATTCCTATGCCAGGATGATCTATGGGTTTTGTATAGTTTTGAACAACCTCAAAAAAGTTTTGAATCCGATTCAGTTTTTCGTAATAACGAATTCAAAAATGCTACTACAGGTTGACGCCTCAGTAGCACTTTCACCAAATTCAACGGAAACGATGCCATTTCGTAGTCTAGGTTATGTATCGTTTTGAACAACCTTCAGAAAGTTTTGAATCCGAAGGACAACTTCAAAAATTCAAATTCAAAAATGCTACTATAGCAGCACTTGTTTTGAATTCGAAAAATTCCTATGCCAGGATGATCTATGGGTTTTGTATAGTTTTGAACAACCTCTAAAAAGTTTTGAATCCGATTCAGTTTTTCGTAATAACGAATTCAAAAATGCTACTACAGATTGACGCCTCAGTAGCACTTTCACCAAATTCAACGGAAACGATGCCATTTCGTAGTCTAGGTTATGTATCGTTTTGAACAACCTTCAGAAAGTTTTGAATCCGAAGGACAACTTCAAAAATTCAAATTCAAAAATGCTACTATAGCAGCACTTGTTTTGAATTCGAAAAATTCCTATGCCAGGATGATCTATGGGTTTTGTATAGTTTTGAACAACCTTTAAAAAGTTTTGAATCCGATTCAGTTTTTCGTAATAACGAATTCAAAAATGCTACTACAGGTTGACGCCTCAGTAGCTCTTTCACCAAATTCAACGGAAACGATGCCATTTCGTAGTCTAGGTTATGTATCGTTTTGAACAACCTTCAGAAAGTTTTGAATCCGAAGGACAACTTCAAAAATTCAAATTCAAAAATGCTACTATAGCAGCACTTGTTTTGAATTCGAAAAATTCCTATGCCAGGATGATCTATGGGTTTTGTATAGTTTTGAACAACCTTTAAAAAGTTTTGAACCCGATTCAGTTTTTCGTAATAACGAATTCAAAAATGCTACTACAGATTGACGCCTCA
Organism: Lepisma saccharinum; assembly: GCF_977018435.1. Taxonomy (NCBI): domain Eukaryota; kingdom Metazoa; phylum Arthropoda; class Insecta; order Zygentoma; family Lepismatidae; genus Lepisma; species Lepisma saccharinum. Next base: position 64,326,389 of record NC_139246.1, on the reverse strand, counting down.
GTAGCACTTTCACCAAATTCAACGGAAACGATGCCATTTCGTAGTCTAGGTTATGTATCGTTTTGAACAACCTTCAGAAAGTTTTGAATCCGAAGGACAACTTCAAAAATTCAAATTCAAAAATGCTACTATAGCAGCACTTGTTTTGAATTCGAAAAATTCCTATGCCAGGATGATCTATGGGTTTTGTATAGTTTTGAACAACCTTTAAAAAGTTTTGAATCCGATTCAGTTTTTCGTAATAACGAATTCAAAAATGCTACTACAGGTTGACGCCTCAGTAGCACTTTCACCAAATTCAACGGAAACGATGCCATTTCGTAGTCTAGGTTATGTATCGTTTTGAACAACCTTCAGAAAGTTTTGAATCCGAAGGACAACTTCAAAAATTCAAATTCAAAAATGCTACTATAGCAGCACTTGTTATGAATTCGAAAAATTCCTATGCCAGGATGATCTATGGGTTTTGTATAGTTTTGAACAACCTTTAAAAAGTTTTGAATCCGATTCAGTTTTTCGTAATAACGAATTCAAAAATGCTACTACTACGGGTGACGCCTCCGTAGCACTTTCACCAAATTCAACGGAAACGATGCCATTTCGTAGTCTAGGTTATGTATCGTTTTGAAAAACCTTCAGAAAGTTTTGAATCCGAAGGACAACTTCAAAAATTCAAATTCAAAAATGCTACTATAGCAGCACTTGTTTTGAATTCGAAAAATTCCTATGCCAGGATGATCTATGGGTTTTGTATAGTTTTGAACAACCTTTAAAAAGTTTTGAATCCGATTCAGTTTTTCGTAATAACGAATTCAAAAATGCTACTACTACGGGTGACGCCTCTGTAGCACTTTCACCAAATTCAACGGAAACGATGCCATTTCGTAGTCTAGGTTATGTATCGCTTTGAACAACCTTCAGAAAGTTTTGAATCCGAAGGACAACTTCAAAAGTTCAAATTCAAAAATGCTACTATAGCAGCACTTGTTTTGAATTCGAAAAATTCCTATGCCAGGATGATCTATGGGTTTTGTATAGTTTTGAACAACCTTTAAAAAGTTTTGAATCCGATTCAGTTTTTCGTAATAACGAATTCAAAAATGCTACTACAGGTTGACGCCTCAGTAGCACTTTCACCAAATTCAACGGAAACGATGCCATTTCGTAGTCTAGGTTATGTATCGTTTTGAACAACCTTCAGAAAGTTTTGAATCCGAAGGACAACTTCAAAAATTCAAATTCAAAAATGCTACTATAGCAGCACTTGTTTTGAATTCGAAAAATTCCTATGCCAGGATGATCTATGGGTTTTGTATAGTTTTGAACAACCTTTAAAAAGTTTTGAATCCGATTCAGTTTTTCGTAATAACGAATTCAAAAATGCTACTACTACGGGTGACGCCTCAGTAGCACTTTCACCAAATTCAACGGAAACGATGCCATTTCGTAGTCTAGGTTATGTATCGTTTTGAACAACCTTCAGAAAGTTTTGAATCCGAAGGACAACTTCAAAAATTCAAATTCAAAAATGCTACTATAGCAGCACTTGTTTTGAATTCGAAAAATTCCTATGCCAGGATGATCTATGGGTTTTGTATAGTTTTGAACAACCTTTAAAAAGTTTTGAATCCGATTCAGTTTTTCGTAATAACGAATTCAAAAATGCTACTACTACGGGTGACGCCTCAGTAGCACTTTCACCAAATTCAACGGAAACGATGCCATTTCGTAGTCTAGGTTATGTATCGTTTTGAACAACCTTCAGAAAGTTTTGAATCCGAAGGACAACTTCAAAAATTCAAATTCAAAAATCCTACTATAGCAGCACTTGTTTTGAATTCGAAAAATTCCTATGCCAGGATGATCTATGGGTTTTGTATAGTTTTGAACAACCTTTAAAAAGTTTTGAATCCGATTCAGTTTTTCGTAATAACGAATTTAAAAATGCTACTACTACGGGTGACGCCTCCGTAGCACTTTCACCAAATTCAACTGAAACGATGCTATTTCGTAGTCTAGGTTATGTATCGTTTTGAACAACCTTCAGAAAGTTTTGAATCCGAAGGACAACTTCAAAAATTCAAATTCAAAAATGCTACTATGGCAGCACTTGTTTTCAATTCGAATAACTCCTATGCCAGGATGATCTATGGGTTTTGTATAGTTTTGAACAACCTTTAAAAAGTTTTGAATCCGATTCAGTTTTTCTTAATAACGAATTCAAAAATGCTACTACAGGTTGACGCCTCAGTAGCACTTTCACCAAATTCAACGGAAACGATGCCATTTCGTAGTCTAGGTTATGTATAGTTTTGAACAACCTTCAGAAAGTTTTGAATCCGAAGGACAACTTCAAAAATTCTAATTCAAAAATGCTACTATAGCAGCACTTGTTTTGAATTCGAAAAATTCCTATGCCAGGATGATCTATGGGTTTTGTATAGTTTTGAACAACCTTTAAAAAGTTTTGAATCCGATTCAGTTTTTCGTAATAACGAATTCAAAAATGCTACTACTACGGGTGACGCCTCAGTAGCACTTTCACCAAATTCAACGGAAACGATGCCATTTCGTAGTCTAGGTTATGTATCGTTTTGAAAAACCTTCAGAAAGTTTTGAATCCGAAGGACAACTTCAAAAATTCAAATTCAAAAATGCTACTATAGCAGCACTTGTTTTGAATTCGAAAAATTCCTATGCCAGGATGATCTATGGGTTTTGTATAGTTTTGAACAACCTTTAAAAAGTTTTGAATCCGATTCAGTTTTTCGTAATAACGAATTCAAAAATGCTACTACTACGGGTGACGCCTCTGTAGCACTTTCACCAAATTCAACGGAAACGATGCCATTTCGTAGTCTAGGTTATGTATCGCTTTGAACAACCTTCAGAAAGTTTTGAATCCGAAGGACAACTTCAAAAGTTCAAATTCAAAAATGCTACTATAGCAGCACTTGTTTTGAATTCGAAAAACTCCTATGCCAGGATGATCTATGGGTTTTGTATAGTTTTGAACAACCTTTAAAACGTTTTGAATCCGATTCAGTTTTTCGTAATAACGAATTCAAAAATGCTACTACAGGTTGACGCCTCAGTAGCACTTTCACCAAATTCAACGGAAACGATGCCATTTCGTAGTCTAGGTTATGTATCGTTTTGAACAACCTTCAGAAAGTTTTGAATCCGAAGGACAACTTCAAAAATTCAAATTCAAAAATGCTACTATAGCAGCACTTGTTTTGAATTCGAAAAATTCCTATGCCAGGATGATCTATGGGTTTTGTATAGTTTTGAACAACCTCTAAAAAGTTTTGAATCCGATTCAGTTTTTCGTAATAACGAATTTAAAAATGCTACTACTACGGGTGACGCCTCCGTAGCACTTTCACCAAATTCAACGGAAACGATGCCATTTCGTAGTGTAGGTTATGTATCGTTTTGAACAACCTTCAGAAAGTTTTGAATCCGAAGGACAACTTCAAAAATTCTAATTCAAAAATGCTACTATAGCAGCACTTGTTTTCAATTCGAATAACTCCTATGCCAGGATGATCTATGGGTTTTGTATAGTTTTGAACAACCTTTAAAAAGTTTTGAATCCGATTCAGTTTTTCGTAATAACGAATTCAAAAATGCTACTACAGGTTGACGCCTCAGTAGCACTTTCACCAAATTCAACGGAAACGATGCCATTTCGTAGTCTAGGTTATGTATCGTTTTGAAAAACCTTCAGAGAGTTTTGAATCCGAAGGACAACTTCAAAAATTCAAATTCAAAAATGCTACTATAGCAGCACTTGTTTTGAATTCGAAAAATTCCTATGCCAGGATGATCTATGGGTTTTGTATAGTTTTGAACAACCTTTAAAAAGTTTTGAATCCGATTCAGTTTTTCGTAATAACGAATTCAAAAATGCTACTACAGGTTGACGCCTCAGTAGCACTTTCACCAAATTCAACGGAAACGATGCCATTTCGTAGTCTAGGTTATGTATCGTTTTGAACAACCTTCAGAAAGTTTTGAATCCGAAGGACAACTTCAAAAATTCAAATTCAAAAATGCTACTATAGCAGCACTTGTTTTGAATTCGAAAAATTCCTATGCCAGGATGATCTATGGGTTTTGTATAGTTTTGAACAACCTTTAAAAAGTTTTGAATCCGATTCAGTTTTTCGTAATAACGAATTCAAAAATGCTACTACAGGTTGACGCCTCAGTAGCACTTTCACCAAATTCAACGGAAACGATGCCATTTCGTAGTCTAGGTTATGTATCGTTTTGAACAACCTTCAGAAAGTTTTGAATCCGAAGGACAACTTCAAAAATTCAAATTCAAAAATGCTACTATAGCAGCACTTGTTATGAATTCGAAAAATTCCTATGCCAGGATGATCTATGGGTTTTGTATAGTTTTGAACAACCTTTAAAAAGTTTTGAATCCGATTCAGTTTTTCGTAATAACGAATTCAAAAATGCTACTACTACGGGTGACGCCTCCGTAGCACTTTCACCAAATTCAACGGAAACGATGCCATTTCGTAGTCTAGGTTATGTATCGTTTTGAACAACCTTCAGAAAGTTTTGAATCCGAAGGACAACTTCAAAAATTCAAATTCAAAAATGCTACTATAGCAGCACTTGTTTTGAATTCGAAAAATTCCTATGCCAGGATGATCTATGGGTTTTGTATAGTTTTGAACAACCTTTAAAAAGTTTTGAATCCGATTCAGTTTTTCGTAATAACGAATTCCAAAATGCTACTACTACGGGTGACGCCTCTGTAGCACTTTCACCAAATTCAACGGAAACGATGCCATTTCGTAGTCTAGGTTATGTATCGCTTTGAACAACCTTCAGAAAGTTTTGAATCCGAAGGACAACTTCAAAAGTTCAAATTCAAAAATGCTACTATAGCAGCACTTGTTTTGAATTCGAAAAACTCCTATGCCAGGATGATCTATGGGTTTTGTATAGTTTTGAACAACCTTTAAAAAGTTTTGAATCCGATTCAGTTTTTCGTAATAACGAATTCAAAAATGCTACTACAGGTTGACGCCTCAGTAGCACTTTCACCAAATTCAACGGAAACGATGCCATTTCGTAGTCTAGGTTATGTATCGTTTTGAACAACCTTCAGAAAGTTTTGAATCCGAAGGACAACTTCAAAAATTCAAATTCAAAAATGCTACTATAGCAGCACTTGTTTTGAATTCGAAAAATTCCTATGCCAGGATGATCTATGGGTTTTGTATAGTTTTGAACAACCTTTAAAAAGTTTTGAATCCGATTCAGTTTTTCGTAATAACGAATTCAAAAATGCTACTACAGGTTGACGCCTCAGTAGCACTTTCACCAAATTCAACGGAAACGATGCCATTTCGTAGTCTAGGTTATGTATCGTTTTGAACAACCTTCAGAAAGTTTTGAATCCGAAGGACAACTTCAAAAATTCAAATTCAAAAATGCTACTATAGCAGCACTTGTTTTGAATTCGAAAAATTCCTATGCCAGGATGATCTATGGGTTTTGTATAGTTTTGAACAACCTGTAAAAAGTTTTGAATCCGATTCAGTTTTTCGTAATAACGAATTTAAAAATGCTACTACTACGGGTGACGCCTCCGTAGCACTTTCACCAAATTCAACGGAAACGATGCCATTTCGTAGTGTAGGTTATGTATCGTTTTGAACAACCTTCAGAAAGTTTTGAATCCGAAGGACAACTTCAAAAATTCTAATTCAAAAATGCTACTATAGCAGCACTTGTTTTCAATTCGAATAACTCCTATGCCAGGATGATCTATGGGTTTTGTATAGTTTTGAACAACCTCTAAAAAGTTTTGAATCCGATTCAGTTTTTCGTAATAACGAATTCAAAAATGCTACTACAGCTTGACGCCTCAGTAGCACTTTCACCAAATTCAACGGAAACGATGCCATTTCGTAGTCTAGGTTATGTATCGTTTTGAAAAACCTTCAGAAAGTTTTGAATCCGAAGGACAACTTCAAAAATTCAAATTCAAAAATGCTACTATAGCAGCACTTGTTTAGAATTCGAAAAATTCCTATGCCAGGATGATCTATGGGTTTTGTATAGTTTTGAACAACCTTTAAAAAGTTTTGAATCCGATTCAGTTTTTCGTAATAACGAATTCAAAAATGCTACTACAGGTTGACGCCTCAGTAGCACTTTCACCAAATTCAACGGAAACGATGCCATTTCGTAGTCTAGGTTATGTATCGTTTTGAACAACCTTCAGAAAGTTTTGAATCCGAAGGACAACTTCAAAAATTCAAATTCAAAAATGCTACTATAGCAGCACTTGTTTTGAATTCGAAAAATTCCTATGCCAGGATGATCTATGGGTTTTGTATAGTTTTGAACAACCTTTAAAAAGTTTTGAATCCGATTCAGTTTTTCGTAATAACGAATTCAAAAATGCTACTACAGGTTGACGCCTCAGTAGCACTTTCACCAAATTCAACGGAAACGATGCCATTTCGTAGTCTAGGTTATGTATCGTTTTGAACAACCTTCAGAAAGTTTTGAATCCGAAGGACAACTTCAAAAATTCAAATTCAAAAATGCTACTATAGCAGCACTTGTTTTGAATTCGAAAAATTCCTATGCCAGGATGATCTATGGGTTTTGTATAGTTTTGAACAACCTTTAAAAAGTTTTGAACCCGATTCAGTTTTTCGTAATAACGAATTCAAAAATGCTACTACAGATTGACGCCTCAGTAGCACTTTCACCAAATTCAACGGAAACGATGCCATTTCGTAGTCTAGGTTATGTATCGTTTTGAACAACCTTCAGAAAGTTTTGAATCCGAAGGACAACTTCAAAAATTCAAATTCAAAAATGCTACTATAGCAGCACTTGTTTTGAATTCGAAAAATTCCTATGCCAGGATGATCTATGGGTTTTGTATAGTTTTGAACAACCTTTAAAAAGTTTTGAACCCGATTCAGTTTTTCGTAATAACGAATTTAAAAATGCTACTACTACGGGTGACGCCTCCGTAGCACTTTCACCAAATTCAACGGAAACGATGCCATTTCGTAGTGTAGGTTATGTATCGTTTTGAACAACCTTCAGAAAGTTTTGAATCCGAAGGACAACTTCAAAAATTCAAATTCAAAAATGCTACTATAGCAGCACTTGTTTTGAATTCGAAAAATTCCTATGTCAGGATGATCTATGGGTTTTGTATAGTTTTGAACAAGCTTTAAAAAGTTTTGAATCCGATTCAGTTTTTCGTAATAACGAATTCAAAAATGCTACTACAGATTGACGCCTCAGTAGCACTTTCACCAAATTCAACGGAAACGATGCCATTTCGTAGTCTAGGTTATGTATCGTTTTGAACAACCTTCAGAAAGTTTTGAATCCGAAGGACAACTTCAAAAATTCAAATTCAAAAATGCTACTATAGCAGCACTTGTTTTGAATTCGAAAAATTCCTATGCCAGGATGATCTATGGGTTTTGTATAGTTTTGAACAACCTTTAAAAAGTTTTGAATCCGATTCAGTTTTTCGTAATAACGAATTCAAAAATGCTACTACAGGTTGACGCCTCAGTAGCACTTTCACCAAATTCAACGGAAACGATGCCATTTCGTAGTCTAGGTTATGTATCGTTTTGAAAAACCTTCAGAAAGTTTTGAATCCGAAGGACAACTTCAAAAATTCAAATTCAAAAATGCTACTATAGCAGCACTTGTTTTGAATTCGAAAAATTCCTATGCCAGGATGATCTATGGGTTTTGTATAGTTTTGAACAACCTCAAAAAAGTTTTGAATCCGATTCAGTTTTTCGTAATAACGAATTCAAAAATGCTACTACAGGTTGACGCCTCAGTAGCACTTTCACCAAATTCAACGGAAACGATGCCATTTCGTAGTCTAGGTTATGTATCGTTTTGAACAACCTTCAGAAAGTTTTGAATCCGAAGGACAACTTCAAAAATTCAAATTCAAAAATGCTACTATAGCAGCACTTGTTTTGAATTCGAAAAATTCCTATGCCAGGATGATCTATGGGTTTTGTATAGTTTTGAACAACCTCTAAAAAGTTTTGAATCCGATTCAGTTTTTCGTAATAACGAATTCAAAAATGCTACTACAGATTGACGCCTCAGTAGCACTTTCACCAAATTCAACGGAAACGATGCCATTTCGTAGTCTAGGTTATGTATCGTTTTGAACAACCTTCAGAAAGTTTTGAATCCGAAGGACAACTTCAAAAATTCAAATTCAAAAATGCTACTATAGCAGCACTTGTTTTGAATTCGAAAAATTCCTATGCCAGGATGATCTATGGGTTTTGTATAGTTTTGAACAACCTTTAAAAAGTTTTGAATCCGATTCAGTTTTTCGTAATAACGAATTCAAAAATGCTACTACAGGTTGACGCCTCAGTAGCACTTTCACCAAATTCAACGGAAACGATGCCATTTCGTAGTCTAGGTTATGTATCGTTTTGAACAACCTTCAGAAAGTTTTGAATCCGAAGGACAACTTCAAAAATTCAAATTCAAAAATGCTACTATAGCAGCACTTGTTTTGAATTCGAAAAATTCCTATGCCAGGATGATCTATGGGTTTTGTATAGTTTTGAACAACCTTTAAAAAGTTTTGAACCCGATTCAGTTTTTCGTAATAACGAATTCAAAAATGCTACTACAGATTGACGCCTCAGTAGCACTTTCACCAAATTCAACGGAAACGATGCCATTTCGTAGTCTAGGTTATGTATCGTTTTGAACAACCTTCAGAAAGTTTTGAATCCGAAGGACAACTTCAAAAATTCAAATTCAAAAATGCTACTATAGCAGCACTTGTTTTGAATTCGAAAAATTCCTATGCCAGGATGATCTATGGGTTTTGTATAGTTTTGAACAACCTTTAAAAAGTTTTGAATCCGATTCAGTTTTTCGTAATAACGAATTCAAAAATGCTACTACAGGTTGACGCCTCAGTAGCACTTTCACCAAATTCAACGGAAACGATGCCATTTCGTAGTCTAGGTTATGTATCGTTTTGAACAACCTTCAGAAAGTTTTGAATCCGAAGGACAACTTCAAAAATTCAAATTCAAAAATGCTACTATAGCAGCACTTGTTATGAATTCGAAAAATTCCTATGCCAGGATGATCTATGGGTTTTGTATAGTTTTGAACAACCTTTAAAAAGTTTTGAATCCGATTCAGTTTTTCGTAATAACGAATTCAAAAATGCTACTACTACGGGTGACGCCTCCGTAGCACTTTCACCAAATTCAACGGAAACGATGCCATTTCGTAGTCTAGGTTATGTATCGTTTTGAACAACCTTCAGAAAGTTTTGAATCCGAAGGACAACTTCAAAAATTCAAATTCAAAAATGCTACTATAGCAGCACTTGTTTTGAATTCGAAAAATTCCTATGCCAGGATGATCTATGGGTTTTGTATAGTTTTGAACAACCTTTAAAAAGTTTTGAATCCGATTCAGTTTTTCGTAATAACGAATTCAAAAATGCTACTACTACGGGTGACGCCTCTGTAGCACTTTCACCAAATTCAACGGAAACGATGCCATTTCGTAGTCTAGGTTATGTATCGCTTTGAACAACCTTCAGAAAGTTTTGAATCCGAAGGACAACTTCAAAAGTTCAAATTCAAAAATGCTACTATAGCAGCACTTGTTTTGAATTCGAAAAACTCCTATGCCAGGATGATCTATGGGTTTTGTATAGTTTTGAACAACCTTTAAAAAGTTTTGAATCCGATTCAGTTTTTCGTAATAACGAATTCAAAAATGCTACTACAGGTTGACGCCTCAGTAGCACTTTCACCAAATTCAACGGAAACGATGCCATTTCGTAGTCTAGGTTATGTATCGTTTTGAACAACCTTCAGAAAGTTTTGAATCCGAAGGACAACTTCAAAAATTCAAATTCAAAAATGCTACTATAGCAGCACTTGTTTTGAATTCGAAAAATTCCTATGCCAGGATGATCTATGGGTTTTGTATAGTTTTGAACAACCTTTAAAAAGTTTTGAATCCGATTCAGTTTTTCGTAATAACGAATTCAAAAATGCTACTACTACGGGTGACGCCTCAGTAGCACTTTCACCAAATTCAACGGAAACGATGCCATTTCGTAGTCTAGGTTATGTATCGTTTTGAACAACCTTCAGAAAGTTTTGAATCCGAAGGACAACTTCAAAAATTCAAATTCAAAAATGCTACTATAGCAGCACTTGTTTTGAATTCGAAAAATTCCTATGCCAGGATGATCTATGGGTTTTGTATAGTTTTGAACAACATTTAAAAAGTTTTGAATCCGATTCAGTTTTTCGTAATAACGAATTCAAAAATGCTACTACTACGGGTGACGCCTCAGTAGCACTTTCACCAAATTCAACGGAAACGATGCCATTTCGTAGTCTAGGTTATGTATCGTTTTGAACAACCTTCAGAAAGTTTTGAATCCGAAGGACAACTTCAAAAATTCAAATTCAAAAATGCTACTATAGCAGCACTTGTTTTGAATTCGAAAAATTCCTATGCCAGGATGATCTATGGGTTTTGTATAGTTTTGAACAACCTTTAAAAAGTTTTGAATCCGATTCAGTTTTTCGTAATAACGAATTTAAAAATGCTACTACTACGGGTGACGCCTCCGTAGCACTTTCACCAAATTCAACTGAAACGATGCTATTTCGTAGTCTAGGTTATGTATCGTTTTGAACAACCTTCAGAAAGTTTTGAATCCGAAGGACAACTTCAAAAATTCAAATTCAAAAATGCTACTATGGCAGCACTTGTTTTCAATTCGAATAACTCCTATGCCAGGATGATCTATGGGTTTTGTATAGTTTTGAACAACCTTTAAAAAGTTTTGAATCCGATTCAGTTTTTCTTAATAACGAATTCAAAAATGCTACTACAGGTTGACGCCTCAGTAGCACTTTCACCAAATTCAACGGAAACGATGCCATTTCGTAGTCTAGGTTATGTATAGTTTTGAACAACCTTCAGAAAGTTTTGAATCCGAAGGACAACTTCAAAAATTCTAATTCAAAAATGCTACTATAGCAGCACTTGTTTTGAATTCGAAAAATTCCTATGCCAGGATGATCTATGGGTTTTGTATAGTTTTGAACAACCTTTAAAAAGTTTTGAATCCGATTCAGTTTTTCGTAATAACGAATTCAAAAATGCTACTACTACGGGTGACGCCTCAGTAGCACTTTCACCAAATTCAACGGAAACGATGCCATTTCGTAGTCTAGGTTATGTATCGTTTTGAAAAACCTTCAGAAAGTTTTGAATCCGAAGGACAACTTCAAAAATTCAAATTCAAAAATGCTACTATAGCAGCACTTGTTTTGAATTCGAAAAATTCCTATGCCAGGATGATCTATGGGTTTTGTATAGTTTTGAACAACCTTTAAAAAGTTTTGAATCCGATTCAGTTTTTCGTAATAACGAATTCAAAAATGCTACTACTACGGGTGACGCCTCTGTAGCACTTTCACCAAATTCAACGGAAACGATGCCATTTCGTAGTCTAGGTTATGTATCGCTTTGAACAACCTTCAGAAAGTTTTGAATCCGAAGGACAACTTCAAAAGTTCAAATTCAAAAATGCTACTATAGCAGCACTTGTTTTGAATTCGAAAAACTCCTATGCCAGGATGATCTATGGGTTTTGTATAGTTTTGAACAACCTTTAAAACGTTTTGAATCCGATTCAGTTTTTCGTAATAACGAATTCAAAAATGCTACTACAGGTTGACGCCTCAGTAGCACTTTCACCAAATTCAACGGAAACGATGCCATTTCGTAGTCTAGGTTATGTATCGTTTTGAACAACCTTCAGAAAGTTTTGAATCCGAAGGACAACTTCAAAAATTCAAATTCAAAAATGCTACTATAGCAGCACTTGTTTTGAATTCGAAAAATTCCTATGCCAGGATGATCTATGGGTTTTGTATAGTTTTGAACAACCTTTAAAAAGTTTTGAATCCGATTCAGTTTTTCGTAATAACGAATTTAAAAATGCTACTACTACGGGTGACGCCTCCGTAGCACTTTCACCAAATTCAACGGAAACGATGCCATTTCGTAGTCTAGGTTATGTATCGTTTTGAAAAACCTTCAGAAAGTTTTGAATCCGAAGGACAACTTCAAAAATTCAAATTCAAAAATGCTACTATAGCAGCACTTGTTTAGAATTCGAAAAATTCCTATGCCAGGATGATCTATGGGTTTTGTATAGTTTTGAACAACCTTTAAAAAGTTTTGAATCCGATTCAGTTTTTCGTAATAACGAATTCAAAAATGCTACTACAGGTTGACGCCTCAGTAGCACTTTCACCAAATTCAACGGAAACGATGCCATTTCGTAGTCTAGGTTATGTATCGTTTTGAACAACCTTCAGAAAGTTTTGAATCCGAAGGACAACTTCAAAAATTCAAATTCAAAAATGCTACTATAGCAGCACTTGTTTTGAATTCGAAAAATTCCTATGCCAGGATGATCTATGCGTTTTGTATAGTTTTGAACAACATTTAAAAAGTTTTGAATCCGATTCAGTTTTTCGTAATAACGAATTCAAAAATGCTACTACAGGTTGACGCCTCAGTAGCACTTTCACCAAATTCAACGGAAACGATGCCATTTCGTAGTCTAGGTTATGTATCGTTTTGAACAACCTTCAGAAAGTTTTGAATCCGAAGGACAACTTCAAAAATTCAAATTCAAAAATGCTACTATAGCAGCACTTGTTATGAATTCGAAAAATTCCTATGCCAGGATGATCTATGGGTTTTGTATAGTTTTGAACAACCTTTAAAAAGTTTTGAATCCGATTCAGTTTTTCGTAATAACGAATTCAAAAATGCTACTACTACGGGTGACGCCTCCGTAGCACTTTCACCAAATTCAACGGAAACGATGCCATTTCGTAGTCTAGGTTATGTATCGTTTTGAACAACCTTCAGAAAGTTTTGAATCCGAAGGACAACTTCAAAAATTCAAATTCAAAAATGCTACTATAGCAGCTTTGGTTTGAATTCGAAAAATTCCTATGCCAGGATGATCTATGGGTTTTGTATAGTTTTGAACAACCTTTAAAAAGTTTTGAATCCGATTCAGTTTTTCGTAATAACGAATTCAAAAATGCTACTACTACGGGTGACGCCTCTGTAGCACTTTCACCAAATTCAACGGAAACGATGCCATTTCGTAGTCTAGGTTATGTATCGTTTTGAACAACCTTCAGAAAGTTTTGAATCCGAAGGACAACTTCAAAAATTCAAATTCAAAAATGCTACTATAGCAGCACTTGTTTTGAATTCGAAAAATTCCTATGCCAGGATGATCTATGGGTTTTGTATAGTTTTGAACAACCTTTAAAAAGTTTTGAATCCGATTCAGTTTTTCGTAATAACGAATTCAAAAATGCTACTACTACGGGTGACGCCTCTGTAGCACTTTCACCAAATTCAACGGAAACGATGCCATTTCGTAGTCTAGGTTATGTATCGCTTTGAACAACCTTCAGAAAGTTTTGAATCCGAAGGACAACTTCAAAAGTTCAAATTCAAAAATGCTACTATAGCAGCACTTGTTTTGAATTCGAAAAACTCCTATGCCAGGATGATCTATGGGTTTTGTATAGTTTTGAACAACCTTTAAAAAGTTTTGAATCCGATTCAGTTTTTCGTAATAACGAATTCAAAAATGCTACTACAGGTTGACGCCTCAGTAGCACTTTCACCAAATTCAACGGAAACGATGCCATTTCGTAGTCTAGGTTATGTATCGTTTTGAACAACCTTCAGAAAGTTTTGAATCCGAAGGACAACTTCAAAAATTCAAATTCAAAAATGCTACTATAGCAGCACTTGTTTTGAATTCGAAAAATTCCTATGCCAGGATGATCTATGGGTTTTGTATAGTTTTGAACAACCTTTAAAAAGTTTTGAATCCGATTCAGTTTTTCGTAATAACGAATTCAAAAATGCTACTACAGGTTGACGCCTCAGTAGCACTTTCACCAAATTCAACGGAAACGATGCCATTTCGTAGTCTAGGTTATGTATCGTTTTGAACAACCTTCAGAAAGTTTTGAATCCGAAGGACAACTTCAAAAATTCAAATTCAAAAATGCTACTATAGCAGCACTTGTTTTGAATTCGAAAAATTCCTATGCCAGGATGATCTATGGGTTTTGTATAGTTTTGAACAACCTTTAAAAAGTTTTGAATCCGATTCAGTTTTTCGTAATAACGAATTTAAAAATGCTACTACTACGGGTGACGCCTCCGTAGCACTTTCACCAAATTCAACGGAAACGATGCCATTTCGTAGTCTAGGTTATGTATCGTTTTGAAAAACCTTCAGAAAGTTTTGAATCCGAAGGACAACTTCAAAAATTCAAATTCAAAAATGCTACTATAGCAGCACTTGTTTAGAATTCGAAAAATTCCTATGCCAGGATGATCTATGGGTTTTGTATAGTTTTGAACAACCTTTAAAAGTTTTGAATCCGATTCAGTTTTTCGTAATAACGAATTCAAAAATGCTACTACAGGTTGACGCCTCAGTAGCACTTTCACCAAATTCAACGGAAACGATGCCATTTCGTAGTCTAGGTTATGTATCGTTTTGAACAACCTTCAGAAAGTTTTGAATCCGAAGGACAACTTCAAAAATTCAAATTCAAAAATGCTACTATAGCAGCACTTGTTTTGAATTCGAAAAATTCCTATGCCAGGATGATCTATGCGTTTTGTATAGTTTTGAACAACATTTAAAAAGTTTTGAATCCGATTCAGTTTTTCGTAATAACGAATTCAAAAATGCTACTACAGGTTGACGCCTCAGTAGCACTTTCACCAAATTCAACGGAAACGATGCCATTTCGTAGTCTAGGTTATGTATCGTTTTGAACAACCTTCAGAAAGTTTTGAATCCGAAGGACAACTTCAAAAATTCAAATTCAAAAATGCTACTATAGCAGCACTTGTTTTGAATTCGAAAAATTCCTATGCCAGGATGATCTATGGGTTTTGTATAGTTTTGAACAACCTTTAAAAAGTTTTGAACCCGATTCAGTTTTTCGTAATAACGAATTCAAAAATGCTACTACAGATTGACGCCTCAGTAGCACTTTCACCAAATTCAACGGAAACGATGCCATTTCGTAGTCTAGGTTATGTATCGTTTTGAACAACCTTCAGAAAGTTTTGAATCCGAAGGACAACTTCAAAAATTCAAATTCAAAAATGCTACTATAGCAGCACTTGTTTTGAATTCGAAAAATTCCTATGCCAGGATGATCTATGGGTTTTGTATAGTTTTGAACAACCTTTAAAAAGTTTTGAACCCGATTCAGTTTTTCGTAATAACGAATTTAAAAATGCTACTACTACGGGTGACGCCTCCGTAGCACTTTCACCAAATTCAACGGAAACGATGCCATTTCGTAGTGTAGGTTATGTATCGTTTTGAACAACCTTCAGAAAGTTTTGAATCCGAAGGACAACTTCAAAAATTCAAATTCAAAAATGCTACTATAGCAGCACTTGTTTTGAATTCGAAAAATTCCTATGTCAGGATGATCTATGGGTTTTGTATAGTTTTGAACAAGCTTTAAAAAGTTTTGAATCCGATTCAGTTTTTCGTAATAACGAATTCAAAAATGCTACTACAGATTGACGCCTCAGTAGCACTTTCACCAAATTCAACGGAAACGATGCCATTTCGTAGTCTAGGTTATGTATCGTTTTGAACAACCTTCAGAAAGTTTTGAATCCGAAGGACAACTTCAAAAATTCAAATTCAAAAATGCTACTATAGCAGCACTTGTTTTGAATTCGAAAAATTCCTATGCCAGGATGATCTATGGGTTTTGTATAGTTTTGAACAACCTTTAAAAAGTTTTGAATCCGATTCAGTTTTTCGTAATAACGAATTCAAAAATGCTACTACTACGGGTGACGCCTCCGTAGCACTTTCACCAAATTCAACGGAAACGATGCCATTTCGTAGTCTAGGTTATGTATCGTTTTGAACAACCTTCAGAAAGTTTTGAATCCGAAGGACAACTTCAAAAATTCAAATTCAAAAATGCTACTATAGCAGCACTTGTTTTGAATTCGAAAAATTCCTATGCCAGGATGATCTATGGGTTTTGTATAGTTTTGAACAACCTTTAAAAAGTTTTGAATCCGATTCAGTTTTTCGTAATAACGAATTCAAAAATGCTACTACTACGGGTGACGCCTCTGTAGCACTTTCACCAAATTCAACGGAAACGATGCCATTTCGTAGTCTAGGTTATGTATCGCTTTGAACAACCTTCAGAAAGTTTTGAATCCGAAGGACAACTTCAAAAGTTCAAATTCAAAAATGCTACTATAGCAGCACTTGTTTTGAATTCGAAAAATTCCTATGCCAGGATGATCTATGGGTTTTGTATAGTTTTGAACAACCTTTAAAAAGTTTTGAATCCGATTCAGTTTTTCGTAATAACGAATTCAAAAATGCTACTACAGGTTGACGCCTCAGTAGCACTTTCACCAAATTCAACGGAAACGATGCCATTTCGTAGTCTAGGTTATGTATCGTTTTGAACAACCTTCAGAAAGTTTTGAATCCGAAGGACAACTTCAAAAATTCAAATTCAAAAATGCTACTATAGCAGCACTTGTTATGAATTCGAAAAATTCCTATGCCAGGATGATCTATGGGTTTTGTATAGTTTTGAACAACCTTTAAAAAGTTTTGAATCCGATTCAGTTTTTCGTAATAACGAATTCAAAAATGCTACTACTACGGGTGACGCCTCCGTAGCACTTTCACCAAATTCAACGGAAACGATGCCATTTCGTAATCTAGGTTATGTATCGTTTTGAACAACCTTCAGAAAGTTTTGAATCCGAAGGACAACTTCAAAAATTCAAATTCAAAAATGCTACTATAGCAGCACTTGTTTTGAATTCGAAAAATTCCTATGCCAGGATGATCTATGGGTTTTGTATAGTTTTGAACAACCTTTAAAAAGTTTTGAATCCGATTCAGTTTTTCGTAATAACGAATTCAAAAATGCTACTACTACGGGTGACGCCTCTGTAGCACTTTCACCAAATTCAACGGAAACGATGCCATTTCGTAGTCTAGGTTATGTATCGCTTTGAACAACCTTCAGAAAGTTTTGAATCCGAAGGACAACTTCAAAAGTTCAAATTCAAAAATGCTACTATAGCAGCACTTGTTTTGAATTCGAAAAACTCCTATGCCAGGATGATCTATGGGTTTTGTATAGTTTTGAACAACCTTTAAAAAGTTTTGAATCCGATTCAGTTTTTCGTAATAACGAATTCAAAAATGCTACTACAGGTTGACGCCTCAGTAGCACTTTCACCAAATTCAACGGAAACGATGCCATTTCGTAGTCTAGGTTATGTATCGTTTTGAACAACCTTCAGAAAGTTTTGAATCCGAAGGACAACTTCAAAAATTCAAATTCAAAAATGCTACTATAGCAGCACTTGTTTTGAATTCGAAAAATTCCTATGCCAGGATGATCTATGGGTTTTGTATAGTTTTGAACAACCTTTAAAAAGTTTTGAATCCGATTCAGTTTTTCGTAATAACGAATTCAAAAATGCTACTACAGGTTGACGCCTCAGTAGCACTTTCACCAAATTCAACGGAAACGATGCCATTTCGTAGTCTAGGTTATGTATCGTTTTGAACAACCTTCAGAAAGTTTTGAATCCGAAGGACAACTTCAAAAATTCAAATTCAAAAATGCTACTATAGCAGCACTTGTTTTGAATTCGAAAAATTCCTATGCCAGGATGATCTATGGGTTTTGTATAGTTTTGAACAACCTTTAAAAAGTTTTGAATCCGATTCAGTTTTTCGTAATAACGAATTTAAAAATGCTACTACTACGGGTGACGCCTACGTAGCACTTTCACCAAATTCAACGGAAACGATGCCATTTCGTAGTGTAGGTTATGTATCGTTTTGAACAACCTTCAGAAAGTTTTGAATCCGAAGGACAACTTCAAAAATTCAAATTCAAAAATGCTACTATAGCAGCACTTGTTTTCAATTCGAATAACTCCTATGCCAGGATGATCTATGGGTTTTGTATAGTTTTGAACAACCTTTAAAAAGTTTTGAATCCGATTCAGTTTTTCGTAATAACGAATTCAAAAATGCTACTACAGGTTGACGCCTCAGTAGCACTTTCACCAAATTCAACGGAAACGATGCCATTTCGTAGTCTAGGTTATGTATCGTTTTGAACAACCTTCAGAAAGTTTTGAATCCGAAGGACAACTTCAAAAATTCAAATTCAAAAATGCTACTATAGCAGCACTTGTTTTGAATTCGAAAAATTCCTATGCCAGGATGATCTATGGGTTTTGTATAGTTTTGAACAACCTCTAAAAAGTTTTGAATCCGATTCAGTTTTTCGTAATAACGAATTCAAAAATGCTACTACAGGTTGACGCCTCAGTAGCACTTTCACCAAATTCAACGGAAACGATGCCATTTCGTAGTCTAGGTTATGTATCGTTTTGAACAACCTTCAGAAAGTTTTGAATCCGAAGGACAACTTCAAAAATTCAAATTCAAAAATGCTACTATAGCAGCACTTGTTTTGAATTCGAAAAATTCCTATGCCAGGATGATCTATGGGTTTTGTATAGTTTTGAACAACCTTTAAAAAGTTTTGAATCCGATTCAGTTTTTCGTAATAACGAATTCAAAAATGCTACTACAGGTTGACGCCTCAGTAGCACTTTCACCAAATTCAACGGAAACGATGCCATTTCGTAGTGTAGGTTATGTATAGTTTTGAACAACCTTCAGAAAGTTTTGAATCCGAAGGACAACTTCAAAAATTCAAATTCAAAAATGCTACTATAGCAGCACTTGTTTTGAATTCGAAAAATTCCTATGCCAGGATGATCTATGGGTTTTGTATAGTTTTGAACAACCTTTAAAAAGTTTTGAACCCGATTCAGTTTTTCGTAATAACGAATTCAAAAATGCTACTACAGATTGACGCCTCAGTAGCACTTTCACCAAATTCAACGGAAACGATGCCATTTCGTAGTCTAGGTTATGTATCGTTTTGAACAACCTTCAGAAAGTTTTGAATCCGAAGGACAACTTCAAAAATTCAAATTCAAAAATGCTACTATAGCAGCACTTGTTTTGAATTCGAAAAATTCCTATGCCAGGATGATCTATGGGTTTTGTATAGTTTTGAACAACCTTTAAAAAGTTTTGAATCCGATTCAGTTTTTCGTAATAACGAATTCAAAAATGCTACTACAGGTTGACGCCTCAGTAGCACTTTCACCAAATTCAACGGAAATGATGCCATTTCGTAGTCTAGGTTATGTATCGTTTTGAACAACCTTCAGAAAGTTTTGAATCCAAAGGACAACTTCAAAAATTCAAATTCAAAAATGCTACTATAGCAGCACTTGTTATGAATTCGAAAAATTCCTATGCCAGGATGATCTATGGGTTTTGTATAGTTTTGAACAACCTTTAAAAAGTTTTGAATCCGATTCAGTTTTTCGTAATAACGAATTCAAAAATGCTACTACTACGGGTGACGCCTCCGTAGCACTTTCACCAAATTCAACGGAAACGATGCCATTTCGTAGTCTAGGTTATGTATCGTTTTGAACAACCTTCAGAAAGTTTTGAATCCGAAGGACAACTTCAAAAATTCAAATTCAAAAATGCTACTATAGCAGCACTTGTTTTGAATTCGAAAAATTCCTATGCCAGGATGATCTATGGGTTTTGTATAGTTTTGAACAACCTTTAAAAGTTTTGAATCCGATTCAGTTTTTCGTAATAACGAATTCAAAAATGCTACTACTACGGGTGACGCCTCTGTAGCACTTTCACCAAATTCAACGGAAACGATGCCATTTCGTAGTCTAGGTTATGTATAGTTTTGAACAACCTTCAGAAAGTTTTGAATCCGAAGGACAACTTCAAAAATTCAAATTCAAAAATGCTACTATAGCAGCACTTGTTTTGAATTCGAAAAATTCCTATGCCAGGATGATCTATGGGTTTTGTATAGTTTTGAACAACCTTTAAAAAGTTTTGAATCCGATTCAGTTTTTCGTAATAACGAATTCAAAAATGCTACTACTACGGGTGACGCCTCAGTAGCACTTTCACCAAATTCAACGGAAACGATGCCATTTCGTAGTCTAGGTTATGTATCGTTTTGAAAAACCTTCAGAAAGTTTTGAATCCGAAGGACAACTTCAAAAATTCAAATTCAAAAATGCTACTATAGCAGCACTTGTTTTGAATTCGAAAAATTCCTATGCCAGGATGATCTATGGGTTTTGTATAGTTTTGAACAACCTTTAAAAAGTTTTGAATCCGATTCAGTTTTTCGTAATAACGAATTCAAAAATGCTACTACTACGGGTGACGCCTCTGTAGCACTTTCACCAAATTCAACGGAAACGATGCCATTTCGTAGTCTAGGTTATGTATCGCTTTGAACAACCTTCAGAAAGTTTTGAATCCGAAGGACAACTTCAAAAGTTCAAATTCAAAAATGCTACTATAGCAGCACTTGTTTTGAATTCGAAAAACTCCTATGCCAGGATGATCTATGGGTTTTGTATAGTTTTGAACAACCTTTAAAACGTTTTGAATCCGATTCAGTTTTTCGTAATAACGAATTCAAAAATGCTACTACAGGTTGACGCCTCAGTAGCACTTTCACCAAATTCAACGGAAACGATGCCATTTCGTAGTCTAGGTTATGTATCGTTTTGAACAACCTTCAGAAAGTTTTGAATCCGAAGGACAACTTCAAAAATTCAAATTCAAAAATGCTACTATAGCAGCACTTGTTTTGAATTCGAAAAATTCCTATGCCAGGATGATCTATGGGTTTTGTATAGTTTTGAACAACCTCTAAAAAGTTTTGAATCCGATTCAGTTTTTCGTAATAACGAATTTAAAAATGCTACTACTACGGGTGACGCCTCCGTAGCACTTTCACCAAATTCAACGGAAACGATGCCATTTCGTAGTGTAGGTTATGTATCGTTTTGAACAACCTTCAGAAAGTTTTGAATCCGAAGGACAACTTCAAAAATTCTAATTCAAAAATGCTACTATAGCAGCACTTGTTTTCAATTCGAATAACTCCTATGCCAGGATGATCTATGGGTTTTGTATAGTTTTGAACAACCTTTAAAAAGTTTTGAATCCGATTCAGTTTTTCGTAATAACGAATTCAAAAATGCTACTACAGGTTGACGCCTCAGTAGCACTTTCACCAAATTCAACGGAAACGATGCCATTTCATAGTCTAGGTTATGTATCGTTTTGAAAAACCTTCAGAGAGTTTTGAATCCGAAGGACAACTTCAAAAATTCAAATTCAAAAATGCTACTATAGCAGCACTTGTTTTGAATTCGAAAAATTCCTATGCCAGGATGATCTATGGGTTTTGTATAGTTTTGAACAACCTTTAAAAAGTTTTGAATCCGATTCAGTTTTTCGTAATAACGAATTCAAAAATGCTACTACAGGTTGACGCCTCAGTAGCACTTTCACCAAATTCAACGGAAACGATGCCATTTCGTAGTCTAGGTTATGTATCGTTTTGAACAACCTTCAGAAAGTTTTGAATCCGAAGGACAACTTCAAAAATTCAAATTCAAAAATGCTACTATAGCAGCACTTGTTTTGAATTCGAAAAATTCCTATGCCAGGATGATCTATGGGTTTTGTATAGTTTTGAACAACCTTTAAAAAGTTTTGAATCCGATTCAGTTTTTCGTAATAACGAATTCAAAAATGCTACTACAGGTTGACGCCTCAGTAGCACTTTCACCAAATTCAACGGAAACGATGCCATTTCGTAGTCTAGGTTATGTATCGTTTTGAACAACCTTCAGAAAGTTTTGAATCCGAAGGACAACTTCAAAAATTCAAATTCAAAAATGCTACTATAGCAGCACTTGTTATGAATTCGAAAAATTCCTATGCCAGGATGATCTATGGGTTTTGTATAGTTTTGAACAACCTTTAAAAAGTTTTGAATCCGATTCAGTTTTTCGTAATAACGAATTCAAAAATGCTACTACTACGGGTGACGCCTCCGTAGCACTTTCACCAAATTCAACGGAAACGATGCCATTTCGTAGTCTAGGTTATGTATCGTTTTGAACAACCTTCAGAAAGTTTTGAATCCGAAGGACAACTTCAAAAATTCAAATTCAAAAATGCTACTATAGCAGCACTTGTTTTGAATTCGAAAAATTCCTATGCCAGGATGATCTATGGGTTTTGTATAGTTTTGAACAACCTTTAAAAAGTTTTGAATCCGATTCAGTTTTTCGTAATAACGAATTCAAAAATGCTACTACTACGGGTGACGCCTCTGTAGCACTTTCACCAAATTCAACGGAAACGATGCCATTTCGTAGTCTAGGTTATGTATCGCTTTGAACAACCTTCAGAAAGTTTTGAATCCGAAGGACAACTTCAAAAGTTCAAATTCAAAAATGCTACTATAGCAGCACTTGTTTTGAATTCGAAAAACTCCTATGCCAGGATGATCTATGGGTTTTGTATAGTTTTGAACAACCTTTAAAAAGTTTTGAATCCGATTCAGTTTTTCGTAATAACGAATTCAAAAATGCTACTACAGGTTGACGCCTCAGTAGCACTTTCACCAAATTCAACGGAAACGATGCCATTTCGTAGTCTAGGTTATGTATCGTTTTGAACAACCTTCAGAAAGTTTTTAATCCGAAGGACAACTTCAAAAATTCAAATTCAAAAATGCTACTATAGCAGCACTTGTTTTGAATTCGAAAAATTCCTATGCCAGGATGATCTATGGGTTTTGTATAGTTTTGAACAACCTTTAAAAAGTTTTGAATCCGATTCAGTTTTTCGTAATAACGAATTCAAAAATGCTACTACTACGGGTGACGCCTCAGTAGCACTTTCACCAAATTCAACGGAAACGATGCCATTTCGTAGTCTAGGTTATGTATCGTTTTGAACAACCTTCAGAAAGTTTTGAATCCGAAGGACAACTTCAAAAATTCAAATTCAAAAATGCTACTATAGCAGCACTTGTTTTGAATTCGAAAAATTCCTATGCCAGGATGATCTATGGGTTTTGTATAGTTTTGAACAACCTTTAAAAAGTTTTGAATCCGATTCAGTTTTTCGTAATAACGAATTTAAAAATGCTACTACTACGGGTGACGCCTCCGTAGCACTTTCACCAAATTCAACTGAAACGATGCTATTTCGTAGTCTAGGTTATGTATCGTTTTGAACAACCTTCAGAAAGTTTTGAATCCGAAGGACAACTTCAAAAATTCAAATTCAAAAATGCTACTATGGCAGCACTTGTTTTCAATTCGAATAACTCCTATGCCAGGATGATCTATGGGTTTTGTATAGTTTTGAACAACCTTTAAAAAGTTTTGAATCCGATTCAGTTTTTCTTAATAACGAATTCAAAAATGCTACTACAGGTTGACGCCTCAGTAGCACTTTCACCAAATTCAACGGAAACGATGCCATTTCGTAGTCTAGGTTATGTATAGTTTTGAACAACCTTCAGAAAGTTTTGAATCCGAAGGACAACTTCAAAAATTCTAATTCAAAAATGCTACTATAGCAGCACTTGTTTTGAATTCGAAAAATTCCTATGCCAGGATGATCTATGGGTTTTGTATAGTTTTGAACAACCTTTAAAAAGTTTTGAATCCGATTCAGTTTTTCGTAATAACGAATTCAAAAATGCTACTACTACGGGTGACGCCTCAGTAGCACTTTCACCAAATTCAACGGAAACGATGCCATTTCGTAGTCTAGGTTATGTATCGTTTTGAAAAACCTTCAGAAAGTTTTGAATCCGAAGGACAACTTCAAAAATTCAAATTCAAAAATGCTACTATAGCAGCACTTGTTTTGAATTCGAAAAATTCCTATGCCAGGATGATCTATGGGTTTTGTATAGTTTTGAACAACCTTTAAAAAGTTTTGAATCCGATTCAGTTTTTCGTAATAACGAATTCAAAAATGCTACTACTACGGGTGACGCCTCTGTAGCACTTTCACCAAATTCAACGGAAACGATGCCATTTCGTAGTCTAGGTTATGTATCGTTTTGAACAACCTTCAGAAAGTTTTGAATCCGAAGGACAACTTCAAAAATTCAAATTCAAAAATGCTACTATAGCAGCACTTGTTTTGAATTCGAAAAATTCCTATGCCAGGATGATCTATGGGTTTTGTATAGTTTTGAACAACCTTTAAAAAGTTTTGAATCCGATTCAGTTTTTCGTAATAACGAATTTAAAAATGCTACTACTACGGGTGACGCCTCCGTAGCACTTTCACCAAATTCAACGGAAACGATGCCATTTCGTAGTGTAGGTTATGTATCGTTTTGAACAACCTTCAGAAAGTTTTGAATCCGAAGGACAACTTCAAAAATTCTAATTCAAAAATGCTACTATAGCAGCACTTGTTTTCAATTCGAATAACTCCTATGCCAGGATGATCTATGGGTTTTGTATAGTTTTGAACAACCTTTAAAAAGTTTTGAATCCGATTCAGTTTTTCGTAATAACGAATTCAAAAATGCTACTACAGGTTGACGCCTCAGTAGCACTTTCACCAAATTCAACGGAAACGATGCCATTTCGTAGTCTAGGTTATGTATCGTTTTGAAAAACCTTCAGAAAGTTTTGAATCCGAATGACAACTTCAAAAATTCAAATTCAAAAATGCTACTATAGCAGCACTTGTTTAGAATTCGAAAAATTCCTATGCCAGGATGATCTATGGGTTTTGTATAGTTTTGAACAACCTTTAAAAAGTTTTGAATCCGATTCAGTTTTTCGTAATAACGAATTCAAAAATGCTACTACAGGTTGACGCCTCAGTAGCACTTTCACCAAATTCAACGGAAACGATGCCATTTCGTAGTCTAGGTTATGTATCGTTTTGAACAACCTTCAGAAAGTTTTGAATCCGAAGGACAACTTCAAAAATTCAAATTCAAAAATGCTACTATAGCAGCACTTGTTTTGAATTCGAAAAATTCCTATGCCAGGATGATCTATGCGTTTTGTATAGTTTTGAACAACATTTAAAAAGTTTTGAATCCGATTCAGTTTTTCGTAATAACGAATTCAAAAATGCTACTACAGGTTGACGCCTCAGTAGCACTTTCACCAAATTCAACGGAAACGATGCCATTTCGTAGTCTAGGTTATGTATCGTTTTGAACAACCTTCAGAAAGTTTTGAATCCGAAGGACAACTTCAAAAATTCAAATTCAAAAATGCTACTATAGCAGCACTTGTTTTGAATTCGAAAAATTCCTATGCAAGGATGATCTATGGGTTTTGTATAGTTTTGAACAACCTTTAAAAAGTTTTGAACCCGATTCAGTTTTTCGTAATAACGAATTCAAAAATGCTACTACAGATTGACGCCTCAGTAGCACTTTCACCAAATTCAACGGAAACGATGCCATTTCGTAGTCTAGGTTATGTATCGTTTTGAACAACCTTCAGAAAGTTTTGAATCCGAAGGACAACTTCAAAAATTCAAATTCAAAAATGCTACTATAGCAGCACTTGTTTTGAATTCGAAAAATTCCTATGCCAGGATGATCTATGGGTTTTGTATAGTTTTGAACAACCTTTAAAAAGTTTTGAACCCGATTCAGTTTTTCGTAATAACGAATTTAAAAATGCTACTACTACGGGTGACGCCTCCGTAGCACTTTCACCAAATTCAACGGAAACGATGCCATTTCGTAGTGTAGGTTATGTATCGTTTTGAACAACCTTCAGAAAGTTTTGAATCCGAAGGACAACTTCAAAAATTCAAATTCAAAAATGCTACTATAGCAGCACTTGTTTTGAATTCGAAAAATTCCTATGTCAGGATGATCTATGGGTTTTGTATAGTTTTGAACAAGCTTTAAAAAGTTTTGAATCCGATTCAGTTTTTCGTAATAACGAATTCAAAAATGCTACTACAGATTGACGCCTCAGTAGCACTTTCACCAAATTCAACGGAAACGATGCCATTTCGTAGTCTAGGTTATGTATCGTTTTGAACAACCTTCAGAAAGTTTTGAATCCGAAGGACAACTTCAAAAATTCAAATTCAAAAATGCTACTATAGCAGCACTTGTTTTGAATTCGAAAAATTCCTATGCCAGGATGATCTATGGGTTTTGTATAGTTTTGAACAACCTTTAAAAAGTTTTGAATCCGATTCAGTTTTTCGTAATAACGAATTCAAAAATGCTACTACTACGGGTGACGCCTCCGTAGCACTTTCACCAAATTCAACGGAAACGATGCCATTTCGTAGTCTAGGTTATGTATCGTTTTGAACAACCTTCAGAAAGTTTTGAATCCGAAGGACAACTTCAAAAATTCAAATTCAAAAATGCTACTATAGCAGCACTTGTTTTGAATTCGAAAAATTCCTATGCCAGGATGATCTATGGGTTTTGTATAGTTTTGAACAACCTTTAAAAAGTTTTGAATCCGATTCAGTTTTTCGTAATAACGAATTCAAAAATGCTACTACTACGGGTGACGCCTCTGTAGCACTTTCACCAAATTCAACGGAAACGATGCCATTTCGTAGTCTAGGTTATGTATCGCTTTGAACAACCTTCAGAAAGTTTTGAATCCGAAGGACAACTTCAAAAGTTCAAATTCAAAAATGCTACTATAGCAGCACTTGTTTTGAATTCGAAAAATTCCTATGCCAGGATGATCTATGGGTTTTGTATAGTTTTGAACAACCTTTAAAAAGTTTTGAATCCGATTCAGTTTTTCGTAATAACGAATTCAAAAATGCTACTACAGGTTGACGCCTCAGTAGCACTTTCACCAAATTCAACGGAAACGATGCCATTTCGTAGTCTAGGTTATGTATCGTTTTGAACAACCTTCAGAAAGTTTTGAATCCGAAGGACAACTTCAAAAATTCAAATTCAAAAATGCTACTATAGCAGCACTTGTTATGAATTCGAAAAATTCCTATGCCAGGATGATCTATGGGTTTTGTATAGTTTTGAACAACCTTTAAAAAGTTTTGAATCCGATTCAGTTTTTCGTAATAACGAATTCAAAAATGCTACTACTACGGGTGACGCCTCCGTAGCACTTTCACCAAATTCAACGGAAACGATGCCATTTCGTAATCTAGGTTATGTATCGTTTTGAACAACCTTCAGAAAGTTTTGAATCCGAAGGACAACTTCAAAAATTCAAATTCAAAAATGCTACTATAGCAGCACTTGTTTTGAATTCGAAAAATTCCTATGCCAGGATGATCTATGGGTTTTGTATAGTTTTGAACAACCTTTAAAAAGTTTTGAATCCGATTCAGTTTTTCGTAATAACGAATTCAAAAATGCTACTACTACGGGTGACGCCTCTGTAGCACTTTCACCAAATTCAACGGAAACGATGCCATTTCGTAGTCTAGGTTATGTATCGCTTTGAACAACCTTCAGAAAGTTTTGAATCCGAAGGACAACTTCAAAAGTTCAAATTCAAAAATGCTACTATAGCAGCACTTGTTTTGAATTCGAAAAACTCCTATGCCAGGATGATCTATGGGTTTTGTATAGTTTTGAACAACCTTTAAAAAGTTTTGAATCCGATTCAGTTTTTCGTAATAACGAATTCAAAAATGCTACTACAGGTTGACGCCTCAGTAGCACTTTCACCAAATTCAACGGAAACGATGCCATTTCGTAGTCTAGGTTATGTATCGTTTTGAACAACCTTCAGAAAGTTTTGAATCCGAAGGACAACTTCAAAAATTCAAATTCAAAAATGCTACTATAGCAGCACTTGTTTTGAATTCGAAAAATTCCTATGCCAGGATGATCTATGGGTTTTGTATAGTTTTGAACAACCTTTAAAAAGTTTTGAATCCGATTCAGTTTTTCGTAATAACGAATTCAAAAATGCTACTACAGGTTGACGCCTCAGTAGCACTTTCACCAAATTCAACGGAAACGATGCCATTTCGTAGTCTAGGTTATGTATCGTTTTGAACAACCTTCAGAAAGTTTTGAATCCGAAGGACAACTTCAAAAATTCAAATTCAAAAATGCTACTATAGCAGCACTTGTTTTGAATTCGAAAAATTCCTATGCCAGGATGATCTATGGGTTTTGTATAGTTTTGAACAACCTTTAAAAAGTTTTGAATCCGATTCAGTTTTTCGTAATAACGAATTTAAAAATGCTACTACTACGGGTGACGCCTACGTAGCACTTTCACCAAATTCAACGGAAACGATGCCATTTCGTAGTGTAGGTTATGTATCGTTTTGAACAACCTTCAGAAAGTTTTGAATCCGAAGGACAACTTCAAAAATTCAAATTCAAAAATGCTACTATAGCAGCACTTGTTTTGAATTCGAAAAATTCCTATGCCAGGATGATCTATGGGTTTTGTATAGTTTTGAACAACCTCTAAAAAGTTTTGAATCCGATTCAGTTTTTCGTAATAACGAATTCAAAAATGCTACTACAGGTTGACGCCTCAGTAGCACTTTCACCAAATTCAACGGAAACGATGCCATTTCGTAGTCTAGGTTATGTATCGTTTTGAACAACCTTCAGAAAGTTTTGAATCCGAAGGACAACTTCAAAAATTCAAATTCAAAAATGCTACTATAGCAGCACTTGTTTTAAATTCGAAAAATTCCTATGCCAGGATGATCTATGGGTTTTGTATAGTTTTGAACAACCTTTAAAAAGTTTTGAATCCGATTCAGTTTTTCGTAATAACGAATTCAAAAATGCTACTACAGGTTGACGCCTCAGTAGCACTTTCACCAAATTCAACGGAAACGATGCCATTTCGTAGTGTAGGTTATGTATAGTTTTGAACAACCTTCAGAAAGTTTTGAATCCGAAGGACAACTTCAAAAATTCAAATTCAAAAATGCTACTATAGCAGCACTTGTTTTGAATTCGAAAAATTCCTATGCCAGGATGATCTATGGGTTTTGTATAGTTTTGAACAACCTTTAAAAAGTTTTGAACCCGATTCAGTTTTTCGTAATAACGAATTCAAAAATGCTACTACAGATTGACGCCTCAGTAGCACTTTCACCAAATTCAACGGAAACGATGCCATTTCGTAGTCTAGGTTATGTATCGTTTTGAACAACCTTCAGAAAGTTTTGAATCCGAAGGACAACTTCAAAAATTCAAATTCAAAAATGCTACTATAGCAGCACTTGTTTTCAATTCGAATAACTCCTATGCCAGGATGATCTATGGGTTTTGTATAGTTTTGAACAACCTTTAAAAAGTTTTGAATCCGATTCAGTTTTTCGTAATAACGAATTCAAAAATGCTACTACAGGTTGACGCCTCAGTAGCACTTTCACCAAATTCAACGGAAACGATGCCATTTCGTAGTCTAGGTTATGTATCGTTTTGAAAAACCTTCAGAAAGTTTTGAATCCGAAGGACAACTTCAAAAATTCAAATTCAAAAATGCTACTATAGCAGCACTTGTTTAGAATTCGAAAAATTCCTATGCCAGGATGATCTATGGGTTTTGTATAGTTTTGAACAACCTTTAAAAAGTTTTGAATCCGATTCAGTTTTTCGTAATAACGAATTCAAAAATGCTACTACAGGTTGACGCCTCAGTAGCACTTTCACCAAATTCAACGGAAACGATGCCATTTCGTAGTCTAGGTTATGTATCGTTTTGAACAACCTTCAGAAAGTTTTGAATCCGAAGGACAACTTCAAAAATTCAAATTCAAAAATGCTACTATAGCAGCACTTGTTTTGAATTCGAAAAATTCCTATGCCAGGATGATCTATGCGTTTTGTATAGTTTTGAACAACATTTAAAAAGTTTTGAATCCGATTCAGTTTTTCGTAATAACGAATTCAAAAATGCTACTACAGGTTGACGCCTCAGTAGCACTTTCACCAAATTCAACGGAAACGATGCCATTTCGTAGTCTAGGTTATGTATCGTTTTGAACAACCTTCAGAAAGTTTTGAATCCGAAGGACAACTTCAAAAATTCAAATTCAAAAATGCTACTATAGCAGCACTTGTTTTGAATTCGAAAAATTCCTATGCAAGGATGATCTATGGGTTTTGTATAGTTTTGAACAACCTTTAAAAAGTTTTGAACCCGATTCAGTTTTTCGTAATAACGAATTCAAAAATGCTACTACAGATTGACGCCTCAGTAGCACTTTCACCAAATTCAACGGAAACGATGCCATTTCGTAGTCTAGGTTATGTATAGTTTTGAACAACCTTCAGAAAGTTTTGAATCCGAAGGACAACTTCAAAAATTCAAATTCAAAAATGCTACTATAGCAGCACTTGTTTTGAATTCGAAAAATTCCTATGCCAGGATGATCTATGGGTTTTGTATAGTTTTGAACAACCTTTAAAAAGTTTTGAACCCGATTCAGTTTTTCGTAATAACGAATTTAAAAATGCTACTACTACGGGTGACGCCTCAGTAGCACTTTCACCAAATTCAACGGAAACGATGCCATTTCGTAGTGTAGGTTATGTATCGTTTTGAACAACCTTCAGAAAGTTTTGAATCCGAAGGACAACTTCAAAAATTCAAATTCAAAAATGCTACTATAGCAGCACTTGTTTTGAATTCGAAAAATTCCTATGTCAGGATGATCTATGGGTTTTGTATAGTTTTGAACAAGCTTTAAAAAGTTTTGAATCCGATTCAGTTTTTCGTAATAACGAATTCAAAAATGCTACTACAGATTGACGCCTCAGTAGCACTTTCACCAAATTCAACGGAAACGATGCCATTTCGTAGTCTAGGTTATGTATCGTTTTGAACAACCTTCAGAAAGTTTTGAATCCGAAGGACAACTTCAAAAATTCAAATTCAAAAATGCTACTATAGCAGCACTTGTTTTGAATTCGAAAAATTCCTATGCCAGGATGATCTATGGGTTTTGTATAGTTTTGAACAACCTTTAAAAAGTTTTGAATCCGATTCAGTTTTTCGTAATAACGAATTCAAAAATGCTACTACTACGGGTGACGCCTCCGTAGCACTTTCACCAAATTCAACGGAAACGATGCCATTTCGTAGTCTAGGTTATGTATCGTTTTGAACAACCTTCAGAAAGTTTTGAATCCGAAGGACAACTTCAAAAATTCAAATTCAAAAATGCTACTATAGCAGCACTTGTTTTGAATTCGAAAAATTCCTATGCCAGGATGATCTATGGGTTTTGTATAGTTTTGAACAACCTTTAAAAAGTTTTGAATCCGATTCAGTTTTTCGTAATAACGAATTCAAAAATGCTACTACTACGGGTGACGCCTCTGTAGCACTTTCACCAAATTCAACGGAAACGATGCCATTTCGTAGTCTAGGTTATGTATCGCTTTGAACAACCTTCAGAAAGTTTTGAATCCGAAGGACAACTTCAAAAGTTCAAATTCAAAAATGCTACTATAGCAGCACTTGTTTTGAATTCGAAAAATTCCTATGCCAGGATGATCTATGGGTTTTGTATAGTTTTGAACAACCTTTAAAAAGTTTTGAATCCGATTCAGTTTTTCGTAATAACGAATTCAAAAATGCTACTACAGGTTGACGCCTCAGTAGCACTTTCACCAAATTCAACGGAAACGATGCCATTTCGTAGTCTAGGTTATGTATCGTTTTGAACAACCTTCAGAAAGTTTTGAATCCGAAGGACAACTTCAAAAATTCAAATTCAAAAATGCTACTATAGCAGCACTTGTTATGAATTCGAAAAATTCCTATGCCAGGATGATCTATGGGTTTTGTATAGTTTTGAACAACCTTTAAAAAGTTTTGAATCCGATTCAGTTTTTCGTAATAACGAATTCAAAAATGCTACTACTACGGGTGACGCCTCCGTAGCACTTTCACCAAATTCAACGGAAACGATGCCATTTCGTAATCTAGGTTATGTATCGTTTTGAACAACCTTCAGAAAGTTTTGAATCCGAAGGACAACTTCAAAAATTCAAATTCAAAAATGCTACTATAGCAGCACTTGTTTTGAATTCGAAAAATTCCTATGCCAGGATGATCTATGGGTTTTGTATAGTTTTGAACAACCTTTAAAAAGTTTTGAATCCGATTCAGTTTTTCGTAATAACGAATTCAAAAATGCTACTACTACGGGTGACGCCTCTGTAGCACTTTCACCAAATTCAACGGAAACGATGCCATTTCGTAGTCTAGGTTATGTATCGCTTTGAACAACCTTCAGAAAGTTTTGAATCCGAAGGACAACTTCAAAAGTTCAAATTCAAAAATGCTACTATAGCAGCACTTGTTTTGAATTCGAAAAACTCCTATGCCAGGATGATCTATGGGTTTTGTATAGTTTTGAACAACCTTTAAAAAGTTTTGAATCCGATTCAGTTTTTCGTAATAACGAATTCAAAAATGCTACTACAGGTTGACGCCTCAGTAGCACTTTCACCAAATTCAACGGAAACGATGCCATTTCGTAGTCTAGGTTATGTATCGTTTTGAACAACCTTCAGAAAGTTTTGAATCCGAAGGACAACTTCAAAAATTCAAATTCAAAAATGCTACTATAGCAGCACTTGTTTTGAATTCGAAAAATTCCTATGCCAGGATGATCTATGGGTTTTGTATAGTTTTGAACAACCTTTAAAAAGTTTTGAATCCGATTCAGTTTTTCGTAATAACGAATTCAAAAATGCTACTACAGGTTGACGCCTCAGTAGCACTTTCACCAAATTCAACGGAAACGATGCCATTTCGTAGTCTAGGTTATGTATCGTTTTGAACAACCTTCAGAAAGTTTTGAATCCGAAGGACAACTTCAAAAATTCAAATTCAAAAATGCTACTATAGCAGCACTTGTTTTGAATTCGAAAAATTCCTATGCCAGGATGATCTATGGGTTTTGTATAGTTTTGAACAACCTTTAAAAAGTTTTGAATCCGATTCAGTTTTTCGTAATAACGAATTTAAAAATGCTACTACTACGGGTGACGCCTACGTAGCACTTTCACCAAATTCAACGGAAACGATGCCATTTCGTAGTGTAGGTTATGTATCGTTTTGAACAACCTTCAGAAAGTTTTGAATCCGAAGGACAACTTCAAAAATTCAAATTCAAAAATGCTACTATAGCAGCACTTGTTTTGAATTCGAAAAATTCCTATGCCAGGATGATCTATGGGTTTTGTATAGTTTTGAACAACCTCTAAAAAGTTTTGAATCCGATTCAGTTTTTCGTAATAACGAATTCAAAAATGCTACTACAGGTTGACGCCTCAGTAGCACTTTCACCAAATTCAACGGAAACGATGCCATTTCGTAGTCTAGGTTATGTATCGTTTTGAACAACCTTCAGAAAGTTTTGAATCCGAAGGACAACTTCAAAAATTCAAATTCAAAAATGCTACTATAGCAGCACTTGTTTTAAATTCGAAAAATTCCTATGCCAGGATGATCTATGGGTTTTGTATAGTTTTGAACAACCTTTAAAAAGTTTTGAATCCGATTCAGTTTTTCGTAATAACGAATTCAAAAATGCTACTACAGGTTGACGCCTCAGTAGCACTTTCACCAAATTCAACGGAAACGATGCCATTTCGTAGTGTAGGTTATGTATAGTTTTGAACAACCTTCAGAAAGTTTTGAATCCGAAGGACAACTTCAAAAATTCAAATTCAAAAATGCTACTATAGCAGCACTTGTTTTGAATTCGAAAAATTCCTATGCCAGGATGATCTATGGGTTTTGTATAGTTTTGAACAACCTTTAAAAAGTTTTGAACCCGATTCAGTTTTTCGTAATAACGAATTCAAAAATGCTACTACAGATTGACGCCTCAGTAGCACTTTCACCAAATTCAACGGAAACGATGCCATTTCGTAGTCTAGGTTATGTATCGTTTTGAACAACCTTCAGAAAGTTTTGAATCCGAAGGACAACTTCAAAAATTCAAATTCAAAAATGCTACTATAGCAGCACTTGTTTTGAATTCGAAAAATTCCTATGCCAGGATGATCTATGGGTTTTGTATAGTTTTGAACAACCTTTAAAAAGTTTTGAATCCGATTTAGTTTTTCGTAATAACGAATTCAAAAATGCTACTTCAGGTTGACGCCTCAGTAGCACTTTCACCAAATTCAACGGAAATGATGCCATTTCGTAGTCTAGGTTATGTATCGTTTTGAACAACCTTCAGAAAGTTTTGAATCCAAAGGACAACTTCAAAAATTCAAATTCAAAAATGCTACTATAGCAGCACTTGTTATGAATTCGAAAAATTCCTATGCCAGGATGATCTATGGGTTTTGTATAGTTTTGAACAACCTTTAAAAAGTTTTGAATCCGATTCAGTTTTTCGTAATAACGAATTCAAAAATGCTACTACTACGGGTGACGCCTCCGTAGCACTTTCACCAAATTCAACGGAAACGATGCCATTTCGTAGTCTAGGTTATGTATCGTTTTGAACAACCTTCAGAAAGTTTTGAATCCGAAGGACAACTTCAAAAATTCAAATTCAAAAATGCTACTATAGCAGCACTTGTTTTGAATTCGAAAAATTCCTATGCCAGGATGATCTATGGGTTTTGTATAGTTTTGAACAACCTTTAAAAGTTTTGAATCCGATTCAGTTTTTCGTAATAACGAATTCAAAAATGCTACTACTACGGGTGACGCCTCTGTAGCACTTTCACCAAATTCAACGGAAACGATGCCATTTCGTAGTCTAGGTTATGTATCGCTTTGAACAACCTTCAGAAAGTTTTGAATCCGAAGGACAACTTCAAAAGTTCAAATTCAAAAATGCTACTATAGCAGCACTTGTTTTGAATTCGAAAAACTCCTATGCCAGGATGATCTATGGGTTTTGTATAGTTTTGAACAACCTTTAAAAAGTTTTGAATCCGATTCAGTTTTTCGTAATAACGAATTCAAAAATGCTACTACAGGTTGACGCCTCAGTAGCACTTTCACCAAATTCAACGGAAACGATGCCATTTCGTAGTCTAGGTTATGTATCGTTTTGAACAACCTTCAGAAAGTTTTGAATCCGAAGGACAACTTCAAAAATTCAAATTCAAAAATGCTACTATAGCAGCACTTGTTTTGAATTCGAAAAACTCCTATGCCAGGATGATCTATGGGTTTTGTATAGTTTTGAACAACCTTTAAAAAGTTTTGAATCCGATTCAGTTTTTCGTAATAACGAATTTAAAAATGCTACTACTACGGGTGACGCCTCCGTAGCACTTTCACCAAATTCAACGGAAACGATGCCATTTCGTAGTCTAGGTTATGTATCGTTTTGAAAAACCTTCAGAAAGTTTTGAATCCGAAGGACAACTTCAAAAATTCAAATTCAAAAATGCTACTATAGCAGCACTTGTTTTCAATTCGAATAACTCCTATGCCAGGATGATCTATGGGTTTTGTATAGTTTTGAACAACCTTTAAAAAGTTTTGAATCCGATTCAGTTTTTCGTAATAACGAATTCAAAAATGCTACTACAGGTTGACGCCTCAGTAGCACTTTCACCAAATTCAACGGAAACGATGCCATTTCGTAGTCTAGGTTATGTATCGTTTTGAACAACCTTCAGAAAGTTTTGAATCCGAAGGACAACTTCAAAAATTCAAATTCAAAAATGCTACTATAGCAGCACTTGTTTTGAATTCGAAAAATTCCTATGCCAGGATGATCTATGGGTTTTGTATAGTTTTGAACAACCTCTAAAAAGTTTTGAATCCGATTCAGTTTTTCGTAATAACGAATTCAAAAATGCTACTACAGGTTGACGCCTCAGTAGCACTTTCACCAAATTCAACGGAAACGATGCCATTTCGTAGTCTAGGTTATGTATCGTTTTGAACAACCTTCAGAAAGTTTTGAATCCGAAGGACAACTTCAAAAATTCAAATTCAAAAATGCTACTATAGCAGCACTTGTTTTGAATTCGAAAAATTCCTATGCCAGGATGATCTATGGGTTTTGTATAGTTTTGAACAACCTTTAAAAAGTTTTGAATCCGATTCAGTTTTTCGTAATAACGAATTCAAAAATGCTACTACAGGTTGACGCCTCAGTAGCACTTTCACCAAATTCAACGGAAACGATGCCATTTCGTAGTCTAGGTTATGTATCGTTTTGAACAACCTTCAGAAAGTTTTGAATCCGAAGGACAACTTCAAAAATTCAAATTCAAAAATGCTACTATAGCAGCACTTGTTTTGAATTCGAAAAATTCCTATGCCAGGATGATCTATGGGTTTTGTATAGTTTTGAACAACCTTTAAAAAGTTTTGAATCCGATTCAGTTTTTCGTAATAACGAATTCAAAAATGCTACTACTACGGGTGACGCCTCTGTAGCACTTTCACCAAATTCAACGGAAACGATGCCATTTCGTAGTCTAGGTTATGTATCGCTTTGAACAACCTTCAGAAAGTTTTGAATCCGAAGGACAACTTCAAAAGTTCAAATTCAAAAATGCTACTATAGCAGCACTTGTTTTGAATTCGAAAAACTCCTATGCCAGGATGATCTATGGGTTTTGTATAGTTTTGAACAACCTTTAAAAAGTTTTGAATCCGATTCAGTTTTTCGTAATAACGAATTCAAAAATGCTACTACAGGTTGACGCCTCAGTAGAACTTTCACCAAATTCAACGGAAACGATGCCATTTCGTAGTCTAGGTTATGTATCGTTTTGAACAACCTTCAGAAAGTTTTGAATCCGAAGGACAACTTCAAAAATTCAAATTCAAAAATGCTACTATAGCAGCACTTGTTTTGAATTCGAAAAATTCCTATGCCAGGATGATCTATGGGTTTTGTATAGTTTTGAACAACCTTTAAAAAGTTTTGAATCCGATTCAGTTTTTCGTAATAACGAATTCAAAAATGCTACTACAGGTTGACGCCTCAGTAGCACTTTCACCAAATTCAACGGAAACGATGCCATTTCGTAGTGTAGGTTATGTATCGTTTTGAACAACCTTCAGAAAGTTTTGAATCCGAAGGACAACTTCAAAAATTCAAATTCAAAAATGCTACTATAGCAGCACTTGTTTTGAATTCGAAAAATTCCTATGCCAGGATGATCTATGGGTTTTGTATAGTTTTGAACAACCTTTAAAAAGTTTTGAATCCGATTCAGTTTTTCGTAATAACGAATTTAAAAATACTACTACTACGGGTGACGCCTCCGTAGCACTTTCACCAAATTCAACGGAAACGATGCCATTTCGTAGTGTAGGTTATGTATAGTTTTGAACAACCTTCAGAAAGTTTTGAATCCGAAGGACAACTTCAAAAATTCAAATTCCAAAATGCTACTATAGCAGCACTTGTTTTCAATTCGAATAACTCCTATGCCAGGATGATCTATGGGTTTTGTATAGTTTTGAACAACCTTTAAAAAGTTTTGAATCCGATTCAGTTTTTCGTAATAACGAATTCAAAAATGCTACTACAGGTTGACGCCTCAGTAGCACTTTCACCAAATTCAACGGAAACGATGCCATTTCGTAGTCTAGGTTATGTATCGTTTTGAACAACCTTCAGAAAGTTTTGAATCCGAAGGACAACTTCAAAAATTCAAATTCAAAAATGCTACTATAGCAGCACTTGTTTTGAATTCGAAAAATTCCTATGCCAGGATGATCTATGGGTTTTGTATAGTTTTGAACAACCACTAAAAAGTTTTGAATCCGATTCAGTTTTTCGTAATAACGAATTCAAAAATGCTACTACAGGTTGACGCCTCAGTAGCACTTTCACCAAATTCAACGGAAACGATGCCATTTCGTAGTCTAGGTTATGTATCGTTTTGAACAACCTTCAGAAAGTTTTGAATCCGAAGGACAACTTCAAAAATTCAAATTCAAAAATGCTACTATAGCAGCACTTGTTTTGAATTCGAAAAATTCCTATGCCAGGATGATCTATGGGTTTTGTATAGTTTTGAACAACCTTTAAAAGTTTTGAATCCGATTCAGTTTTTCGTAATAACGAATTCAAAAATGCTACTACAGGTTGACGCCTCAGTAGCACTTTCACCAAATTCAACGGAAACGATGCCATTTCGTAGTCTAGGTTATGTATCGTTTTGAACAACCTTCAGAAAGTTTTGAATCCGAAGGACAACTTCAAAAATTCAAATTCAAAAATGCTACTATAGCAGCACTTGTTTTGAATTCGAAAAATTCCTATGCCAGGATGATCTATGGGTTTTGTATAGTTTTGAACAACCTTTAAAAAGTTTTGAACCCGATTCAGTTTTTCGTAATAACGAATTCAAAAATGCTACTACAGATTGACGCCTCAGTAGCACTTTCACCAAATTCAACGGAAACGATGCCATTTCGTAGTCTAGGTTATGTATCGTTTTGAACAACCTTCAGAAAGTTTTGAATCCGAAGGACAACTTCAAAAATTCAAATTCAAAAATGCTACTATAGCAGCACTTGTTTTGAATTCGAAAAATTCCTATGCCAGGATGATCTATGGGTTTTGTATAGTTTTGAACAACCTTTAAAAAGTTTTGAATCCGATTCAGTTTTTCGTAATAACGAATTCAAAAATGCTACTACAGGTTGACGCCTCAGTAGCACTTTCACCAAATTCAACGGAAATGATGCCATTTCGTAGTCTAGGTTATGTATCGTTTTGAACAACCTTCAGAAAGTTTTGAATCCAAAGGACAACTTCAAAAATTCAAATTCAAAAATGCTACTATAGCAGCACTTGTTATGAATTCGAAAAATTCCTATGCCAGGATGATCTATGGGTTTTGTATAGTTTTGAACAACCTTTAAAAAGTTTTGAATCCGATTCAGTTTTTCGTAATAACGAATTCAAAAATGCTACTACTACGGGTGACGCCTCCGTAGCACTTTCACCAAATTCAACGGAAACGATGCCATTTCGTAGTCTAGGTTATGTATCGTTTTGAACAACCTTCAGAAAGTTTTGAATCCGAAGGACAACTTCAAAAATTCAAATTCAAAAATGCTACTATAGCAGCACTTGTTTTGAATTCGAAAAATTCCTATGCCAGGATGATCTATGGGTTTTGTATAGTTTTGAACAACCTTTAAAAGTTTTGAATCCGATTCAGTTTTTCGTAATAACGAATTCAAAAATGCTACTACTACGGGTGACGCCTCTGTAGCACTTTCACCAAATTCAACGGAAACGATGCCATTTCGTAGTCTAGGTTATGTATCGCTTTGAACAACCTTCAGAAAGTTTTGAATCCGAAGGACAACTTCAAAAGTTCAAATTCAAAAATGCTACTATAGCAGCACTTGTTTTGAATTCGAAAAACTCCTATGCCAGGATGATCTATGGGTTTTGTATAGTTTTGAACAACCTTTAAAAAGTTTTGAATCCGATTCAGTTTTTCGTAATAACGAATTCAAAAATGCTACTACAGGTTGACGCCTCAGTAGCACTTTCACCAAATTCAACGGAAACGATGCCATTTCGTAGTCTAGGTTATGTATCGTTTTGAACAACCTTCAGAAAGTTTTGAATCCGAAGGACAACTTCAAAAATTCAAATTCAAAAATGCTACTATAGCAGCACTTGTTTTGAATTCGAAAAATTCCTATGCCAGGATGATCTATGGGTTTTGTATAGTTTTGAACAACCTTTAAAAAGTTTTGAATCCGATTCAGTTTTTCGTAATAACGAATTTAAAAATGCTACTACTACGGGTGACGCCTCCGTAGCACTTTCACCAAATTCAACGGAAACGATGCCATTTCGTAGTCTAGGTTATGTATCGATTTGAAAAACCTTCAGAAAGTTTTGAATCCGAAGGACAACTTCAAAAATTCAAATTCAAAAATGCTACTATAGCAGCACTTGTTTTCAATTCTAATAACTCCTATGCCAGGATGATCTATGGGTTTTGTATAGTTTTGAACAACCTTTAAAAAGTTTTGAATCCGATTCAGTTTTTCGTAATAACGAATTCAAAAATGCTACTACAGGTTGACGCCTCAGTAGCACTTTCACCAAATTCAACGGAAACGATGCCATTTCGTAGTCTAGGTTATGTATCGTTTTGAACAACCTTCAGAAAGTTTTGAATCCGAAGGACAACTTCAAAAATTCTAATTCAAAAATGCTACTATAGCAGCACTTGTTTTGAATTCGAAAAATTCCTATGCCAGGATGATCTATGGGTTTTGTATAGTTTTGAACAACCTCTAAAAAGTTTTGAATCCGATTCAGTTTTTCGTAATAACGAATTCAAAAATGCTACTACAGGTTGACGCCTCAGTAGCACTTTCACCAAATTCAACGGAAACGATGCCATTTCGTAGTCTAGGTTATGTATCGTTTTGAACAACCTTCAGAAAGTTTTGAATCCGAAGGACAACTTCAAAAATTCAAATTCAAAAATGCTACTATAGCAGCACTTGTTTTGAATTCGAAAAATTCCTATGCCAGGATGATCTATGGGTTTTGTATAGTTTTGAACAACCTTTAAAAAGTTTTGAATCCGATTCAGTTTTTCGTAATAACGAATTCAAAAATGCTACTACAGGTTGACGCCTCAGTAGCACTTTCACCAAATTCAACGGAAACGATGCCATTTCGTAGTCTAGGTTATGTATCGTTTTGAACAACCTTCAGAAAGTTTTGAATCCGAAGGACAACTTCAAAAATTCAAATTCAAAAATGCTACTATAGCAGCACTTGTTTTGAATTCGAAAAATTCCTATGCCAGGATGATCTATGGGTTTTGTATAGTTTTGAACAACCTTTAAAAAGTTTTGAACCCGATTCAGTTTTTCGTAATAACGAATTCAAAAATGCTACTACAGATTGACGCCTCAGTAGCACTTTCACCAAATTCAACGGAAACGATGCCATTTCGTAGTCTAGGTTATGTATCGTTTTGAACAACCTTCAGAAAGTTTTGAATCCGAAGGACAACTTCAAAAATTCAAATTCAAAAATGCTACTATAGCAGCACTTGTTTTGAATTCGAAAAATTCCTATGCCAGGATGATCTATGGGTTTTGTATAGTTTTGAACAACCTCTAAAAAGTTTTGAATCCGATTCAGTTTTTCGTAATAACGAATTCAAAAATGCTACTACAGGTTGACGCCTCAGTAGCACTTTCACCAAATTCAACGGAAACGATGCCATTTCGTAGTCTAGGTTATGTATCGTTTTGAACAACCTTCAGAAAGTTTTGAATCCGAAGGACAACTTCAAAAATTCAAATTCAAAAATGCTACTATAGCAGCACTTGTTTTGAATTCGAAAAATTCCTATGCCAGGATGATCTATGGGTTTTGTATAGTTTTGAACAACCTTTAAAAGTTTTGAATCCGATTCAGTTTTTCGTAATAACGAATTCAAAAATGCTACTACAGGTTGACGCCTCAGTAGCACTTTCACCAAATTCAACGGAAACGATGCCATTTCGTAGTCTAGGTTATGTATCGTTTTGAACAACCTTCAGAAAGTTTTGAATCCGAAGGACAACTTCAAAAATTCAAATTCAAAAATGCTACTATAGCAGCACTTGTTTTGAATTCGAAAAATTCCTATGCCAGGATGATCTATGGGTTTTGTATAGTTTTGAACAACCTTTAAAAAGTTTTGAACCCGATTCAGTTTTTCGTAATAACGAATTCAAAAATGCTACTACAGATTGACGCCTCAGTAGCACTTTCACCAAATTCAACGGAAACGATGCCATTTCGTAGTCTAGGTTATGTATCGTTTTGAACAACCTTCAGAAAGTTTTGAATCCGAAGGACAACTTCAAAAATTCAAATTCAAAAATGCTACTATAGCAGCACTTGTTTTGAATTCGAAAAATTCCTATGCCAGGATGATCTATGGGTTTTGTATAGTTTTGAACAACCTTTAAAAAGTTTTGAATCCGATTCAGTTTTTCGTAATAACGAATTCAAAAATGCTACTACAGGTTGACGCCTCAGTAGCACTTTCACCAAATTCAACGGAAATGATGCCATTTCGTAGTCTAGGTTATGTATCGTTTTGAAAAACCTTCAGAAAGTTTTGAATCCAAAGGACAACTTCAAAAATTCAAATTCAAAAATGCTACTATAGCAGCACTTGTTATGAATTCGAAAAATTCCTATGCCAGGATGATCTATGGGTTTTGTATAGTTTTGAACAACCTTTAAAAAGTTTTGAATCCGATTCAGTTTTTCGTAATAACGAATTCAAAAATGCTACTACTACGGGTGACGCCTCCGTAGCACTTTCACCAAATTCAACGGAAACGATGCCATTTCGTAGTCTAGGTTATGTATCGTTTTGAACAACCTTCAGAAAGTTTTGAATCCGAAGGACAACTTCAAAAATTCAAATTCAAAAATGCTACTATAGCAGCACTTGTTTTGAATTCGAAAAATTCCTATGCCAGGATGATCTATGGGTTTTGTATAGTTTTGAACAACCTTTAAAAGTTTTGAATCCGATTCAGTTTTTCGTAATAACGAATTCAAAAATGCTACTACTACGGGTGACGCCTCTGTAGCACTTTCACCAAATTCAACGGAAACGATGCCATTTCGTAGTCTAGGTTATGTATCGCTTTGAACAACCTTCAGAAAGTTTTGAATCCGAAGGACAACTTCAAAAGTTCAAATTCAAAAATGCTACTATAGCAGCACTTGTTTTGAATTCGAAAAACTCCTATGCCAGGATGATCTATGGGTTTTGTATAGTTTTGAACAACCTTTAAAAAGTTTTGAATCCGATTCAGTTTTTCGTAATAACGAATTCAAAAATGCTACTACAGGTTGACGCCTCAGTAGCACTTTCACCAAATTCAACGGAAACGATGCCATTTCGTAGTCTAGGTTATGTATCGTTTTGAACAACCTTCAGAAAGTTTTGAATCCGAAGGACAACTTCAAAAATTCAAATTCAAAAATGCTACTATAGCAGCACTTGTTTTGAATTCGAAAAATTCCTATGCCAGGATGATCTATGGGTTTTGTATAGTTTTGAACAACCTTTAAAAAGTTTTGAATCCGATTCAGTTTTTCGTAATAACGAATTTAAAAATGCTACTACTACGGGTGACGCCTCCGTAGCACTTTCACCAAATTCAACGGAAACGATGCCATTTCGTAGTCTAGGTTATGTATCGTTTTGAAAAACCTTCAGAAAGTTTTGAATCCGAAGGACAACTTCAAAAATTCAAATTCAAAAATGCTACTATAGCAGCACTTGTTTTCAATTCGAATAAC
Source organism: Lepisma saccharinum (assembly GCF_977018435.1). Lineage (NCBI taxonomy): Eukaryota > Metazoa > Arthropoda > Insecta > Zygentoma > Lepismatidae > Lepisma > Lepisma saccharinum. The sequence continues at coordinate 64,282,987 of NC_139246.1, read as the reverse complement.
TCCTATGCCAGGATGATCTATGGGTTTTGTATAGTTTTGAACAACCTTTAAAAAGTTTTGAATCCGATTCAGTTTTTCGTAATAACGAATTCAAAAATGCTACTACAGGTTGACGCCTCAGTAGCACTTTCACCAAATTCAACGGAAACGATGCCATTTCGTAGTCTAGGTTATGTATCGTTTTGAACAACCTTCAGAAAGTTTTGAATCCGAAGGACAACTTCAAAAATTCAAATTCAAAAATGCTACTATAGCAGCACTTGTTTTGAATTCGAAAAATTCCTATGCCAGGATGATCTATGGGTTTTGTATAGTTTTGAACAACCTCTAAAAAGTTTTGAATCCGATTCAGTTTTTCGTAATAACGAATTCAAAAATGCTACTACAGGTTGACGCCTCAGTAGCACTTTCACCAAATTCAACGGAAACGATGCCATTTCGTAGTCTAGGTTATGTATCGTTTTGAACAACCTTCAGAAAGTTTTGAATCCGAAGGACAACTTCAAAAATTCAAATTCAAAAATGCTACTATAGCAGCACTTGTTTTGAATTCGAAAAATTCCTATGCCAGGATGATCTATGGGTTTTGTATAGTTTTGAACAACCTTTAAAAAGTTTTGAACCCGATTCAGTTTTTCGTAATAACGAATTCAAAAATGCTACTACAGATTGACGCCTCAGTAGCACTTTCACCAAATTCAACGGAAACGATGCCATTTCGTAGTCTAGGTTATGTATCGTTTTGAACAACCTTCAGAAAGTTTTGAATCCGAAGGACAACTTCAAAAATTCAAATTCAAAAATGCTACTATAGCAGCACTTGTTTTGAATTCGAAAAATTCCTATGCCAGGATGATCTATGGGTTTTGTATAGTTTTGAACAACCTCTAAAAAGTTTTGAATCCGATTCAGTTTTTCGTAATAACGAATTCAAAAATGCTACTACAGGTTGACGCCTCAGTAGCACTTTCACCAAATTCAACGGAAACGATGCCATTTCGTAGTCTAGGTTATGTATCGTTTTGAACAACCTTCAGAAAGTTTTGAATCCGAAGGACAACTTCAAAAATTCAAATTCAAAAATGCTACTATAGCAGCACTTGTTTTCAATTCGAATAACTCCTATGCCAGGATGATCTATGGGTTTTGTATAGTTTTGAACAACCTTTAAAAAGTTTTGAATCCGATTCAGTTTTTCGTAATAACGAATTCAAAAATGCTACTACAGGTTGACGCCTCAGTAGCACTTTCACCAAATTCAACGGAAACGATGCCATTTCGTAGTCTAGGTTATGTATCGTTTTGAACAACCTTCAGAAAGTTTTGAATCCGAAGGACAACTTCAAAAATTCAAATTCAAAAATGCTACTATAGCAGCACTTGTTTTGAATTCGAAAAATTCCTATGCCAGGATGATCTATGGGTTTTGTATAGTTTTGAACAACCTTTAAAAGTTTTGAATCCGATTCAGTTTTTCGTAATAACGAATTCAAAAATGCTACTACAGGTTGACGCCTCAGTAGCACTTTCACCAAATTCAACGGAAACGATGCCATTTCGTAGTCTAGGTTATGTATCGTTTTGAACAACCTTCAGAAAGTTTTGAATCCGAAGGACAACTTCAAAAATTCAAATTCAAAAATGCTACTATAGCAGCACTTGTTTTGAATTCGAAAAATTCCTATGCCAGGATGATCTATGGGTTTTGTATAGTTTTGAACAACCTTTAAAAAGTTTTGAACCCGATTCAGTTTTTCGTAATAACGAATTCAAAAATGCTACTACAGATTGACGCCTCAGTAGCACTTTCACCAAATTCAACGGAAACGATGCCATTTCGTAGTCTAGGTTATGTATCGTTTTGAACAACCTTCAGAAAGTTTTGAATCCGAAGGACAACTTCAAAAATTCAAATTCAAAAATGCTACTATAGCAGCACTTGTTTTGAATTCGAAAAATTCCTATGCCAGGATGATCTATGGGTTTTGTATAGTTTTGAACAACCTTTAAAAAGTTTTGAATCCGATTCAGTTTTTCGTAATAACGAATTCAAAAATGCTACTACAGGTTGACGCCTCAGTAGCACTTTCACCAAATTCAACGGAAATGATGCCATTTCGTAGTCTAGGTTATGTATCGTTTTGAACAACCTTCAGAAAGTTTTGAATCCAAAGGACAACTTCAAAAATTCAAATTCAAAAATGCTACTATAGCAGCACTTGTTATGAATTCGAAAAATTCCTATGCCAGGATGATCTATGGGTTTTGTATAGTTTTGAACAACCTTTAAAAAGTTTTGAATCCGATTCAGTTTTTCGTAATAACGAATTCAAAAATGCTACTACTACGGGTGACGCCTCCGTAGCACTTTCACCAAATTCAACGGAAACGATGCCATTTCGTAGTCTAGGTTATGTATCGTTTTGAACAACCTTCAGAAAGTTTTGAATCCGAAGGACAACTTCAAAAATTCAAATTCAAAAATGCTACTATAGCAGCACTTGTTTTGAATTCGAAAAATTCCTATGCCAGGATGATCTATGGGTTTTGTATAGTTTTGAACAACCTTTAAAAGTTTTGAATCCGATTCAGTTTTTCGTAATAACGAATTCAAAAATGCTACTACTACGGGTGACGCCTCTGTAGCACTTTCACCAAATTCAACGGAAACGATGCCATTTCGTAGTCTAGGTTATGTATCGCTTTGAACAACCTTCAGAAAGTTTTGAATCCGAAGGACAACTTCAAAAGTTCAAATTCAAAAATGCTACTATAGCAGCACTTGTTTTGAATTCGAAAAACTCCTATGCCAGGATGATCTATGGGTTTTGTATAGTTTTGAACAACCTTAAAAAGGTTTGAATCCGATTCAGTTTTTCGTAATAACGAATTCAAAAATGCTACTACAGGTTGACGCCTCAGTAGCACTTTCACCAAATTCAACGGAAACGATGCCATTTCGTAGTCTAGGTTATGTATCGTTTTGAACAACCTTCAGAAAGTTTTGAATCCGAAGGACAACTTCAAAAATTCAAATTCAAAAATGCTACTATAGCAGCACTTGTTTTGAATTCGAAAAATTCCTATGCCAGGATGATCTATGGGTTTTGTATAGTTTTGAACAACCTTTAAAAAGTTTTGAATCCGATTCAGTTTTTCGTAATAACGAATTCAAAAATGCTACTACTACGGGTGACGCCTCAGTAGCACTTTCACCAAATTCAACAGAAACGATGCCATTTCGTAGTCTAGGTTATGTATCGTTTTGAACAACCTTCAGAAAGTTTTGAATCCGAAGGACAACTTCAAAAATTCAAATTCAAAAATGCTACTATAGCAGCACTTGTTTTGAATTCGAAAAATTCCTATGCCAGGATGATCTATGGGTTTTGTATAGTTTTGAACAACCTTTAAAAAGTTTTGAATCCGATTCAGTTTTTCGTAATAACGAATTTAAAAATGCTACTACTACGGGTGACGCCTCCGTAGCACTTTCACCAAATTCAACTGAGACGATGCTATTTCGTAGTCTAGGTTATGTATCGTTTTGAACAACCTTCAGAAAGTTTTGAATCCGAAGGACAACTTCAAAAATTCAAATTCAAAAATGCTACTATAGCAGCACTTGTTTTCAATTCGAATAACTCCTATGCCAGGATGATCTATGGGTTTTGTATAGTTTTGAACAACCTTTAAAAAGTTTTGAATCCGATTCAGTTTTTCTTAATAACGAATTCAAAAATGCTACTACAGGTTGACGCCTCAGTAGTACTTTCACCAAATTCAACGGAAACGATGCCATTTCGTAGTCTAGGTTATGTATAGTTTTGAACAACCTTCAGAAAGTTTTGAATCCGAAGGACAACTTCAAAAATTCTAATTCAAAAATGCTACTATAGCAGCACTTGTTTTGAATTCGAAAAATTCCTATGCCAGGATGATCTATGGGTTTTGTATAGTTTTGAACAACCTTTAAAAAGTTTTGAATCCGATTCAGTTTTTCGTAATAACGAATTCAAAAATGCTACTACTACGGGTGACGCCTCAGTAGCACTTTCACCAAATTCAACGGAAACGATGCCATTTCGTAGTCTAGGTTATGTATCGTTTTGAAAAACCTTCAGAAAGTTTTGAATCCGAAGGACAACTTCAAAAATTCAAATTCAAAAATGCTACTATAGCAGCACTTGTTTTGAATTCGAAAAATTCCTATGCCAGGATGATCTATGGGTTTTGTATAGTTTTGAACAAACTTTAAAATGTTTTGAATCCGATTCAGTTTTTCGTAATAACGAATTCAAAAATGCTACTACAGGTTGACGCCTCAGTAGCACTTTCACCAAATTCAACGGAAACGATGCCATTTCGTAGTCTAGGTTATGTATCGTTTTGAACAACCTTCAGAAAGTTTTGAATCCGAAGGACAACTTCAAAAATTCAAATTCAAAAATGCTACTATAGCAGCACTTGTTTTGAATTCGAAAAATTCCTATGCCAGGATGATCTATGGGTCTTGTATAGTTTTGAACAACCTCTAAAAAGTTTTGAATCCGATTCAGTTTTTCGTAATAACGAATTCAAAAATGCTACTACAGGTTGACGCCTCAGTAGCACTTTCACCAAATTCAACGGAAACGATGCCATTTCGTAGTCTAGGTTATGTATCGTTTTGAACAACCTTCAGAAAGTTTTGAATCCGAAGGACAACTTCAAAAATTCAAATTCAAAAATGCTACTATAGCAGCACTTGTTTTGAATTCGAAAAATTCCTATGCCAGGATGATATATGGGTTTTGTATAGTTTTGAACAACCTCTAAAAAGTTTTGAATCCGATTCAGTTTTTCGTAATAACGAATTCAACAATGCTACTACAGATTGACGCCTCAGTAGCACTTTCACCAAATTCAACGGAAACGATGCCATTTCGTAGTCTAGGTTATGTATCGTTTTGAACAACCTTCAGAAAGTTTTGAATCCGAAGGACAACTTCAAAAATTCAAATTCAAAAATGCTACTATAGCAGCACTTGTTTTGAATTCGAAAAATTCCTATGCCAGGATGATCTATGGGTTTTGTATAGTTTTGAACAACCTTTAAAAAGTTTTGAATCCGATTCAGTTTTTCGTAATAACGAATTCAAAAATGCTACTACAGGTTGACGCCTCAGTAGCACTTTCACCAAATTCAACGGAAACGATGCCATTTCGTAGTCTAGGTTATGTATCGTTATGAACAACCTTCAGAAAGTTTTGAATCCGAAGGACAACTTCAAAAATTCAAATTCAAAAATGCTACTATAGCAGCACTTGTTTTGAATTCGAAAAATTCCTATGCCAGGATGATCTATGGGTTTTGTATAGTTTTGAACAACCTTTAAAAAGTTTTGAATCCGATTCAGTTTTTCGTAATAACGAATTTAAAAATGCTACTACTACGGGTGACGCCTCCGTAGCACTTTCACCAAATTCAACGGAAACGATGCCATTTCGTAGTCTAGGTTATGTATCGTTTTGAACAACCTTCAGAAAGTTTTGAATCCGAAGGACAACTTCAAAAATTCAAATTCAAAAATGCTACTATAGCAGCACTTGTTTTCAATTCGAATAACTCCTATGCCAGGATGATCTATGGGTTTTGTATAGTTTTGAACAACCTTTAAAAAGTTTTGAATCCGATTCAGTTTTTCGTAATAACGAATTCAAAAATGCTACTACAGGTTGACGCCTCAGTAGCACTTTCACCAAATTCAACGGAAACGATGCCATTTCGTAGTCTAGGTTATGTATCGTTTTGAACAACCTTCAGAAAGTTTTGAATCCGAAGGACAACTTCAAAAATTCAAATTCAAAAATGCTACTATAGCAGCACTTGTTATGAATTCGAAAAATTCATATGCCAGGATGATCTATGGGTTTTGTATAGTTTTGAACAACCTTTAAAAAGTTTTGAATCCGATTCAGTTTTTCGTAATAACGAATTCAAAAATGCTACTACTACGGGTGACGCCTCCGTAGCACTTTCACCAAATTCAACGGAAACGATGCCATTTCGTAGTCTAGGTTATGTATCGTTTTGAACAACCTTCAGAAAGTTTTGAATCCGAAGGACAACTTCAAAAATTCAAATTCAAAAATGCTACTATAGCAGCACTTGTTTTGAATTCGAAAAATTCCTATGCCAGGATGATCTATGGGTTTTGTATAGTTTTGAACAACCTTTAAAAAGTTTTGAATCCGATTCAGTTTTTCGTAATAACGAATTCAAAAATGCTACTACTACGGGTGACGCCTCTGTAGCACTTTCACCAAATTCAACGGAAACGATGCCATTTCGTAGTCTAGGTTATGTATCGCTTTGAACAACCTTCAGAAAGTTTTGAATCCGAAGGACAACTTCAAAAATTCAAATTCAAAAATGCTACTATAGCAGCACTTGTTTTGAATTCGAAAAACTCCTATGCCAGGATGATCTATGGGTTTTGTATAGTTTTGAACAACCTTTAAAAAGTTTTGAATCCGATTCAGTTTTTCGTAATAACGAATTCAAAAATGCTACTACAGGTTGACGCCTCAGTAGCACTTTCACCAAATTCAACGGAAACGATGCCATTTCGTAGTCTAGGTTATGTATCGTTTTGAACAACCTTCAGAAAGTTTTGAATCCGAAGGACAACTTCAAAAATTCTAATTCAAAAATGCTACTATAGCAGCACTTGTTTTGAATTCGAAAAATTCCTATGCCAGGATGATCTATGGGTTTTGTATAGTTTTGAACAACCTTTAAAAAGTTTTGAATCCGATTCAGTTTTTCGTAATAACGAATTTAAAAATGCTACTACTACGGGTGACGCCTCCGTAGCACTTTCACCAAATTCAACGGAAACGATGCCATTTCGTAGTGTAGGTTATGTATCGTTTTGAACAACCTTCAGAAAGTTTTGAATCCGAAGGACAACTTCAAAAATTCAAATTCAGAAATGCTACTATAGCAGCACTTGTTTTCAATTCGAATAACTCCTATGCCAGGATGATCTATGGGTTTTGTATAGTTTTGAACAACCTTTAAAAAGTTTTGAATCCGATTCAGTTTTTCGTAATAACGAATTCAAAAATGCTACTACAGGTTGACGCCTCAGTAGCACTTTCACCAAATTCAACGGAAACGATGCCATTTCGTAGTCTAGGTTATGTATCGTTTTGAACAACCTTCAGAAAGTTTTGAATCCGAAGGACAACTTCAAAAATTCTAATTCAAAAATGCTACTATAGCAGCACTTGTTTTGAATTCGAAAAATTCCTATGCCAGGATGATCTATGGGTTTTGTATAGTTTTGAACAACCTTTAAAAAGTTTTGAATCCGATTCAGTTTTTCGTAATAACGAATTCAAAAATGCTACTACAGGTTGACGCCTCAGTAGCACTTTCACCAAATTCAACGGAAACGATGCCATTTCGTAGTCTAGGTTATGTATCGTTTTGAAAAACCTTCAGAAAGTTTTGAATCCGAAGGACAACTTCAAAAATTCAAATTCAAAAATGCTACTATAGCAGCACTTGTTTTGAATTCGAAAAATTCCTATGCCAGGATGATCTATGGGTTTTGTATAGTTTTGAACAAGCTTTAAAAAGTTTTGAATCCGATTCAGTTTTTCGTAATAACGAATTCAAAAATGCTACTACAGGTTGACGCCTCAGTAGCACTTTCACCAAATTCAACGGAAACGATGCCATTTCGTAGTCTAAGTTATGTATCGTTTTGAACAACCTTCAGAAAGTTTTGAATCCGAAGGACAACTTCAAAAATTCTAATTCAAAAATGCTACTATAGCAGCACTTGTTTTGAATTCGAAAAATTCCTATGCTAGGATGATCTATGGGTTTTGTATAGTTTTGAACAACCTTTAAAAAGTTTTGAATCCGATTCAGTTTTTCGTAATAACGAATTCAAAAATGCTACTACAGGTTGACGCCTCAGTAGCACTTTCACCAAATTCAACGGAAACGATGCCATTTCGTAGTCTAGGTTATGTATCGTTTTGAACAACCTTCAGAAAGTTTTGAATCCGAAGGACAACTTCAAAAATTCAAATTCAAAAATGCTACTATAGCAGCACTTGTTTTGAATTCGAAAAATTCCTATGCCAGGATGATCTATGGGTTTTGTATAGTTTTGAACAACCTCTAAAAAGTTTTGAATCCGATTCAGTTTTTCGTAATAACGAATTCAAAAATGCTACTACAGGTTGACGCCTCAGTAGCACTTTCACCATATTCAACGGAAACGATGCCATTTCGTAGTCTAGGTTATGTATCGTTTTGAACAACCTTCAGAAAGTTTTGAATCCGAAGGACAACTTCAAAAATTCTAATTCAAAAATGCTACTATAGCAGCACTTGTTTTGAATTCGAAAAATTCCTATGCCAGGATGATCTATGGGTTTTGTATAGTTTTGAACAACCTTTAAAAAGTTTTGAATCCGATTCAGTTTTTCGTAATAACGAATTCAAAAATGCTACTACAGGTTGATGCCTCAGTAGCACTTTCACCAAATTCAACGGAAACGATGCCATTTCGTAGTCTAGGTTATGTATCGTTTTGAACAACCTTCAGAAAGTTTTGAATCCGAAGGACAACTTCAAAAATTCAAATTCAAAAATGCTACTATAGCAGCACTTGTTTTGAATTCGAAAAATTCCTATGCCAGGATGATCTATGGGTTTTGTATAGTTTTGAACAACCTTTAAAAAGTTTTGAACCCGATTCAGTTTTTCGTAATAACGAATTCAAAAATGCTACTACAGATTGACGCCTCAGTAGCACTTTCACCAAATTCAACGGAAACGATGCCATTTCGTAGTCTAGGTTATGTATCGTTTTGAACAACCTTCGAAAAGTTTTGAATCCGAAGGACAACTTCAAAAATTCAAATTCAAAAATGCTACTATAGCAGCACTTGTTTTGAATTCGAAAAATTCCTATGCCAGGATGATCTATGGGTTTTGTATAGTTTTGAACAACCTTTAAAAAGTTTTGAATCCGATTCAGTTTTTCGTAATAACGAATTCAAAAATGCTACTACTACGGGTGACGCCTCAGTAGCACTTTCACCAAATTCAACGGAAACGATGCCATTTCGTAGTCTAGGTTATGTATCGTTTTGAACAACCTTCAGAAAGTTTTGAATCCGAAGGACAACTTCAAAAATTCAAATTCAAAAATGCTACTACAGCAGCACTTGTTATGAATTCGAAAAATTCCTATGCCAGGATGATCTATGGGTTTTGTATAGTTTTGAACAACCTTTAAAAAGTTTTGAATCCGATTCAGTTTTTCGTAATAACGAATTCAAAAATGCTACTACTACGGGTGACGCCTCCGTAGCACTTTCACCAAATTCAACGGAAACGATGCCATTTCGTAGTCTAGGTTATGTATCGTTTTGAACAACCTTCAGAAAGTTTTGAATCCGAAGGACAACTTCAAAAATTCAAATTCAAAAATGCTACTATAGCAGCACTTGTTTTGAATTCGAAAAATTCCTATGCCAGGATGATGTATGGGTTTTGTATAGTTTTGAACAACCTTTAAAAAGTTTTGAATCCGATTCAGTTTTTCGTAATAACGAATTCAAAAATGCTACTACTACGGGTGACGCCTCTGTAGCACTTTCACCAAATTCAACGGAAACGATGCCATTTCGTAGTCTAGGTTATGTATCGCTTTGAACAACCTTCAGAAAGTTTTGAATCCGAAGGACAACTTCAAAAATTCAAATTCAAAAATGCTACTATAGCAGCACTTGTTTTGAATTCGAAAAACTCCTATGCCAAGATGATCTATGGGTTTTGTATAGTTTTGAACAAACCTTTAAAAAGTTTTGAATCCGATTCAGTTTTTCGTAATAACGAATTCAAAAATGCTACTACAGGTTGACGCCTCAGTAGCACTTTCACCAAATTCAACGGAAACGATGCCATTTCGTAGTCTAGGTTATGTATCGTTTTGAACAACCTTCAGAAAGTTTTGAATCCGAAGGACAACTTCAAAAATTCAAATTCAAAAATGCTACTATAGCAGCACTTGTTTTGAATTCGAAAAATTCCTATGCCAGGATGATCTATGGGTTTTGTATAGTTTTGAACAACCTTTAAAAAGTTTTGAATCCGATTCAGTTTTTCGTAATAACGAATTCAAAAATGCTACTACAGGTTGACGCCTCAGTAGCACTTTCACCAAATTCAACGGAAACGATGCCATTTCGTAGTCTAGGTTATGTATCGTTTTGAACAACCTTCAGAAAGTTTTGAATCCGAAGGACAACTTCAAAAATTCTAATTCAAAAATGCTACTATAGCAGCACTTGTTTTGAATTCGAAAAATTCCTATGCCAGGATGATCTATGGGTTTTGTATAGTTTTGAACAACCTTTAAAAAGTTTTGAATCCGATTCAGTTTTTCGTAATAACGAATTCAAAAATGCTACTACTACGGGTGACGCCTCAGTAGCACTTTCACCAAATTCAACGGAAACGATGCCATTTCGTAGTCTAGGTTATGTATCGTTTTGAACAACCTTCAGAAAGTTTTGAATCCGAAGGACAACTTCAAAAATTCAAATTCAAAAATGCTACTATAGCAGCACTTGTTTTGAATTCGAAAAATTCCTATGCCAGGATGATCTATGGGTTTTGTATAGTTTTGAACAACCTTTAAAAAGTTTTGAATCCAATTCAATTTTTCATAATAACGAATTTAAAAATACTACTACTACGGGTGACGCCTCCGTAGCACTTTCACCAAATTCAACTGAAACGATGCTATTTCGTAGTCTAGGTTATGTATCGTTTTGAACAACCTTCAGAAAGTTTTGAATCCGAAGGACAACTTCAAAAATTCAAATTCAAAAATGCTACTATAGCAGCACTTGTTTTCAATTCGAATGACTCCTATGCCAGGATGATCTATGGGTTTTGTATAGTTTTGAACAACCTTTAAAAAGTTTTGAATCCGATTCAGTTTTTCTTAATAACGAATTCAAAAATGCTACTACAGGTTGACGCCTCAGTAGCACTTTCACCAAATTCAACGGAAACGATGCCATTTCGTAGTCTAGGTTATGTATAGTTTTGAACAACCTTCAGAAAGTTTTGAATCCGAAGGACAACTTCAAAAATTCAAATTCAAAAATGCTACTATAGCAGCACTTGTTTTCAATTCGAAAAATTCCTATGCCAGGATGATCTATGGGTTTTGTATAGTTTTGAACAACCTTTAAAAAGTTTTGAATCCGATTCAGTTTTTCGTAATAACGAATTCAAAAATGCTACTACTACGGGTGACGCCTCAGTAGCACTTTCACCAAATTCAACGGAAACGATGCCATTTCGTAGTCTAGGTTATGTATCGTTTTGAAAAACCTTCAGAAAGTTTTGAATCCGAAGGACAACTTCAAAAATTCAAATTCAAAAATGCTACTATAGCAGCACTTGTTTTGAATTCGAAAAATTCCTATGCCAGGATGATCTATGGGTTTTGAATAGTTTTGAACAACCTTTAAAAAGTTTTGAATCCGATTCAGTTTTTCGTAATAACGAATTCAAAAATGCTACTACAGGTTGACGCCTCAGTAGCACTTTCACCAAATTCAACGGAAACGATGCCATTTCGTAGTCTAGGTTATGTATCGTTTTGAACAACCTTCAGAAAGTTTTGAATCCGAAGGACAACTTCAAAAATTCTAATTCAAAAATGCTACTATAGCAGCACTTGTTTTGAATTCGAAAAATTCCTATGCCAGGATGATCTATGGGTTTTGTATAGTTTTGAACAACCTCTAAAAAGTTTTGAATCCGATTCAGTTTTTCGTAATAACGAATTCAAAAATGCTACTACAGGTTGACGCCTCAGTAGCACTTTCACCAAATTCAACGGAAACGATGCCATTTCGTAGTCTAGGTTATGTATCGTTTTGAACAACCTTCAGAAAGTTTTGAATCCGAAGGACAACTTCAAAAATTCAAATTCAAAAATGCTACTATAGCAGCACTTGTTTTGAATTCGAAAAATTCCTATGCCAGGATGATCTATGGGTTTTGTATAGTTTTGAACAACCTCTAAAAAGTTTTGAATCCGATTCAGTTTTTCGTAATAACGAATTCAAAAATGCTACTACAGGTTGACGCCTCAGTAGCACTTTCACCAAATTCAACGGAAACGATGCCATTTCGTAGTCTAGGTTATGTATCGTTTTGAACAACCTTCAGAAAGTTTTGAATCCGAAGGACAACTTCAAAAATTCAAATTCAAAAATGCTACTATAGCAGCACTTGTTTTGAATTCGAAAAATTCCTATGCCAGGATGATCTATGGGTTTTGTATAGTTTTGAACAACCTCTAAAAAGTTTTGAATCCGATTCAGTTTTTCGTAATAACGAATTCAAAAATGCTACTACAGGTTGACGCCTCAGTAGCACTTTCACCAAATTCAACGGAAACGATGCCATTTCGTAGTCTAGGTTATGTATCGTTTTGAACAACCTTCAGAAAGTTTTGAATCCGAAGGACAACTTCAAAAATTCAAATTCAAAAATGCTACTATAGCAGCACTTGTTTTGAATTCGAAAAATTCCTATGCCAGGATGATCTATGGGTTTTGTATAGTTTTGAACAACCTTTAAAAAGTTTTGTATCCGATTCAGTTTTTCGTAATAACGAATTCAAAAATGCTACTACAGGTTGACGCCTCAGTAGCACTTTCACCAAATTCAACGGAAACGATGCCATTTCGTAGTCTAGGTTATGTATCGTTTTGAACAACCTTCAGAAAGTTTTGAATCCGAAGGACAACTTCAAAAATTCAAATTCAAAAATGCTACTATAGCAGCACTTGTTTTGAATTCGAAAAATTCCTATGCCAGGATGATCTATGGGTTTTGTATAGTTTTGAACAACCTTTAAAAAGTTTTGAATCCGATTCAGTTTTTCGTAATAACGAATTCAAAAATGCTACTACTACGGGTGACGCCTCAGTAGCACTTTCACCAAATTCAACGGAAACGATGCCATTTCGTAGTGTAGGTTATGTATCGTTTTGAACAACCTTCAGAAAGTTTTGAATCCGAAGGACAACTTCAAAAATTCAAATTCAAAAATGCTACTATAGCAGCACTTGTTTTGAATTCGAAAAATTCCTATGCCAGGATGATCTATGGGTTTTGTATAGTTTTGAACAACCTTTAAAAAGTTTTGAATCCGATTCAGTTTTTCGTAATAACGAATTTAAAAATGCTACTACTACGGGTGACGCCTCCGTAGCACTTTCACCAAATTCAACGGAAACGATGCTATTTCGTAGTCTAGGTTATGTATCGTTTTGAACAACCTTCAGAAAGTTTTGAATCCGAAGGACAACTTCAAAAATTCAAATTCAAAAATGCTACTATAGCAGCACTTGTTTTCAATTCGAATAACTCCTATGCCAGGATGATCTATGGGTTTTGTATAGTTTTGAACAACCTTTAAAAAGTTTTGAATCCGATTCAGTTTTTCTTAATAACGAATTCAAAAATGCTACTACAGGTTGACGCCTCAGTAGCACTTTCACCAAATTCAACGGAAACGATGCCATTTCGTAGTCTAGGTTATGTATAGTTTTGAACAACCTTCAGAAAGTTTTGAATCCGAAGGACAACTTCAAAAATTCTAATTCAAAAATGCTACTATAGCAGCACTTGTTTTGAATTCGAAAAATTCCTATGCCAGGATGATCTATGGGTTTTGTATAGTTTTGAACAACCTTTAAAAAGTTTTGAATCCGATTCAGTTTTTCGTAATAACGAATTCAAAAATGCTACTACTACGGGTGACGCCTCAGTAGCACTTTCACCAAATTCAACGGAAACGATGCCATTTCGTAGTCTAGGTTATGTATCGTTTTGAAAAACCTTCAGAAAGTTTTGAATCCGAAGGACAACTTCAAAAATTCAAATTCAAAAATGCTACTATAGCAGCACTTGTTTTGAATTCGAAAAATTCCTATGCCAGGATGATCTATGGGTTTTGTATAGTTTTGAACAAACTTTAAAAAGTTTTGAATCCGATTCAGTTTTTCGTAATAACGAATTCAAAAATGCTACTACAGGTTGACGCCTCAGTAGCACTTTCACCAAATTCAACGGAAACGATGCCATTTCGTAGTCTAGGTTATGTATCGTTTTGAACAACCTTCAGAAAGTTTTGAATCCGAAGGACAACTTCAAAAATTCAAATTCAAAAATGCTACTATAGCAGCACTTGTTTTGAATTCGAAAAATTCCTATGCCAGGATGATCTATGGGTTTTGTATAGTTTTGAACAACCTCTAAAAAGTTTTGAATCCGATTCAGTTTTTCGTAATAACGAATTCAAAAATGCTACTACAGATTGACGCCTCAGTAGCACTTTCACCAAATTCAACGGAAACGATGCCATTTCGTAGTCTAGGTTATGTATCGTTTTGAACAACCTTCAGAAAGTTTTGAATCCGAAGGACAACTTCAAAAATTCAAATTCAAAAATGCTACTATAGCAGCACTTGTTTTGAATTCGAAAAATTCCTATGCCAGGATGATCTATGGGTTTTGTATAGTTTTGAACAACCTTTAAAAAGTTTTGAATCCGATTCAGTTTTTCGTAATAACGAATTCAAAAATGCTACTACAGGTTGACGCCTCAGTAGCACTTTCACCAAATTCAACGGAAACGATGCCATTTCGTAGTCTAGGTTATGTATCGTTTTGAACAACCTTCAGAAAGTTTTGAATCCAAAGGACAACTTCAAAAATTCAAATTCAAAAATGCTACTATAGCAGCACTTGTTTTGAATTCGAAAAATTCCTATGCCAGGATGATCTATGGGTTTTGTATAGTTTTGAACAACCTTTAAAAAGTTTTGAACCCGATTCAGTTTTTCGTAATAACGAATTCAAAAATGCTGCTACAGATTGACGCCTCAGTAGCACTTTCACCAAATTCAACGGAAACGAATCCATTTCGTAGTCTAGGTTATGTATCGTTTTGAACAACCTTCAGAAAGTTTTGAATCCGAAGGACAACTTCGAAAATTCAAATTCAAAAATGCTACTATAGCAGCACTTGTTTTGAATTCGAAAAATTCCTATGCCAGGATGATCTATGGGTTTTGTATAGTTTTGAACAACCTTTAAAAAGTTTTGAATCCGATTCAGTTTTTCGTAATAACGAATTCAAAAATGCTACTACAGGTTGACGCCTCAGTAGCACTTTCACCAAATTCAACGGAAACGATGCCATTTCGTAGTCTAGGTTATGTATCGTTTTGAACAACCTTCAGAAAGTTTTGAATCCGAAGGACAACTTCAAAAATTCAAATTCAAAAATGCTACTATAGCAGCACTTGTTATGAATTCGAAAAATTCCTATGCCAGGATGATCTATGGGTTTTGTATAGTTTTGAACAACCTTTAAAAAGTTTTGAATCCGATTCAGTTTTTCGTAATAACGAATTCAAAAATGCTACTACTACGGGTGACGCCTCAGTAGCACTTTCACCAAATTCAACGGAAACGATGCCATTTCGTAGTCTAGGTTATGTATCGTTTTGAAAAACCTTCAGAAAGTTTTGAATCCGAAGGACAACTTCAAAAATTCAAATTCAAAAATGCTACTATAGCAGCACTTGTTTTGAATTCGAAAAATTCCTATGCCAGGATGATCTATGGGTTTTGTATAGTTTTGAACAAACTTTAAAAAGTTTTGAATCCGATTCAGTTTTTCGTAATAACGAATTCAAAAATGCTACTACAGGTTGACGCCTCAGTAGCACTTTCACCAAATTCAACGGAAACGATGCCATTTCGTAGTCTAGGTTATGTATCGTTTTGAACAACCTTCAGAAAGTTTTGAATCCGAAGGACAACTTCAAAAATTCAAATTCAAAAATGCTACTATAGCAGCACTTGTTTTGAATTCGAAAAATTCCTATGCCAGGATGATCTATGGGTTTTGTATAGTTTTGAACAACCTCTAAAAAGTTTTGAATCCGATTCAGTTTTTCGTAATAACGAATTCAAAAATGCTACTACAGGTTGACGCCTCAGTAGCACTTTCACCAAATTCAACGGAAACGATGCCATTTCGTAGTCTAGGTTATGTATCGTTTTGAACAACCTTCAGAAAGTTTTGAATCCGAAGGACAACTTCAAAAATTCAAATTCAAAAATGCTACTATAGCAGCACTTGTTTTGAATTCGAAAAATTCCTATGCCAGGATGATCTATGGGTTTTGTATAGTTTTGAACAACCTCTAAAAAGTTTTGAATCCGATTCAGTTTTTCGTAATAACGAATTCAACAATGCTACTACAGATTGACGCCTCAGTAGCACTTTCACCAAATTCAACGGAAACGATGCCATTTCGTAGTCTAGGTTATGTATCGTTTTGAACAACCTTCAGAAAGTTTTGAATCCGAAGGACAACTTCAAAAATTCAAATTCAAAAATGCTACTATAGCAGCACTTGTTTTGAATTCGAAAAATTCCTATGCCAGGATGATCTATGGGTTTTGTATAGTTTTGAACAACCTTTAAAAAGTTTTGAATCCGATTCAGTTTTTCGTAATAACGAATTCAAAAATGCTACTACAGGTTGACGCCTCAGTAGCACTTTCACCAAATTCAACGGAAACGATGCCATTTCGTAGTCTAGGTTATGTATCGTTTTGAACAACCTTCAGAAAGTTTTGAATCCGAAGGACAACTTCAAAAATTCAAATTCAAAAATGCTACTATAGCAGCACTTGTTTTGAATTCGAAAAATTCCTATGCCAGGATGATCTATGGGTTTTGTATAGTTTTGAACAACCTTTAAAAAGTTTTGAATCCGATTCAGTTTTTCGTAATAACGAATTTAAAAATGCTACTACTACGGGTGACGCCTCCGTAGCACTTTCACCAAATTCAACGGAAACGATGCCATTTCGTAGTCTAGGTTATGTATCGTTTTGAACAACCTTCAGAAAGTTTTGAATCCGAAGGACAACTTCAAAAATTCAAATTCAAAAATGCTACTATAGCAGCACTTGTTTTCAATTCGAATAACTCCTATGCCAGGATGATCTATGGGTTTTGTATAGTTTTGAACAACCTTTAAAAAGTTTTGAATCCGATTCAGTTTTTCGTAATAACGAATTCAAAAATGCTACTACAGGTTGACGCCTCAGTAGCACTTTCACCAAATTCAACGGAAACGATGCCATTTCGTAGTCTAGGTTATGTATCGTTTTGAACAACCTTCAGAAAGTTTTGAATCCGAAGGACAACTTCAAAAATTCAAATTCAAAAATGCTACTATAGCAGCACTTGTTATGAATTCGAAAAATTCATATGCCAGGATGATCTATGGGTTTTGTATAGTTTTGAACAACCTTTAAAAAGTTTTGAATCCGATTCAGTTTTTCGTAATAACGAATTCAAAAATGCTACTACTACGGGTGACGCCTCCGTAGCACTTTCACCAAATTCAACGGAAACGATGCCATTTCGTAGTCTAGGTTATGTATCGTTTTGAACAACCTTCAGAAAGTTTTGAATCCGAAGGACAACTTCAAAAATTCAAATTCAAAAATGCTACTATAGCAGCACTTGTTTTGAATTCGAAAAATTCCTATGCCAGGATGATCTATGGGTTTTGTATAGTTTTGAACAACCTTTAAAAAGTTTTGAATCCGATTCAGTTTTTCGTAATAACGAATTCAAAAATGCTACTACTACGGGTGACGCCTCTGTAGCACTTTCACCAAATTCAACGGAAACGATGCCATTTCGTAGTCTAGGTTATGTATCGCTTTGAACAACCTTCAGAAAGTTTTGAATCCGAAGGACAACTTCAAAAATTCAAATTCAAAAATGCTACTATAGCAGCACTTGTTTTGAATTCGAAAAACTCCTATGCCAGGATGATCTATGGGTTTTGTATAGTTTTGAACAACCTTTAAAAAGTTTTGAATCCGATTCAGTTTTTCGTAATAACGAATTCAAAAATGCTACTACAGGTTGACGCCTCAGTAGCACTTTCACCAAATTCAACGGAAACGATGCCATTTCGTAGTCTAGGTTATGTATCGTTTTGAACAACCTTCAGAAAGTTTTGAATCCGAAGGACAACTTCAAAAATTCTAATTCAAAAATGCTACTATAGCAGCACTTGTTTTGAATTCGAAAAATTCCTATGCCAGGATGATCTATGGGTTTTGTATAGTTTTGAACAACCTTTAAAAAGTTTTGAATCCGATTCAGTTTTTCGTAATAACGAATTCAAAAATGCTACTACAGGTTGACGCCTCAGTAGCACTTTCACCAAATTCAACGGAAACGATGCCATTTCGTAGTCTAGGTTATGTATCGTTTTGAACAACCTTCAGAAAGTTTTGAATCCGAAGGACAACTTCAAAAATTCAAATTCAAAAATGCTACTATAGCAGCACTTGTTTTGAATTCGAAAAATTCCTATGCCAGGATGATCTATGGGTTTTGTATAGTTTTGAACAACCTTTAAAAAGTTTTGAATCCAATTCAATTTTTCATAATAACGAATTTAAAAATACTACTACTACGGGTGACGCCTCCGTAGCACTTTCACCAAATTCAACTGAAACGATGCTATTTCGTAGTCTAGGTTATGTATCGTTTTGAACAACCTTCAGAAAGTTTTGAATCCGAAGGACAACTTCAAAAATTCAAATTCAAAAATGCTACTATAGCAGCACTTGTTTTCAATTCGAATAACTCCTATGCCAGGATGATCTATGGGTTTTGTATAGTTTTGAACAACCTTTAAAAAGTTTTGAATCCGATTCAGTTTTTCTTAATAACGAATTCAAAAATGCTACTACAGGTTGACGCCTCAGTAGCACTTTCACCAAATTCAACGGAAACGATGCCATTTCGTAGTCTAGGTTATGTATCGTTTTGAACAACCTTCAGAAAGTTTTGAATCCGAAGGACAACTTCAAAAATTCTAATTCAAAAATGCTACTATAGCAGCACTTGTTTTGAATTCGAAAAATTCCTATGCCAGGATGATCTATGGGTTTTGTATAGTTTTGAACAACCTTTAAAAAGTTTTGAATCCGATTCAGTTTTTCGTAATAACGAATTCAAAAATGCTACTACTACGGGTACGCCTCAGTAGCACTTTCACCAAATTCAACGGAAACGATGCCATTTCGTAGTCTAGGTTATGTATCGTTTTGAAAAACCTTCAGAAAGTTTTGAATCCGAAGGACAACTTCAAAAATTCAAATTCAAAAATGCTACTATAGCAGCACTTGTTTTGAATTCGAAAAATTCCTATGCCAGGATGATCTATGGGTTTTGTATAGTTTTGAACAACCTTTAAAAAGTTTTGAATCCGATTCAGTTTTTCGTAATAACGAATTCAAAAATGCTACTACAGGTTGACGCCTCAGTAGCACTTTCACCAAATTCAACGGAAACGATGCCATTTCGTAGTCTAGGTTATGTATCGTTTTGAACAACCTTCAGAAAGTTTTGAATCCGAAGGACAACTTCAAAAATTCAAATTCAAAAATGCTACTATAGCAGCACTTGTTTTGAATTCGAAAAATTCCTATGCCAGGATGATCTATGGGTTTTGTATAGTTTTGAACAACCTCAAAAAAGTTTTGAATCCGATTCAGTTTTTCGTAATAACGAATTCAAAAATGCTACTACAGATTGACGCCTCAGTAGCACTTTCACCAAATTCAACGGAAACGATGCCAGTTCGTAGTCTAGGTTATGTATCGTTTTGAACAACCTTCAGAAAGTTTTGAATCCGAAGGACAACTTCAAAAATTCAAATTAAAAAATGCTACTATAGCAGCACTTGTTTTGAATTCGAAAAATTCCTATGCCAGGATGATCTATGGGTTTTGTATAGTTTTGAACAACCTTTAAAAAGTTTTGAATCCGATTCAGTTTTTCGTAATAACGAATTCAAAAATGCTACTACAGGTTGACGCCTCAGTAGCACTTTCACCAAATTCAACGGAAACGATGCCATTTCGTAGTCTAGGTTATGTATCGTTTTGAAAAACCTTCAGAAAGTTTTGAATCCGAAGGACAACTTCAAAAATTCAAATTCAAAAATGCTACTATAGCAGCACTTGTTTTGAATTCGAAAAATTCCTATG
The DNA here is from genome assembly GCF_977018435.1 of Lepisma saccharinum. NCBI lineage: Eukaryota > Metazoa > Arthropoda > Insecta > Zygentoma > Lepismatidae > Lepisma > Lepisma saccharinum. Next base: position 64,262,775 of record NC_139246.1, on the reverse strand, counting down.
CCAGGATGATCTATGGGTTTTGTATAGTTTTGAACAACCTTTAAAAAGTTTTGAATCCGATTCAGTTTTTCGTAATAACGAATTCAAAAATGCTACTACAGGTTGACGCCTCAGTAGCACTTTCACCAAATTCAACGGAAACGATGCCATTTCGTAGTCTAGGTTATGTATCGTTTTGAACAACCTTCAGAAAGTTTTGAATCCGAAGGACAACTTCAAAAATTCTAATTCAAAAATGCTACTATAGCAGCACTTGTTTTGAATTCGAAAAATTCCTATGCCAGGATGATCTATGGGTTTTGTATAGTTTTGAACAACCTCTAAAAAGTTTTGAATCCGATTCAGTTTTTCGTAATAACGAATTCAAAAATGCTACTACAGGTTGACGCCTCAGTAGCACTTTCACCAAATTCAACGGAAACGATGCCATTTCGTAGTCTAGGTTATGTATCGTTTTGAACAACCTTCAGAAAGTTTTGAATCCGAAGGACAAATTGAAAAATTCAAATTCAAAAATGCTACTATAGCAGCACTTGTTTTGAATTCGAAAAATTCCTATGCCAGGATGATCTATGGGTTTTGTATAGTTTTGAACAACCTCTAAAAAGTTTTGAATCCGATTCAGTTTTTCGTAATAACGAATTCAAAAATGCTACTACAGGTTGACGCCTCAGTAGCACTTTCACCAAATTCAACGGAATCGATGCCATTTCGTAGTCTAGGTTATGTATCGTTTTGAACAACCTTCAGAAAGTTTTGAATCCGAAGGACAACTTCAAAAATTCAAATTCAAAAATGCTACTATAGCAGCACTTGTTTTGAATTCGAAAAATTCCTATGCCAGGATGATCTATGGGTTTTGTATAGTTTTGAACAACCTCTAAAAAGTTTTGAATCCGATTCAGTTTTTCGTAATAATGAATTCAAAAATGCTACTACAGGTTGACGCCTCAGTAGCACTTTCACCAAATTCAACGGAAACGATGCCATTTCGTAGTCTAGGTTATGTATCGTTTTGAACAACCTTCAAAAAGTTTTGAATCCGAAGGACCACTTCAAAAATTCAAATTCAAAAATGCTACTATAGCAGCACTTGTTTTGAATTCGAAAAATTCCTATGCCAGGATGATCTATGGGTTTTGTATAGTTTTGAACAACCTTTAAAAAGTTTTGAATCCGATTCAGTTTTTCGTAATAACGAATTCAAAAATGCTACTACTACGGGTGACGCCTCAGTAGCACTTTCACCAAATTCAACGGAAACGATGCCATTTCGTAGTCTAGGTTATGTATCGTTTTGAACAACCTTCAGAAAGTTTTGAATCCGAAGGACAACTTCAAAAATTCAAATTCAAAAATGCTACTATAGCAGCACTTGTTTTGAATTCGAAAAATTCCTATGCCAGGATGATCTATGGGTTTTGTATAGTTTTGAACAACCTTTAAAAAGTTTTGTATCCGATTCAGTTTTTCGTAATAACGAATTCAAAAATGCTACTACAGGTTGACGCCTCAGTAGCACTTTCACCAAATTCAACGGAAACGATGCCATTTCGTAGTCTAGGTTATGTATCGTTTTGAACAACCTTCAGAAAGTTTTGAATCCGAAGGACAACTTCAAAAATTCAAATTCAAAAATGCTACTATAGCAGCACTTGTTTTGAATTCGAAAAATTCCTATGCCAGGATGATCTATGGGTTTTGTATAGTTTTGAACAACCTTTAAAAAGTTTTGAATCCGATTCAGTTTTTCGTAATAACGAATTCAAAAATGCTACTACTACGGGTGACGCCTCAGTAGCACTTTCACCAAATTCAACGGAAACGATGCCATTTCGTAGTCTAGGTTATGTATCGTTTTGAACAACCTTCAGAAAGTTTTGAATCCGAAGGACAACTTCAAAAATTCAAATTCAAAAATGCTACTATAGCAGCACTTGTTTTGAATTCGAAAAATTCCTATGCCAGGATGATCTATGGGTTTTGTATAGATTGAACAACCTTTAAAAAGTTTTGAATCCGATTCAGTTTTTCGTAATAACGAATTTAAAAATGCTACTACTACGGGTGACGCCTCCGTAGCACTTTCACCAAATTCAACTGAAACGATGCTATTTCGTAGTCTAGGTTATGTATCGTTTTGAACAACCTTCAGAAAGTTTTGAATCCGAAGGACAACTTCAAAAATTCAAATTCAAAAATGCTACTATAGCAGCACTTGTTTTCAATTCGAATAACTCCTATGCCAGGATGATCTATGGGTTTTGTATAGTTTTGAACAACCTTTAAAAAGTTTTGAATCCGATTCAGTTTTTCTTAATAACGAATTCAAAAATGCTACTACAGGTTGACGCCTCAGTAGCACTTTCACCAAATTCAACGGAAACGATGCCATTTCGTAGTCTAGGTTATGTATAGTTTTGAACAACCTTCAGAAAGTTTTGAATCCGAAGGACAACTTCAAAAATTCTAATTCAAAAATGCTACTATAGCAGCACTTGTTTTGAATTCGAAAAATTCCTATGCCAGGATGATCTATGGGTTTTGTATAGTTTTGAACAACCTTTAAAAAGTTTTGAATCCGATTCAGTTTTTCGTAATAACGAATTCAAAAATGCTACTACTACGGGTGACGCCTCAGTAGCACTTTCACCAAATTCAACGGAAACGATGCCATTTCGTAGTCTAGGTTATGTATCGTTTTGAAAAACCTTCAGAAAGTTTTGAATCCGAAGGACAACTTCAAAAATTCAAATTCAAAAATGCTACTATAGCAGCACTTGTTTTGAATTCGAAAAATTCCTATGCCAGGATGATCTATGGGTTTTGTATAGTTTTGAACAAACTTTAAAAAGTTTTGAATCCGATTCAGTTTTTCGTAATAACGAATTCAAAAATGCTACTACAGGTTGACGCCTCAGTAGCACTTTCACCAAATTCAACGGAAACGATGCCATTTCGTAGTCTAGGTTATGTATCGTTTTGAACAACCTTCAGAAAGTTTTGAATCCGAAGGACAACTTCAAAAATTCTAATTCAAAAATGCTACTATAGCAGCACTTGTTTTGAATTCGAAAAATTCCTATGCCAGGATGATCTATGGGTTTTGTATAGTTTTGAACAACCTCTAAAAAGTTTTGAATCCGATTCAGTTTTTCGTAATAACGAATTCAAAAATGCTACTACAGATTGACGCCTCAGTAGCACTTTCACCAAATTCAACGGAAACGATGCCATTTCGTAGTCTAGGTTATGTATCGTTTTGAACAACCTTCAGAAAGTTTTGAATCCGAAGGACAACTTCAAAAATTCAAATTCAAAAATGCTACTATAGCAGCACTTGTTTTGAATTCGAAAAATTCCTATGCCAGGATGATCTATGGGTTTTGTATAGTTTTGAACAACCTTTAAAAAGTTTTGAATCCGATTCAGTTTTTCGTAATAACGAATTCAAAAATGCTACTACAGGTTGACGCCTCAGTAGCACTTTCACCAAATTCAACGGAAACGATGCCATTTCGTAGTCTAGGTTATGTATCGTTTTGAACAACCTTCAGAAAGTTTTGAATCCAAAGGACAACTTCAAAAATTCAAATTCAAAAATGCTACTATAGCAGCACTTGTTTTGAATTCGAAAAATTCCTATGCCAGGATGATCTATGGGTTTTGTATAGTTTTGAACAACCTTTAAAAAGTTTTGAACCCGATTCAGTTTTTCGTATTAACGAATTCAAAAATGCTACTACAGATTGACGCCTCAGTAGCACTTTCACCAAATTCAACGGAAACGAATCCATTTCGTAGTCTAGGTTATGTATCGTTTTGAACAACATTCAGAAAGTTTTGAATCCGAAGGACAACTTCGAAAATTCAAATTCAAAAATGCTACTATAGCAGCACTTGTTTTGAATTCGAAAAATTCCTATGCCAGGATGATCTATGGGTTTTGTATAGTTTTGAACAACCTCAAAAAAGTTTTGAATCCGATTCAGTTTTTCGTAATAACGAATTCAAAAATGCTACTACAGATTGACGCCTCAGTAGCACTTTCACCAAATTCAACGGAAACGATGCCAGTTCGTAGTCTAGGTTATGTATCGTTTTGAACAACCTTCAGAAAGTTTTGAATCCGAAGGACAACTTCAAAAATTCAAATTAAAAAATGCTACTATAGCAGCACTTGTTTTGAATTCGAAAAATTCCTATGCCAGGATGATCTATGGGTTTTGTATAGTTTTGAACAACCTTTAAAAAGTTTTGAATCCGATTCAGTTTTTCGTAATAACGAATTCAAAAATGCTACTACAGGTTGACGCCTCAGTAGCACTTTCACCAAATTCAACGGAAACGATGCCATTTCGTAGTCTAGGTTATGTATCGTTTTGAAAAACCTTCAGAAAGTTTTGAATCCGAAGGACAACTTCAAAAATTCAAATTCAAAAATGCTACTATAGCAGCACTTGTTTTGAATTCGAAAAATTCCTATGCCAGGATGATCTATGGGTTTTGTATAGTTTTGAACAACCTTTAAAAAGTTTTGAATCCGATTCAGTTTTTCGTAATAACGAATTCAAAAATGCTACTACAGGTTGACGCCTCAGTAGCACTTTCACCAAATTCAACGGAAACGATGCCATTTCGTAGTCTAGGTTATGTATCGTTTTGAACAACCTTCAGAAAGTTTTGAATCCGAAGGACAACTTCAAAAATTCTAATTCAAAAATGCTACTATAGCAGCACTTGTTTTGAATTCGAAAAATTCCTATGCCAGGATGATCTATGGGTTTTGTATAGTTTTGAACAACCTCTAAAAAGTTTTGAATCCGATTCAGTTTTTCGTAATAACGAATTCAAAAATGCTACTACAGGTTGACGCCTCAGTAGCACTTTCACCAAATTCAACGGAAACGATGCCATTTCGTAGTCTAGGTTATGTATCGTTTTGAACAACCTTCAGAAAGTTTTGAATCCGAAGGACAAATTGAAAAATTCAAATTCAAAAATGCTACTATAGCAGCACTTGTTTTGAATTCGAAAAATTCCTATGCCAGGATGATCTATGGGTTTTGTATAGTTTTGAACAACCTCTAAAAAGTTTTGAATCCGATTCAGTTTTTCGTAATAACGAATTCAAAAATGCTACTACAGGTTGACGCCTCAGTAGCACTTTCACCAAATTCAACGGAATCGATGCCATTTCGTAGTCTAGGTTATGTATCGTTTTGAACAACCTTCAGAAAGTTTTGAATCCGAAGGACAACTTCAAAAATTCAAATTCAAAAATGCTACTATAGCAGCACTTGTTTTGAATTCGAAAAATTCCTATGCCAGGATGATCTATGGGTTTTGTATAGTTTTGAACAACCTCTAAAAAGTTTTGAATCCGATTCAGTTTTTCGTAATAATGAATTCAAAAATGCTACTACAGGTTGACGCCTCAGTAGCACTTTCACCAAATTCAACGGAAACGATGCCATTTCGTAGTCTAGGTTATGTATCGTTTTGAACAACCTTCAAAAAGTTTTGAATCCGAAGGACCACTTCAAAAATTCAAATTCAAAAATGCTACTATAGCAGCACTTGTTTTGAATTCGAAAAATTCCTATGCCAGGATGATCTATGGGTTTTGTATAGTTTTGAACAACCTTTAAAAAGTTTTGAATCCGATTCAGTTTTTCGTAATAACGAATTCAAAAATGCTACTACTACGGGTGACGCCTCAGTAGCACTTTCACCAAATTCAACGGAAACGATGCCATTTCGTAGTCTAGGTTATGTATCGTTTTGAACAACCTTCAGAAAGTTTTGAATCCGAAGGACAACTTCAAAAATTCAAATTCAAAAATGCTACTATAGCAGCACTTGTTTTGAATTCGAAAAATTCCTATGCCAGGATGATCTATGGGTTTTGTATAGTTTTGAACAACCTTTAAAAAGTTTTGTATCCGATTCAGTTTTTCGTAATAACGAATTCAAAAATGCTACTACAGGTTGACGCCTCAGTAGCACTTTCACCAAATTCAACGGAAACGATGCCATTTCGTAGTCTAGGTTATGTATCGTTTTGAACAACCTTCAGAAAGTTTTGAATCCGAAGGACAACTTCAAAAATTCAAATTCAAAAATGCTACTATAGCAGCACTTGTTTTGAATTCGAAAAATTCCTATGCCAGGATGATCTATGGGTTTTGTATAGTTTTGAACAACCTTTAAAAAGTTTTGAATCCGATTCAGTTTTTCGTAATAACGAATTCAAAAATGCTACTACTACGGGTGACGCCTCAGTAGCACTTTCACCAAATTCAACGGAAACGATGCCATTTCGTAGTCTAGGTTATGTATCGTTTTGAACAACCTTCAGAAAGTTTTGAATCCGAAGGACAACTTCAAAAATTCAAATTCAAAAATGCTACTATAGCAGCACTTGTTTTGAATTCGAAAAATTCCTATGCCAGGATGATCTATGGGTTTTGTATAGATTGAACAACCTTTAAAAAGTTTTGAATCCGATTCAGTTTTTCGTAATAACGAATTTAAAAATGCTACTACTACGGGTGACGCCTCCGTAGCACTTTCACCAAATTCAACTGAAACGATGCTATTTCGTAGTCTAGGTTATGTATCGTTTTGAACAACCTTCAGAAAGTTTTGAATCCGAAGGACAACTTCAAAAATTCAAATTCAAAAATGCTACTATAGCAGCACTTGTTTTCAATTCGAATAACTCCTATGCCAGGATGATCTATGGGTTTTGTATAGTTTTGAACAACCTTTAAAAAGTTTTGAATCCGATTCAGTTTTTCTTAATAACGAATTCAAAAATGCTACTACAGGTTGACGCCTCAGTAGCACTTTCACCAAATTCAACGGAAACGATGCCATTTCGTAGTCTAGGTTATGTATAGTTTTGAACAACCTTCAGAAAGTTTTGAATCCGAAGGACAACTTCAAAAATTCTAATTCAAAAATGCTACTATAGCAGCACTTGTTTTGAATTCGAAAAATTCCTATGCCAGGATGATCTATGGGTTTTGTATAGTTTTGAACAACCTTTAAAAAGTTTTGAATCCGATTCAGTTTTTCGTAATAACGAATTCAAAAATGCTACTACTACGGGTGACGCCTCAGTAGCACTTTCACCAAATTCAACGGAAACGATGCCATTTCGTAGTCTAGGTTATGTATCGTTTTGAAAAACCTTCAGAAAGTTTTGAATCCGAAGGACAACTTCAAAAATTCAAATTCAAAAATGCTACTATAGCAGCATTTGTTTTGAATTCGAAAAATTCCTATGCCAGGATGATCTATGGGTTTTGTATAGTTTTGAACAAACTTTAAAAAGTTTTGAATCCGATTCAGTTTTTCGTAATAACGAATTCAAAAATGCTACTACAGGTTGACGCCTCAGTAGCACTTTCACCAAATTCAACGGAAACGATGCCATTTCGTAGTCTAGGTTATGTATCGTTTTGAACAACCTTCAGAAAGTTTTGAATCCGAAGGACAACTTCAAAAATTCTAATTCAAAAATGCTACTATAGCAGCACTTGTTTTGAATTCGAAAAATTCCTATGCCAGGATGATCTATGGGTTTTGTATAGTTTTGAACAACCTCTAAAAAGTTTTGAATCCGATTCAGTTTTTCGTAATAACGAATTCAAAAATGCTACTACAGATTGACGCCTCAGTAGCACTTTCACCAAATTCAACGGAAACGATGCCATTTCGTAGTCTAGGTTATGTATCGTTTTGAACAACCTTCAGAAAGTTTTGAATCCGAAGGACAACTTCAAAAATTCAAATTCAAAAATGCTACTATAGCAGCACTTGTTTTGAATTCGAAAAATTCCTATGCCAGGATGATCTATGGGTTTTGTATAGTTTTGAACAACCTTTAAAAAGTTTTGAATCCGATTCAGTTTTTCGTAATAACGAATTCAAAAATGCTACTACAGGTTGACGCCTCAGTAGCACTTTCACCAAATTCAACGGAAACGATGCCATTTCGTAGTCTAGGTTATGTATCGTTTTGAACAACCTTCAGAAAGTTTTGAATCCAAAGGACAACTTCAAAAATTCAAATTCAAAAATGCTACTATAGCAGCACTTGTTTTGAATTCGAAAAATTCCTATGCCAGGATGATCTATGGGTTTTGTATAGTTTTGAACAACCTTTAAAAAGTTTTGAACCCGATTCAGTTTTTCGTAATAACGAATTCAAAAATGCTACTACAGATTGACGCCTCAGTAGCACTTTCACCAAATTCAACGGAAACGAATCCATTTCGTAGTCTAGGTTATGTATCGTTTTGAACAACCTTCAGAAAGTTTTGAATCCGAAGGACAACTTCGAAAATTCAAATTCAAAAATGCTACTATAGCAGCACTTGTTTTGAATTCGAAAAATTCCTATGCCAGGATGATCTATGGGTTTTGTATAGTTTTGAACAACCTTTAAAAAGTTTTGAATCCGATTCAGTTTTTCGTAATAACGAATTCAAAAATGCTACTACAGGTTGACGCCTCAGTAGCACTTTCACCAAATTCAACGGAAACGATGCCATTTCGTAGTCTAGGTTATGTATCGTTTTGAACAACCTTCAGAAAGTTTTGAATCCGAAGGACAACTTCAAAAATTCAAATTCAAAAATGCTACTATAGCAGCACTTGTTATGAATTCGAAAAATTCCTATGCCAGGATGATCTATGGGTTTTGTATAGTTTTGAACAACCTTTAAAAAGTTTTGAATCCGATTCAGTTTTTCGTAATAACGAATTCAAAAATGCTACTACTACGGGTGACGCCTCCGTAGCACTTTCACCAAATTCAACGGAAACGATGCCATTTCGTAGTCTAGGTTATGTATCGTTTTGAACAACCTTCAGAAAGTTTTGAATCCGAAGGACAACTTCAAAAATTCAAATTCAAAAATGCTACTATAGCAGCTTTGGTTTGAATTCGAAAAATTCCTATGCCAGGATGATCTATGGGTTTTTTATAGTTTTGAACAACCTTTAAAAAGTTTTGAATCCGATTCAGTTTTTCGTAATAACGAATTCAAAAATGCTACTACTACGGGTGACGCCTCTGTAGCACTTTCACCAAATTCAACGGAAACGATGCCATTTCGTAGTCTAGGTTATGTATCGCTTTGAACAACCTTCAGAAAGTTTTGAATCCGAAGGACAACTGCAAAAATTCAAATTCAAAAATGCTACTATAGCAGCACTTGTTTTCAATTCGAATAACTCCTATGCCAGGATGATCTATGGGTTTTGTATAGTTTTGAACAACCTTTAAAAAGTTTTGAATCCGATTCAGTTTTTCGTAATAACGAATTCAAAAATGCTACTACAGGTTGACGCCTCAGTAGCACTTTCACCAAATTCAACGGAAACGATGCCATTTCGTAGTCTAGGTTATGTATCGTTTTGAACAACCTTCACAAAGTTTTGAATCCGAAGGACAACTTCAAAAATTCTAATTCAAAAATGCTACTATAGCAGCACTTGTTTTGAATTCGAAAAATTCCTATGCCAGGATGATCTATGGGTTTTGTATAGTTTTGAACAACCTTTAAAAAGTTTTGAATCCGATTCAGTTTTTCGTAATAACGAATTCAAAAATGCTACTACAGGTTTACGCCTCAGTAGCACTTTCACCAAATTCAACGGAAACGATGCCATTTCGTAGCCTAGGTTATGTATCGTTTTGAACAACCTTCAGAAAGTTTTGAATCCGAAGGACAACTTCAAAAATTCAAATTCAAAAATGCTACTATAGCAGCACTTGTTTTGAATTCGAAAAATTCCTATGCCAGGATGATCTATGGGTTTTGTATAGTTTTGAACAACCTTTAAAAAGTTTTGATTCCGATTCAGTTTTTCGTAATAACGAATTTAAAAATGCTACTACTACGGGTGACGCCTCCGTAGCACTTTCACCAAATTCAACGGAAACGATGCCATTTCGTAGTGTAGGTTATGTATCGTTTTGAACAACCTTCAGAAAGTTTTGAATCCGAAGGACAACTTCAAAAATTCAAATTCAAAAATGCTACTATAGCAGCACTTGTTTTCAATTCGAATAACTCCTATGCCAGGATGATCTATGGGTTTTGTATAGTTTTGAACAACCTTTAAAAAGTTTTGAATCCGATTCAGTTTTTCTTAATAACGAATTCAAAAATGCTACTACAGGTTGAAGCCTCAGTAGCACTTTCACCAAATTCAACGGAAACGATGCCATTTCGTAGTCTAGGTTATGTATAGTTTTGAACAACCTTCAGAAAGTTTTGAATCCGAAGGACAACTTCAAAAATTCTAATTCAAAAATGCTACTATAGCAGCACTTGTTTTGAATTCGAAAAATTCCTATGCCAGGATGATCTATGGGTTTTGTATAGTTTTGAACAACCTTTAAAAAGTTTTGAATCCGATTCAGTTTTTCGTAATAACGAATTCAAAAATGCTACTACAGGTTGACGCCTCAGTAGCACTTTCACCAAATTCAACGGAAACGATGCCATTTCGTAGTCGAGGTTATGTATCGTTTTGAAAAACCTTCAGAAAGTTTTGAATCCGAAGGACAACTTCAAAAATTCAAATTCAAAAATGCTACTATAGCAGCACTTTTTTGAATTCGAAAAATTCCTATGCCAGGATGATCTATGGGTTTTGTATAGTTTTGAACAACCTTTAAAAAGTTTTGAATCCGATTCAGTTTTTCGTAATAACGAATTCAAAAATGCTACTACAGGTTGACGCCTCAGTAGCACTTTCACCAAATTCAACGGAAACGATGCCATTTCGTAGTCTAGGTTATGTATCGTTTTGAACAACCTTCAGAAAGTTTTGAATCCGAAGGACAACTTCAAAAATTCAAATTCAAAAATGCTACTATAGCAGCACTTGTTTTGAATTCGAAAAATTCCTATGCCAGGATGATCTATGGGTTTTGTATAGTTTTGAACAACCTCTAAAAAGTTTTGAATCCGATTCAGTTTTTCGTAATAACGAATTCAACAATACTACTACAGATTGACGCCTCAGTAGCACTTTCACCAAATTCAACGGAAACGATGCCATTTCGTAGTCTAGGTTATGTATCGTTTTGAACAACCTTCAGAAAGTTTTGAATCCGAAGGACAACTTCAAAAATTCAAATTCAAAAATGCTACTATAGCAGCACTTGTTTTGAATTCGAAAAATTCCTATGCCAGGATGATCTATGGGTTTTGTATAGTTTTGAACAACCTTTAAAAAGTTTTGAATCCGATTCAGTTTTTCGTAATAACGAATTCAAAAATGCTACTACAGGTTGACGCCTCAGTAGCACTTTCACCAAATTCAACGGAAACGATGCCATTTCGTAGTCTAGGTTATGTATCGTTTTGAACAACCTTCAGAAAGTTTTGAATCCGAAGGACAACTTCAAAAATTCAAATTCAAAAATGCTACTATAGCAGCACTTGTTTTGAATTCGAAAAATTCCTATGCCAGGATGATCTATGGGTTTTGTATAGTTTTGAACAACCTTTAAAAAGTTTTGAATCCGATTCAGTTTTTCGTAATAACGAATTTAAAAATGCTACTACTACGGGTGACGCCTCCGTAGCACTTTCACCAAATTCAACGGAAACGATGCCATTTCGTAGTCTAGGTTATGTATCGTTTTGAACAACCTTCAGAAAGTTTTGAATCCGAACGACAACTTCAAAAATTCAAATTCAAAAATGCTACTATAGCAGCACTTGTTTTCAATTCGAATAACTCCTATGCCAGGATGATCTATGGGTTTTGTATAGTTTTGAACAACCTTTAAAAAGTTTTGAATCCGATTCAGTTTTTCGTAATAACGAATTCAAAAATGCTACTACAGGTTGACGCCTCAGTAGCACTTTCACCAAATTCAACGGAAACGATGCCATTTCGTAGTCTAGGTTATGTATCGTTTTGAACAACCTTCAGAAAGTTTTGAATCCGAAGGACAACTTCAAAAATTCAAATTCAAAAATGCTACTATAGCAGCACTTGTTATGAATTCGAAAAATTCATATGCCAGGATGATCTATGGGTTTTGTATAGTTTTGAACAACCTTTAAAAAGTTTTGAATCCGATTCAGTTTTTCGTAATAACGAATTCAAAAATGCTACTACTACGGGTGACGCCTCAGTAGCACTTTCACCAAATTCAACGGAAACGATGCCATTTCGTAGTCTAGGTTATGTATCGTTTTGAAAAACCTTCAGAAAGTTTTGAATCCGAAGGACAACTTCAAAAATTCAAATTCAAAAATGCTACTATAGCAGCACTTGTTTTGAATTCGAAAAATTCCTATGCCAGGATGATCTATGGGTTTTGTATAGTTTTGAACAAACTTTAAAAAGTTTTGAATCCGATTCAGTTTTTCGTAATAACGAATTCAAAAATGCTACTACAGGTTGACGCCTCAGTAGCACTTTCACCAAATTCAACGGAAACGATGCCATTTCGTAGTCTAGGTTATGTATCGTTTTGAACAACCTTCAGAAAGTTTTGAATCCGAAGGACAACTTCAAAAATTCAAATTCAAAAATGCTACTATAGCAGCACTTGTTTTGAATTCGAAAAATTCCTATGCCAGGATGATCTATGGGTTTTGTATAGTTTTGAACAACCTCTAAAAAGTTTTGAATCCGATTCAGTTTTTCGTAATAACGAATTCAAAAATGCTACTACAGATTGACGCCTCAGTAGCACTTTCACCAAATTCAACGGAAACGATGCCATTTCGTAGTCTAGGTTATGTATCGTTTTGAACAACCTTCAGAAAGTTTTGAATCCGAAGGACAACTTCAAAAATTCAAATTCAAAAATGCTACTATAGCAGCACTTGTTTTGAATTCGAAAAATTCCTATGCCAGGATGATCTATGGGTTTTGTATAGTTTTGAACAACCTTTAAAAAGTTTTGAATCCGATTCAGTTTTTCGTAATAACGAATTCAAAAATGCTACTACAGGTTGACGCCTCAGTAGCACTTTCACCAAATTCAACGGAAACGATGCCATTTCGTAGTCTAGGTTATGTATCGTTTTGAACAACCTTCAGAAAGTTTTGAATCCAAAGGACAACTTCAAAAATTCAAATTCAAAAATGCTACTATAGCAGCACTTGTTTTGAATTCGAAAAATTCCTATGCCAGGATGATCTATGGGTTTTGTATAGTTTTGAACAACCTTTAAAAAGTTTTGAACCCGATTCAGTTTTTCGTAATAACGAATTCAAAAATGCTACTACAGATTGACGCCTCAGTAGCACTTTCACCAAATTCAACGGAAACGAATCCATTTCGTAGTCTAGGTTATGTATCGTTTTGAACAACCTTCAGAAAGTTTTGAATCCGAAGGACAACTACGAAAATTCAAATTCAAAAATGCTACTATAGCAGCACTTGTTTTGAATTCGAAAAATTCCTATGCCAGGATGATCTATGGGTTTTGTATAGTTTTGAACAACCTTTAAAAAGTTTTGAATCCGATTCAGTTTTTCGTAATAACGAATTCAAAAATGCTACTACTACGGGTGACGCCTCCGTAGCACTTTCACCAAATTCAACGGAAACGATGCCATTTCGTAGTCTAGGTTATGTATCGTTTTGAACAACCTTCAGAAAGTTTTGAATCCGAAGGACAACTTCAAAAATTCAAATTCAAAAATGCTACTATAGCAGCACTTGTTTTGAATTCGAAAAATTCCTATGCCAGGATGATCTATGGGTTTTGTATAGTTTTGAACAACCTTTAAAAAGTTTTGAATCCGATTCAGTTTTTCGTAATAACGAATTCAAAAATGCTACTACTACGGGTGACGCCTCAGTAGCACTTTCACCAAATTCAACGGAAACGATGCCATTTCGTAGTCTAGGTTATGTATCGTTTTGAACAACCTTCAGAAAGTTTTGAATCCGAAGGACAACTTCAAAAATTCAAATTCAAAAATGCTACTATAGCAGCACTTGTTTTGAATTCGAAAAATTCCTATGCCAGGATGATCTATGGGTTTTGTATAGTTTTGAACAACCTTTAAAAAGTTTTGTATCCGATTCAGTTTTTCGTAATAACGAATTCAAAAATGCTACTACAGGTTGACGCCTCAGTAGCACTTTCACCAAATTCAACGGAAACGATGCCATTTCGTAGTCTAGGTTATGTATCGTTTTGAACAACCTTCAGAAAGTTTTGAATCCGAAGGACAACTTCAAAAATTCAAATTCAAAAATGCTACTATAGCAGCACTTGTTTTGAATTCGAAAAATTCCTATGCCAGGATGATCTATGGGTTTTGTATAGTTTTGAACAACCTCTAAAAAGTTTTGAATCCGATTCAGTTTTTCGTAATAATGAATTCAAAAATGCTACTACAGGTTGACGCCTCAGTAGCACTTTCACCAAATTCAACGGAAACGATGCCATTTCGTAGTCTAGGTTATGTATCGTTTTGAACAACCTTCAAAAAGTTTTGAATCCGAAGGACCACTTCAAAAATTCAAATTCAAAAATGCTACTATAGCAGCACTTGTTTTGAATTCGAAAAATTCCTATGCCAGGATGATCTATGGGTTTTGTATAGATTTGAACAACCTTTAAAAAGTTTTGAATCCGATTCAGTTTTTCGTAATAACGAATTCAAAAATGCTACTACTACGGGTGACGCCTCAGTAGCACTTTCACCAAATTCAACGGAAACGATGCCATTTCGTAGTCTAGGTTATGTATCGTTTTGAACAACCTTCAGAAAGTTTTGAATCCGAAGGACAACTTCAAAAATTCAAATTCAAAAATGCTACTATAGCAGCACTTGTTTTGAATTCGAAAAATTCCTATGCCAGGATGATCTATGGGTTTTGTATAGTTTTGAACAACCTTTAAAAAGTTTTGTATCCGATTCAGTTTTTCGTAATAACGAATTCAAAAATGCTACTACAGGTTGACGCCTCAGTAGCACTTTCACCAAATTCAACGGAAACGATGCCATTTCGTAGTCTAGGTTATGTATCGTTTTGAACAACCTTCAGAAAGTTTTGAATCCGAAGGACAACTTCAAAAATTCAAATTCAAAAATGCTACTATAGCAGCACTTGTTTTGAATTCGAAAAATTCCTATGCCAGGATGATCTATGGGTTTTGTATAGTTTTGAACAACCTCTAAAAAGTTTTGAATCCGATTCAGTTTTTCGTAATAACGAATTCAAAAATGCTACTACAGGTTGACGCCTCAGTAGCACTTTCACCAAATTCAACGGAAACGATGCCATTTCGTAGTCTAGGTTATGTATCGTTTTGAACAACCTTCAGAAAGTTTTGAATCCGAAGGACAACTTCAAAAATTCAAATTCAAAAATGCTACTATAGCAGCACTTGTTTTGAATTCGAAAAATTCCTATGCCAGGATGATCTATGGGTTTTGTATAGTTTTGAACAACCTTTAAAAAGTTTTGTATCCGATTCAGTTTTTCGTAATAACGAATTCAAAAATGCTACTACAGGTTGACGCCTCAGTAGCACTTTCACCAAATTCAACGGAAACGATGCCATTTCGTAGTCTAGGTTATGTATCGTTTTGAACAACCTTCAGAAAGTTTTGAATCCGAAGGACAACTTCAAAAATTCAAATTCAAAAATGCTACTATAGCAGCACTTGTTTTGAATTCGAAAAATTCCTATGCCAGGATGATCTATGGGTTTTGTATAGTTTTGAACAACCTTTGAAAAGTTTTGAATCCGATTCAGTTTTTCGTAATAACGAATTCAAAAATGCTACTACTACGGGTGACGCCTCTGTAGCACTTTCACCAAATTCAACGGAAACGATGCCATTTCGTAGTCTAGGTTATGTATCGCTTTGAACAACCTTCAGAAAGTTTTGAATCCGAAGGACAACTGCAAAAATTGAAATTCAAAAATGCTACTATAGCAGCACTTGTTTTCAATTCGAATAACTCCTATGCCAGGATGATCTATGGGTTTTGTATAGTTTTGAACAACCTTTAAAAAGTTTTGAATCCGATTCAGTTTTTCGTAATAACGAATTCAAAAATGCTACTACTACGGGTGACGCCTCAGTAGCACTTTCACCAAATTCAACGGAAACGATGCCATTTCGTAGTCTAGGTTATGTATCGTTTTGAACAACCTTCAGAAAGTTTTGAATCCGAAGGACAACTTCAAAAATTCAAATTCAAAAATGCTACTATAGCAGCACTTGTTTTGAATTCGAAAAATTCCTATGCCAGGATGATCTATGGGTTTTGTATAGTTTTGAACAACCTTTAAAAAGTTTTGAATCCGATTCAGTTTTTCGTAATAACGAATTTAAAAATGCTACTACTACGGGTGACGCCTCCGTAGCACTTTCACCAAATTCAACTGAAACGATGCTATTTCGTAGTCTAGGTTATGTATCGTTTTGAACAACCTTCAGAAAGTTTTGAATCCGAAGGACAACTTCAAAAATTCAAATTCAAAAATGCTACTATAGCAGCACTTGTTTTCAATTCGAATAACTCCTATGCCAGGATGATCTATGGGTTTTGTATAGTTTTGAACAACCTTTAAAAAGTTTTGAATCCGATTCAGTTTTTCTTAATAACGAATTCAAAAATGCTACTACAGGTTGACGCCTCAGTAGCACTTTCACCAAATTCAACGGAAACGATGCCATTTCGTAGTCTAGGTTATGTATAGTTTTGAACAACCTTCAGAAAGTTTTGAATCCGAAGGACAACTTCAAAAATTCTAATTCAAATATGCTACTATAGCAGCACTTGTTTTGAATTCGAAAAATTCCTATGCCAGGATGATCTATGGGTTTTGTATAGTTTTGAACAACCTTTAAAAAGTTTTGAATCCGATTCAGTTTTTCGTAATAACGAATTCAAAAATGCTACTACTACGGGTGACGCCTCAGTAGCACTTTCACCAAATTCAACGGAAACGATGCCATTTCGTAGTCTAGGTTATGTATCGTTTTGAAAAACCTTCAGAAAGTTTTGAATCCGAAGGACAACTTCAAAAATTCAAATTCAAAAATGCTACTATAGCAGCACTTGTTTTGAATTCGAAAAATTCCTATGCCAGGATGATCTATGGGTTTTGTATAGTTTTGAACAAACTTTAAAAAGTTTTGAATCCGATTCAGTTTTTCGTAATAACGAATTCAAAAATGCTACTACAGGTTGACGCCTCAGTAGCACTTTCACCAAATTCAACGGAAACGATGCCATTTCGTAGTCTAGGTTATGTATCGTTTTGAACAACCTTCAGAAAGTTTTGAATCCGAAGGACAACTTCAAAAATTCAAATTCAAAAATGCTACTATAGCAGCACTTGTTTTGAATTCGAAAAATTCCTATGCCAGGATGATCTATGGGTTTTGTATAGTTTTGAACAACCTCTAAAAAGTTTTGAATCCGATTCAGTTTTTCGTAATAACGAATTCAAAAATGCTACTACAGATTGACGCCTCAGTAGCACTTTCACCAAATTCAACGGAAACGATGCCATTTCGTAGTCTAGGTTATGTATCGTTTTGAACAACCTTCAGAAAGTTTTGAATCCGAAGGACAACTACAAAAATTCAAATTCAAAAATGCTACTATAGCAGCACTTGTTTTGAATTCGAAAAATTCCTATGCCAGGATGATCTATGGGTTTTGTATAGTTTTGAACAACCTTTAAAAAGTTTTGAATCCGATTCAGTTTTTCGTAATAACGAATTCAAAAATGCTACTACAGGTTGACGCCTCAGTAGCACTTTCACCAAATTCAACGGAAACGATGCCATTTCGTAGTCTAGGTTATGTATCGTTTTGAACAACCTTCAGAAAGTTTTGAATCCAAAGGACAACTTCAAAAATTCAAATTCAAAAATGCTACTATAGCAGCACTTGTTTTGAATTCGAAAAATTCCTATGCCAGGATGATCTATGGGTTTTGTATAGTTTTGAACAACCTTTAAAAAGTTTTGAACCCGATTCAGTTTTTCGTAATAACGAATTCAAAAATGCTACTACAGATTGACGCCTCAGTAGCACTTTCACCAAATTCAACGGAAACGAATCCATTTCGTAGTCTAGGTTATGTATCGTTTTGAACAACCTTCAGAAAGTTTTGAATCCGAAGGACAACTTCGAAAATTCAAATTCAAAAATGCTACTATAGCAGCACTTGTTTTGAATTCGAAAAATTCCTATGCCAGGATGATCTATGGGTTTTGTATAGTTTTGAACAACCTTTAAAAAGTTTTGAATCCGATTCAGTTTTTCGTAATAACGAATTCAAAAATGCTACTACAGGTTGACGCCTCAGTAGCACTTTCACCAAATTCAACGGAAACGATGCCATTTCGTAGTCTAGGTTATGTATCGTTTTGAACAACCTTCAGAAAGTTTTGAATCCGAAGGACAACTTCAAAAATTCAAATTCAAAAATGCTACTATAGCAGCACTTGTTATGAATTCGAAAAATTCCTATGCCAGGATGATCTATGGGTTTTGTATAGTTTTGAACAACCTTTAAAAAGTTTTGAATCCGATTCAGTTTTTCGTAATAACGAATTCAAAAATGCTACTACTACGGGTGACGCCTCCGTAGCACTTTCACCAAATTCAACGGAAACGATGCCATTTCGTAGTGTAGGTTATGTATCGTTTTGAACAACCTTCAGAAAGTTTTGAATCCGAAGGACAACTTCAAAAATTCAAATTCAAAAATGCTACTATAGCAGCACTTGTTTTCAATTCGAATAACTCCTATGCCAGGATGATCTATGGGTTTTGTATAGTTTTGAACAACCTTTAAAAAGTTTTGAATCCGATTCAGTTTTTCTTAATAACGAATTCAAAAATGCTACTATAGGTTGACGCCTCAGTAGCACTTTCACCAAATTCAACGGAAACGATGCCATTTCGTAGTCTAGGTTATGTATAGTTTTGAACAACCTTCAGAAAGTTTTGAATCCGAAGGACAACTTCAAAAATTCTAATTCAAAGATGCTACTATAGCAGCACTTGTTTTGAATTCGAAAAATTCCTATGCCAGGATGATCTATGGGTTTTGTATAGTTTTGAACAACCTTTAAAAAGTTTTGAATCCGATTCAGTTTTTCGTAATAACGAATTCAAAAATGCTACTACAGGTTGACGCCTCAGTAGCACTTTCACCAAATTCAACGGAAACGATGCCATTTCGTAGTCTAGGTTATGTATCGTTTTGAAAAACCTTCAGAAAGTTTTGAATCCGAAGGACAACTTCAAAAATTCAAATTCAAAAATGCTACTATAGCAGCACTTTTTTGAATTCGAAAAATTCCTATGCCAGGATGATCTATGGGTTTTGTATAGTTTTGAACAACCTTTAAAAAGTTTTGAATCCGATTCAGTTTTTCGTAATAACGAATTCAAAAATGCTACTACAGGTTGACGCCTCAGTAGCACTTTCACCAAATTCAACGGAAACGATGCCATTTCGTAGTCTAGGTTATGTATCGTTTTGAACAACCTTCAGAAAGTTTTGAATCCGAAGGACAACTTCAAAAATTCAAATTCAAAAATGCTACTATAGCAGCACTTGTTTTGAATTCGAAAAATTCCTATGCCAGGATGATCTATGGGTTTTGTATAGTTTTGAACAACCTCTAAAAAGTTTTGAATCCGATTCAGTTTTTCGTAATAACGAATTCAACAATGCTACTACAGATTGACGCCTCAGTAGCACTTTCACCAAATTCAACGGAAACGATGCCATTTCGTAGTCTAGGTTATGTATCGTTTTGAACAACCTTCAGAAAGTTTTGAATCCGAAGGACAACTTCAAAAATTCAAATTCAAAAATGCTACTATAGCAGCACTTGTTTTGAATTCGAAAAATTCCTATGCCAGGATGATCTATGGGTTTTGTATAGTTTTGAACAACCTTTAAAAAGTTTTGAATCCGATTCAGTTTTTCGTAATAACGAATTCAAAAATGCTACTACAGGTTGACGCCTCAGTAGCACTTTCACCAAATTCAACGGAAACGATGCCATTTCGCAGTCTAGGTTATGTATCGTTTTGAACAACCTTCAGAAAGTTTTGAATCCGAAGGACAACTTCAAAAATTCAAATTCAAAAATGCTACTATAGCAGCACTTGTTTTGAATTCGAAAAATTCCTATGCCAGGATGATCTATGGGTTTTGTATAGTTTTGAACAACCTTTAAAAAGTTTTGAATCCGATTCAGTTTTTCGTAATAACGAATTTAAAAATGCTACTACTACGGGTGACGCCTCCGTAGCACTTTCACCAAATTCAACGGAAACGATGCCATTTCGTAGTCTAGGTTATGTATCGTTTTGAACAACCTTCAGAAAGTTTTGAATCCGAACGACAACTTCAAAAATTCAAATTCAAAAATGCTACTATAGCAGCACTTGTTTTCAATTCGAATAACTCCTATGCCAGGATGATCTATGGGTTTTGTATAGTTTTGAACAACCTTTAAAAAGTTTTGAATCCGATTCAGTTTTTCGTAATAACGAATTCAAAAATGCTACTACAGGTTGACGCCTCAGTAGCACTTTCACCAAATTCAACGGAAACGATGCCATTTCGTAGTCTAGGTTATGTATCGTTTTGAACAACCTTCAGAAAGTTTTGAATCCGAAGGACAACTTCAAAAATTCAAATTCAAAAATGCTACTATAGCAGCACTTGTTATGAATTCGAAAAATTCATATGCCAGGATGATCTATGGGTTTTGTATAGTTTTGAACAACCTTTAAAAAGTTTTGAATCCGATTCAGTTTTTCGTAATAACGAATTCAAAAATGCTACTACTACGGGTGACGCCTCAGTAGCACTTTCACCAAATTCAACGGAAACGATGCCATTTCGTAGTCTAGGTTATGTATCGTTTTGAAAAACCTTCAGAAAGTTTTGAATCCGAAGGACAACTTCAAAAATTCAAATTCAAAAATGCTACTATAGCAGCACTTGTTTTGAATTCGAAAAATTCCTATGCCAGGATGATCTATGGGTTTTGTATAGTTTTGAACAAACTTTAAAAAGTTTTGAATCCGATTCAGTTTTTCGTAATAACGAATTCAAAAATGCTACTACAGGTTGACGCCTCAGTAGCACTTTCACCAAATTCAACGGAAACGATGCCATTTCGTAGTCTAGGTTATGTATCGTTTTGAACAACCTTCAGAAAGTTTTGAATCCGAAGGACAACTTCAAAAATTCAAATTCAAAAATGCTACTATAGCAGCACTTGTTTTGAATTCGAAAAATTCCTATGCCAGGATGATCTATGGGTTTTGTATAGTTTTGAACAACCTCTAAAAAGTTTTGAATCCGATTCAGTTTTTCGTAATAACGAATTCAAAAATGCTACTACAGATTGACGCCTCAGTAGCACTTTCACCAAATTCAACGGAAACGATGCCATTTCGTAGTCTAGGTTATGTATCGTTTTGAACAACCTTCAGAAAGTTTTGAATCCGAAGGACAACTTCAAAAATTCAAATTCAAAAATGCTACTATAGCAGCACTTGTTTTGAATTCGAAAAATTCCTATGCCAGGATGATCTATGGGTTTTGTATAGTTTTGAACAACCTTTAAAAAGTTTTGAATCCGATTCAGTTTTTCGTAATAACGAATTCAAAAATGCTACTACAGGTTGACGCCTCAGTAGCACTTTCACCAAATTCAACGGAAACGATGCCATTTCGTAGTCTAGGTTATGTATCGTTTTGAACAACCTTCAGAAAGTTTTGAATCCAAAGGACAACTTCAAAAATTCAAATTCAAAAATGCTACTATAGCAGCACTTGTTTTGAATTCGAAAAATTCCTATGCCAGGATGATCTATGGGTTTTGTATAGTTTTGAACAACCTTTAAAAAGTTTTGAACCCGATTCAGTTTTTCGTAATAACGAATTCAAAAATGCTACTACAGATTGACGCCTCAGTAGCACTTTCACCAAATTCAACGGAAACGAATCCATTTCGTAGTCTAGGTTATGTATCGTTTTGAACAACCTTCAGAAAGTTTTGAATCCGAAGGACAACTTCGAAAATTCAAATTCAAAAATGCTACTATAGCAGCACTTGTTTTGAATTCGAAAAATTCCTATGCCAGGATGATCTATGGGTTTTGTATAGTTTTGAACAACCTTTAAAAAGTTTTGAATCCGATTCAGTTTTTCGTAATAACGAATTCAAAAATGCTACTACTACGGGTGACGCCTCCGTAGCACTTTCACCAAATTCAACGGAAACGATGCCATTTCGTAGTCTAGGTTATGTATCGTTTTGAACAACCTTCAGAAAGTTTTGAATCCGAAGGACAACTTCAAAAATTCAAATTCAAAAATGCTACTATAGCAGCACTTGTTTTGAATTCGAAAAATTCCTATGCCAGGATGATCTATGGGTTTTGTATAGTTTTGAACAACCTTTGAAAAGTTTTGAATCCGATTCAGTTTTTCGTAATAACGAATTCAAAAATGCTACTACTACGGGTGACGCCTCTGTAGCACTTTCACCAAATTCAACGGAAACGATGCCATTTCGTAGTCTAGGTTATGTATCGCTTTGAACAACCTTCAGAAAGTTTTGAATCCGAAGGACAACTGCAAAAATTGAAATTCAAAAATGCTACTATAGCAGCACTTGTTTTCAATTCGAATAACTCCTATGCCAGGATGATCTATGGGTTTTGTATAGTTTTGAACAACCTTTAAAAAGTTTTGAATCCGATTCAGTTTTTCGTAATAACGAATTCAAAAATGCTACTACAGGTTGACGCCTCAGTAGCACTTTCACCAAATTCAACGGAAACGATGCCATTTCGTAGTCTAGGTTATGTATCGTTTTGAACAACCTTCAGAAAGTTTTGAATCCGAAGGACAACTTCAAAAATTCTAATTCAAAAATGCTACTATAGCAGCACTTGTTTTGAATTCGAAAAATTCCTATGCCAGGATGATCTATGGGTTTTGTATAGTTTTGAACAACCTTTAAAAAGTTTTGAATCCGATTCAGTTTTTCGTAATAACGAATTCAAAAATGCTACTACAGGTTGACGCCTCAGTAGCACTTTCACCAAATTCAACGGAAACGATGCCATTTCGTAGTCTAGGTTATGTATCGTTTTGAACAACCTTCAGAAAGTTTTGAATCCGAAGGACAACTTCAAAAATTCAAATTCAAAAATGCTACTATAGCAGCACTTGTTTTGAATTCGAAAAATTCCTATGCCAGGATGATCTATGGGTTTTGTATAGTTTTGAACAACCTTTAAAAAGTTTTGAATCCGATTCAGTTTTTCGTAATAACGAATTTAAAAATGCTACTACTACGGGTGACGCCTCCGTAGCACTTTCACCAAATTCAACGGAAACGATGCCATTTCGTAGTGTAGGTTATGTATCGTTTTGAACAACCTTCAGAAAGTTTTGAATCCGAAGGACAACTTCAAAAATTCAAATTCAAAAATGCTACTATAGCAGCACTTGTTTTCAATTCGAATAACTCCTATGCCAGGATGATCTATGGGTTTTGTATAGTTTTGAACAACCTTTAAAAAGTTTTGAATCCGATTCAGTTTTTCTTAATAACGAATTCAAAAATGCTACTACAGGTTGACGCCTCAGTAGCACTTTCACCAAATTCAACGGAAACGATGCCATTTCGTAGTCTAGGTTATGTATAGTTTTGAACAACCTTCAGAAAGTTTTGAATCCGAAGGACAACTTCAAAAATTCTAATTCAAAGATGCTACTATAGAAGCACTTGTTTTGAATTCGAAAAATTCCTATGCCAGGATGATCTATGGGTTTTGTATAGTTTTGAACAACCTTTAAAAAGTTTTGAATCCGATTCAGTTTTTCGTAATAACGAATTCAAAAATGCTACTACAGGTTGACGCCTCAGTAGCACTTTCACCAAATTCAACGGAAACGATGCCATTTCGTAGTCTAGGTTATGTATCGTTTTGAAAAACCTTCAGAAAGTTTTGAATCCGAAGGACAACTTCAAAAATTCAAATTCAAAAATGCTACTATAGCAGCCCTTTTTTGAATTCGAAAAATTCCTATGCCAGGATGATCTATGGGTTTTGTATAGTTTTGAACAACCTTTAAAAAGTTTTGAATCCGATTCAGTTTTTCGTAATAACGAATTCAAAAATGCTACTACAGGTTGACGCCTCAGTAGCACTTTCACCAAATTCAACGGAAACGATGCCATTTCGTAGTCTAGGTTATGTATCGTTTTGAACAACCTTCAGAAAGTTTTGAATCCGAAGGACAACTTCAAAAATTCAAATTCAAAAATGCTACTATAGCAGCACTTGTTTTGAATTCGAAAAATTCCTATGCCAGGATGATCTATGGGTTTTGTATAGTTTTGAACAACCTCTAAAAAGTTTTGAATCCGATTCAGTTTTTCGTAATAACGAATTCAACAATGCTACTACAGATTGACGCCTCAGTAGCACTTTCACCAAATTCAACGGAAACGATGCCATTTCGTAGTCTAGGTTATGTATCGTTTTGAACAACCTTCAGAAAGTTTTGAATCCGAAGGACAACTTCAAAAATTCAAATTCAAAAATGCTACTATAGCAGCACTTGTTTTGAATTCGAAAAATTCCTATGCCAGGATGATCTATGGGTTTTGTATAGTTTTGAACAACCTTTAAAAAGTTTTGAATCCGATTCAGTTTTTCGTAATAACGAATTCAAAAATGCTACTACAGGTTGACGCCTCAGTAGCACTTTCACCAAATTCAACGGAAACGATGCCATTTCGTAGTCTAGGTTATGTATCGTTTTGAACAACCTTCAGAAAGTTTTGAATCCGAAGGACAACTTCAAAAATTCAAATTCAAAAATGCTACTATAGCAGCACTTGTTTTGAATTCGAAAAAATCCTATGCCAGGATGATCTATGGGTTTTGTATAGTTTTGAACAACCTTTAAAAAGTTTTGAATCCGATTCAGTTTTTCGTAATAACGAATTTAAAAATGCTACTACTACGGGTGACGCCTCCGTAGCACTTTCACCAAATTCAACGGAAACGATGCCATTTCGTAGTCTAGGTTATGTATCGTTTTGAACAACCTTCAGAAAGTTTTGAATCCGAACGACAACTTCAAAAATTCAAATTCAAAAATGCTACTATAGCAGCACTTGTTTTCAATTCGAATAACTCCTATGCCAGGATGATCTATGGGTTTTGTATAGTTTTGAACAACCTTTAAAAAGTTTTGAATCCGATTCAGTTTTTCGTAATAACGAATTCAAAAATGCTACTACAGGTTGACGCCTCAGTAGCACTTTCACCAAATTCAACGGAAACGATGCCATTTCGTAGTCTAGGTTATGTATCGTTTTGAACAACCTTCAGAAAGTTTTGAATCCGAAGGACAACTTCAAAAATTCAAATTCAAAAATGCTACTATAGCAGCACTTGTTATGAATTCGAAAAATTCATATGCCAGGATGATCTATGGGTTTTGTATAGTTTTGAACAACCTTTAAAAAGTTTTGAATCCGATTCAGTTTTTCGTAATAACGAATTCAAAAATGCTACTACTACGGGTGACGCCTCAGTAGCACTTTCACCAAATTCAACGGAAACGATGCCATTTCGTAGTCTAGGTTATGTATCGTTTTGAAAAACCTTCAGAAAGTTTTGAATCCGAAGGACAACTTCAAAAATTCAAATTCAAAAATGCTACTATAGCAGCACTTGTTTTGAATTCGAAAAATTCCTATGCCAGGATGATCTATGGGTTTTGTATAGTTTTGAACAAACTTTAAAAAGTTTTGAATCCGATTCAGTTTTTCGTAATAACGAATTCAAAAATGCTACTACAGGTTGACGCCTCAGTAGCACTTTCACCAAATTCAACGGAAACGATGCCATTTCGTAGTCTAGGTTATGTATCGTTTTGAACAACCTTCAGAAAGTTTTGAATCCGAAGGACAACTTCAAAAATTCAAATTCAAAAATGCTACTATAGCAGCACTTGTTTTGAATTCGAAAAATTCCTATGCCAGGATGATCTATGGGTTTTGTATAGTTTTGAACAACCTCTAAAAAGTTTTGAATCCGATTCAGTTTTTCGTAATAACGAATTCAAAAATGCTACTACAGATTGACGCCTCAGTAGCACTTTCACCAAATTCAACGGAAACGATGCCATTTCGTAGTCTAGGTTATGTATCGTTTTGAACAACCTTCAGAAAGTTTTGAATCCGAAGGACAACTTCAAAAATTCAAATTCAAAAATGCTACTATAGCAGCACTTGTTTTGAATTCGAAAAATTCCTATGCCAGGATGATCTATGGGTTTTGTATAGTTTTGAACAACCTTTAAAAAGTTTTGAATCCGATTCAGTTTTTCGTAATAACGAATTCAAAAATGCTACTACAGGTTGACGCCTCAGTAGCACTTTCACCAAATTCAACGGAAACGATGCCATTTCGTAGTCTAGGTTATGTATCGTTTTGAACAACCTTCAGAAAGTTTTGAATCCAAAGGACAACTTCAAAAATTCAAATTCAAAAATGCTACTATAGCAGCACTTGTTTTGAATTCGAAAAATTCCTATGCCAGGATGATCTATGGGTTTTGTATAGTTTTGAACAACCTTTAAAAAGTTTTGAACCCGATTCAGTTTTTCGTAATAACGAATTCAAAAATGCTACTACAGATTGACGCCTCAGTAGCACTTTCACCAAATTCAACGGAAACGAATCCATTTCGTAGTCTAGGTTATGTATCGTTTTGAACAACCTTCAGAAAGTTTTGAATCCGAAGGACAACTTCGAAAATTCAAATTCAAAAATGCTACTATAGCAGCACTTGTTTTGAATTCGAAAAATTCCTATGCCAGGATGATCTATGGGTTTTGTATAGTTTTGAACAACCTTTAAAAAGTTTTGAATCCGATTCAGTTTTTCGTAATAACGAATTCAAAAATGCTACTACTACGGGTGACGCCTCCGTAGCACTTTCACCAAATTCAACGGAAACGATGCCATTTCGTAGTCTAGGTTATGTATCGTTTTGAACAACCTTCAGAAAGTTTTGAATCCGAAGGACAACTTCAAAAATTCAAATTCAAAAATGCTACTATAGCAGCACTTGTTTTGAATTCGAAAAATTCCTATGCCAGGATGATCTATGGGTTTTGTATAGTTTTGAACAACCTTTGAAAAGTTTTGAATCCGATTCAGTTTTTCGTAATAACGAATTCAAAAATGCTACTACTACGGGTGACGCCTCTGTAGCACTTTCACCAAATTCAACGGAAACGATGCCATTTCGTAGTCTAGGTTATGTATCGCTTTGAACAACCTTCAGAAAGTTTTGAATCCGAAGGACAACTGCAAAAATTGAAATTCAAAAATGCTACTATAGCAGCACTTGTTTTCAATTCGAATAACTCCTATGCCAGGATGATCTATGGGTTTTGTATAGTTTTGAACAACCTTTAAAAAGTTTTGAATCCGATTCAGTTTTTCGTAATAACGAATTCAAAAATGCTACTACAGGTTGACGCCTCAGTAGCACTTTCACCAAATTCAACGGAAACGATGCCATTTCGTAGTCTAGGTTATGTATCGTTTTGAACAACCTTCAGAAAGTTTTGAATCCGAAGGACAACTTCAAAAATTCTAATTCAAAAATGCTACTATAGCAGCACTTGTTTTGAATTCGAAAAATTCCTATGCCAGGATGATCTATGGGTTTTGTATAGTTTTGAACAACCTTTAAAAAGTTTTGAATCCGATTCAGTTTTTCGTAATAACGAATTCAAAAATGCTACTACAGGTTGACGCCTCAGTAGCACTTTCACCAAATTCAACGGAAACGATGCCATTTCGTAGTCTAGGTTATGTATCGTTTTGAACAACCTTCAGAAAGTTTTGAATCCGAAGGACAACTTCAAAAATTCAAATTCAAAAATGCTACTATAGCAGCACTTGTTTTGAATTCGAAAAATTCCTATGCCAGGATGATCTATGGGTTTTGTATAGTTTTGAACAACCTTTAAAAAGTTTTGAATCCGATTCAGTTTTTCGTAATAACGAATTTAAAAATGCTACTACTACGGGTGACGCCTCCGTAGCACTTTCACCAAATTCAACGGAAACGATGCCATTTCGTAGTGTAGGTTATGTATCGTTTTGAACAACCTTCAGAAAGTTTTGAATCCGAAGGACAACTTCAAAAATTCAAATTCAAAAATGCTACTATAGCAGCACTTGTTTTCAATTCGAATAACTCCTATGCCAGGATGATCTATGGGTTTTGTATAGTTTTGAACAACCTTTAAAAAGTTTTGAATCCGATTCAGTTTTTCTTAATAACGAATTCAAAAATGCTACTACAGGTTGACGCCTCAGTAGCACTTTCACCAAATTCAACGGAAACGATGCCATTTCGTAGTCTAGGTTATGTATAGTTTTGAACAACCTTCAGAAAGTTTTGAATCCGAAGGACAACTTCAAAAATTCTAATTCAAAGATGCTACTATAGAAGCACTTGTTTTGAATTCGAAAAATTCCTATGCCAGGATGATCTATGGGTTTTGTATAGTTTTGAACAACCTTTAAAAAGTTTTGAATCCGATTCAGTTTTTCGTAATAACGAATTCAAAAATGCTACTACAGGT
This sequence comes from Lepisma saccharinum, assembly GCF_977018435.1. Lineage (NCBI taxonomy): Eukaryota > Metazoa > Arthropoda > Insecta > Zygentoma > Lepismatidae > Lepisma > Lepisma saccharinum. Next base: position 64,234,056 of record NC_139246.1, on the reverse strand, counting down.
TGACGCCTCAGTAGCACTTTCACCAAATTCAACGGAAACGATGCCATTTCGTAGTCTAGGTTATGTATCGTTTTGAAAAACCTTCAGAAAGTTTTGAATCCGAAGGACAACTTCAAAAATTCAAATTCAAAAATGCTACTATAGCAGCACTTTTTTGAATTCGAAAAATTCCTATGCCAGGATGATCTATGGGTTTTGTATAGTTTTGAACAACCTTTAAAAAGTTTTGAATCCGATTCAGTTTTTCGTAATAACGAATTCAAAAATGCTACTACAGGTTGACGCCTCAGTAGCACTTTCACCAAATTCAACGGAAACGATGCCATTTCGTAGTCTAGGTTATGTATCGTTTTGAACAACCTTCAGAAAGTTTTGAATCCGAAGGACAACTTCAAAAATTCAAATTCAAAAATGCTACTATAGCAGCACTTGTTTTGAATTCGAAAAATTCCTATGCCAGGATGATCTATGGGTTTTGTATAGTTTTGAACAACCTCTAAAAAGTTTTGAATCCGATTCAGTTTTTCGTAATAACGAATTCAACAATGCTACTACAGATTGACGCCTCAGTAGCACTTTCACCAAATTCAACGGAAACGATGCCATTTCGTAGTCTAGGTTATGTATCGTTTTGAACAACCTTCAGAAAGTTTTGAATCCGAAGGACAACTTCAAAAATTCAAATTCAAAAATGCTACTATAGCAGCACTTGTTTTGAATTCGAAAAATTCCTATGCCAGGATGATCTATGGGTTTTGTATAGTTTTGAACAACCTTTAAAAAGTTTTGAATCCGATTCAGTTTTTCGTAATAACGAATTCAAAAATGCTACTACAGGTTGACGCCTCAGTAGCACTTTCACCAAATTCAACGGAAACGATGCCATTTCGTAGTCTAGGTTATGTATCGTTTTGAACAACCTTCAGAAAGTTTTGAATCCGAAGGACAACTTCAAAAATTCAAATTCAAAAATGCTACTATAGCAGCACTTGTTTTGAATTCGAAAAATTCCTATGCCAGGATGATCTATGGGTTTTGTATAGTTTTGAACAACCTTTAAAAAGTTTTGAATCCGATTCAGTTTTTCGTAATAACGAATTTAAAAATGCTACTACTACGGGTGACGCCTCCGAAGCACTTTCACCAAATTCAACGGAAACGATGCCATTTCGTAGTCTAGGTTATGTATCGTTTTGAACAACCTTCAGAAAGTTTTGAATCCGAAGGACAACTTCAAAAATTCAAATTCAAAAATGCTACTATAGCAGCACTTGTTTTCAATTCGAATAACTCCTATGCCAGGATGATCTATGGGTTTTGTATAGTTTTGAACAAGCTTTAAAAAGTTTTGAATCCGATTCAGTTTTTCGTAATAACGAATTCAAAAATGCTACTACAGGTTGACGCCTCAGTAGCACTTTCACCAAATTCAACGGAAACGATGCCATTTCGTAGTCTAGGTTATGTATCGTTTTGAACAACCTTCAGAAAGTTTTGAATCCGAAGGACAACTTCAAAAATTCTAATTCAAAAATGCTACTATAGCAGCACTTGTTTTGAATTCGAAAAATTCCTATGCCAGGATGATCTATGGGTTTTGTATAGTTTTGAACAACCTTTAAAAAGTTTTGAATCCGATTCAGTTTTTCGTAATAACGAATTCAAAAATGCTACTACAGGTTGACGCCTCAGTAACACTTTCACCAAATTCAACGGAAACGATGCCATTTCGTAGTCTAGGTTATGTATCGTTTTGAACAACCTTCAGAAAGTTTTGAATCCGAAGGACAACTTCAAAAATTCAAATTCAAAAATGCTACTATAGCAGCACTTGTTTTGAATTCGAAAAATTCCTATGCCAGGATGATCTATGGGTTTTGTATAGTTTTGAACAACCTTTAAAAAGTTTTGAATCCGATTCAGTTTTTCGTAATAACGAATTCAAAAATGCTACTACAGGTTGACGCCTCAGTAGCACTTTCACCAAATTCAACGGAAACGATGCCATTTCGTAGTCTAGGTTATGTATCGTTTTGAAAAACCTTCAGAAAGTTTTGAATCCGAAGGACAACTTCAAAAATTCAAATTCAAAAATGCTACTATAGCAGCACTTGTTTTGAATTCGAAAAATTCCTATGCCAGGATGATCTATGGGTTTTGTATAGTTTTGAACAACCTTTAAAAAGTTTTGAATCCGATTCAGTTTTTCGTAATAACGAATTCAAAAATGCTACTACAGGTTGACGCCTCAGTAGCACTTTCACCAAATTCAACGGAAACGATGCCATTTCGTAGTCTAGGTTATGTATCGTTTTGAACAACCTTCAGAAAGTTTTGAATCCGAAGGACAACTTCAAAAATTCAAATTCAAAAATGCTACTATAGCAGCACTTGTTTTGAATTCGAAAAATTCCTATGCCAGGATGATCTATGGGTTTTGTATAGTTTTGAACAACCTTTAAAAAGTTTTGAATCCGATTCAGTTTTTCGTAATAACGAATTCAAAAATGCTACTACAGGTTGACGCCTCAGTAGCACTTTCACCAAATTCAACGGAAACGATGCCATTTCGTAGTCTAGGTTATGTATCGTTTTGAAAAACCTTCAGAAAGTTTTGAATCCGAAGGACAACTTCAAAAATTCAAATTCAAAAATGCTACTATAGCAGCACTTGTTTTGAATTCGAAAAATTCCTATGCCAGGATGATCTATGGGTTTTGTATAGTTTTGAACAACCTTTAAAAAGTTTTGAATCCGATTCAGTTTTTCGTAATAACGAATTCAAAAATGCTACTACAGGTTGACGCCTCAGTAGCACTTTCACCAAATTCAACGGAAACGATGCCATTTCGTAGTCTAGGTTATGTATCGTTTTGAAAAACCTTCAGAAAGTTTTGAATCCGAAGGACAACTTCAAAAATTCAAATTCAAAAATGCTACTATAGCAGCACTTTTTTGAATTCGAAAAATTCCTATGCCAGGATGATCTATGGGTTTTGTATAGTTTTGAACAACCTTTAAAAAGTTTTGAATCCGATTCAGTTTTTCGTAATAACGAATTCAAAAATGCTACTACAGGTTGACGCCTCAGTAGCACTTTCACCAAATTCAACGGAAACGATGCCATTTCGTAGTCTAGGTTATGTATCGTTTTGAACAACCTTCAGAAAGTTTTGAATCCGAAGGACAACTTCAAAAATTCAAATTCAAAAATGCTACTATAGCAGCACTTGTTTTGAATTCGAAAAATTCCTATGCCAGGATGATCTATGGGTTTTGTATAGTTTTGAACAACCTCTAAAAAGTTTTGAATCCGATTCAGTTTTTCGTAATAACGAATTCAACAATGCTACTACAGATTGACGCCTCAGTAGCACTTTCACCAAATTCAACGGAAACGATGCCATTTCGTAGTCTAGGTTATGTATCGTTTTGAACAACCTTCAGAAAGTTTTGAATCCGAAGGACAACTTCAAAAATTCAAATTCAAAAATGCTACTATAGCAGCACTTGTTTTGAATTCGAAAAATTCCTATGCCAGGATGATCTATGGGTTTTGTATAGTTTTGAACAACCTTTAAAAAGTTTTGAATCCGATTCAGTTTTTCGTAATAACGAATTCAAAAATGCTACTACAGGTTGACGCCTCAGTAGCACTTTCACCAAATTCAACGGAAACGATGCCATTTCGTAGTCTAGGTTATGTATCGTTTTGAACAACCTTCAGAAAGTTTTGAATCCGAAGGACAACTTCAAAAATTCAAATTCAAAAATGCTACTATAGCAGCACTTGTTTTGAATTCGAAAAATTCCTATGCCAGGATGATCTATGGGTTTTGTATAGTTTTGAACAACCTTTAAAAAGTTTTGAATCCGATTCAGTTTTTCGTAATAACGAATTTAAAAATGCTACTACTACGGGTGACGCCTCCGAAGCACTTTCACCAAATTCAACGGAAACGATGCCATTTCGTAGTCTAGGTTATGTATCGTTTTGAACAACCTTCAGAAAGTTTTGAATCCGAACGACAACTTCAAAAATTCAAATTCAAAAATGCTACTATAGCAGCACTTGTTTTCAATTCGAATAACTCCTATGCCAGGATGATCTATGGGTTTTGTATAGTTTTGAACAACCTTTAAAAAGTTTTGAATCCGATTCAGTTTTTCGTAATAACGAATTCAAAAATGCTACTACAGGTTGACGCCTCAGTAGCACTTTCACCAAATTCAACGGAAACGATGCCATTTCGTAGTCTAGGTTATGTATCGTTTTGAACAACCTTCAGAAAGTTTTGAATCCGAAGGACAACTTCAAAAATTCTAATTCAAAAATGCTACTATAGCAGCACTTGTTTTGAATTCGAAAAATTCCTATGCCAGGATGATCTATGGGTTTTGTATAGTTTTGAACAACCTTTAAAAAGTTTTGAATCCGATTCAGTTTTTCGTAATAACGAATTCAAAAATGCTACTACAGGTTGACGCCTCAGTAGCACTTTCACCAAATTCAACGGAAACGATGCCATTTCGTAGTCTAGGTTATGTATCGTTTTGAACAACCTTCAGAAAGTTTTGAATCCGAAGGACAACTTCAAAAATTCAAATTCAAAAATGCTACTATAGCAGCACTTGTTTTGAATTCGAAAAATTCCTATGCCAGGATGATCTATGGGTTTTGTATAGTTTTGAACAACCTTTAAAAAGTTTTGAATCCGATTCAGTTTTTCGTAATAACGAATTCAAAAATGCTACTACAGGTTGACGCCTCAGTAGCACTTTCACCAAATTCAACGGAAACGATGCCATTTCGTAGTCTAGGTTATGTATCGTTTTGAAAAACCTTCAGAAAGTTTTGAATCCGAAGGACAACTTCAAAAATTCAAATTCAAAAATGCTACTATAGCAGCACTTGTTTTGAATTCGAAAAATTCCTATGCCAGGATGATCTATGGGTTTTGTATAGTTTTGAACAACCTTTAAAAAGTTTTGAATCCGATTCAGTTTTTCGTAATAACGAATTCAAAAATGCTACTACAGGTTGACGCCTCAGTAGCACTTTCACCAAATTCAACGGAAACGATGCCATTTCGTAGTCTAGGTTATGTATCGTTTTGAACAACCTTCAGAAAGTTTTGAATCCGAAGGACAACTTCAAAAATTCTAATTCAAAAATGCTACTATAGCAGCACTTGTTTTGAATTCGAAAAATTCCTATGCCAGGATGATCTATGGGTTTTGTATAGTTTTGAACAACCTTTAAAAAGTTTTGAATCCGATTCAGTTTTTCGTAATAACGAATTCAAAAATGCTACTACAGGTTGACGCCTCAGTAGCACTTTCACCAAATTCAACGGAAACGATGCCATTTCGTAGTCTAGGTTATGTATCGTTTTGAAAAACCTTCAGAAAGTTTTGAATCCGAAGGACAACTTCAAAAATTCAAATTCAAAAATGCTACTATAGCAGCACTTGTTTTGAATTCGAAAAATTCCTATGCCAGGATGATCTATGGGTTTTGTATAGTTTTGAACAACCTTTAAAAAGTTTTGAATCCGATTCAGTTTTTCGTAATAACGAATTCAAAAATGCTACTACAGGTTGACGCCTCAGTAGCACTTTCACCAAATTCAACGGAAACGATGCCATTTCGTAGTCTAGGTTATGTATCGTTTTGAACAACCTTCAGAAATTTTGAATCCGAAGGACAACTTCAAAAATTCTAATTCAAAAATGCTACTATAGCAGCACTTGTTTTGAATTCGAAAAATTCCTATGCCAGGATGATCTATGGGTTTTGTATAGTTTTGAACAACCTTTAAAAAGTTTTGAATCCGATTCAGTTTTTCGTAATAACGAATTCAAAAATGCTACTACAGGTTGACGCCTCAGTAGCACTTTCACCAAATTCAACGGAAACGATGCCATTTCGTAGTCTAGGTTATGTATCGTTTTGAACAACCTTCAGAAAGTTTTGAATCCGAAGGACAACTTCAAAAATTCAAATTCAAAAATGCTACTATAGCAGCACTTGTTTTGAATTCGAAAAATTCCTATGCCAGGATGATCTATGGGTTTTGTATAGTTTTGAACAACCTTTAAAAAGTTTTGAATCCGATTCAGTTTTTCGTAATAACGAATTTAAAAATGCTACTACTACGGGTGACGCCTCCGTAGCACTTTCACCAAATTCAACGGAAACGATGCCATTTCGTAGTGTAGGTTATGTATCGTTTTGAACAACCTTCAGAAAGTTTTGAATCCGAAGGACAACTTCAAAAATTCAAATTCAAAAATGCTACTATAGCAGCACTTGTTTTCAATTCGAATAACTCCTATGCCAGGATGATCTATGGGTTTTGTATAGTTTTGAACAACCTTTAAAAAGTTTTGAATCCGATTCAGTTTTTCTTAATAACGAATTCAAAAATGCTACTACAGGTTGACGCCTCAGTAGCACTTTCACCAAATTCAACGGAAACGATGCCATTTCGTAGTCTAGGTTATGTATAGTTTTGAACAACCTTCAGAAAGTTTTGAATCCGAAGGACAACTTCAAAAATTCTAATTCAAAGATGCTACTATAGAAGCACTTGTTTTGAATTCGAAAAATTCCTATGCCAGGATGATCTATGGGTTTTGTATAGTTTTGAACAACCTTTAAAAAGTTTTGAATCCGATTCAGTTTTTCGTAATAACGAATTCAAAAATGCTACTACAGGTTGACGCCTCAGTAGCACTTTCACCAAATTCAACGGAAACGATGCCATTTCGTAGTCTAGGTTATGTATCGTTTTGAAAAACCTTCAGAAAGTTTTGAATCCGAAGGACAACTTCAAAAATTCAAATTCAAAAATGCTACTATAGCAGCACTTTTTTGAATTCGAAAAATTCCTATGCCAGGATGATCTATGGGTTTTGTATAGTTTTGAACAACCTTTAAAAAGTTTTGAATCCGATTCAGTTTTTCGTAATAACGAATTCAAAAATGCTACTACAGGTTGACGCCTCAGTAGCACTTTCACCAAATTCAACGGAAACGATGCCATTTCGTAGTCTAGGTTATGTATCGTTTTGAACAACCTTCAGAAAGTTTTGAATCCGAAGGACAACTTCAAAAATTCAAATTCAAAAATGCTACTATAGCAGCACTTGTTTTGAATTCGAAAAATTCCTATGCCAGGATGATCTATGGGTTTTGTATAGTTTTGAACAACCTCTAAAAAGTTTTGAATCCGATTCAGTTTTTCGTAATAACGAATTCAACAATGCTACTACAGATTGACGCCTCAGTAGCACTTTCACCAAATTCAACGGAAACGATGCCATTTCGTAGTCTAGGTTATGTATCGTTTTGAACAACCTTCAGAAAGTTTTGAATCCGAAGGACAACTTCAAAAATTCAAATTCAAAAATGCTACTATAGCAGCACTTGTTTTGAATTCGAAAAATTCCTATGCCAGGATGATCTATGGGTTTTGTATAGTTTTGAACAACCTTTAAAAAGTTTTGAATCCGATTCAGTTTTTCGTAATAACGAATTCAAAAATGCTACTACAGGTTGACGCCTCAGTAGCACTTTCACCAAATTCAACGGAAACGATGCCATTTCGTAGTCTAGGTTATGTATCGTTTTGAACAACCTTCAGAAAGTTTTGAATCCGAAGGACAACTTCAAAAATTCAAATTCAAAAATGCTACTATAGCAGCACTTGTTTTGAATTCGAAAAATTCCTATGCCAGGATGATCTATGGGTTTTGTATAGTTTTGAACAACCTTTAAAAAGTTTTGAATCCGATTCAGTTTTTCGTAATAACGAATTTAAAAATGCTACTACTACGGGTGACGCCTCCGAAGCACTTTCACCAAATTCAACGGAAACGATGCCATTTCGTAGTCTAGGTTATGTATCGTTTTGAACAACCTTCAGAAAGTTTTGAATCCGAACGACAACTTCAAAAATTCAAATTCAAAAATGCTACTATAGCAGCACTTGTTTTCAATTCGAATAACTCCTATGCCAGGATGATCTATGGGTTTTGTATAGTTTTGAACAAGCTTTAAAAAGTTTTGAATCCGATTCAGTTTTTCGTAATAACGAATTCAAAAATGCTACTACAGGTTGACGCCTCAGTAGCACTTTCACCAAATTCAACGGAAACGATGCCATTTCGTAGTCTAGGTTATGTATCGTTTTGAACAACCTTCAGAAAGTTTTGAATCCGAAGGACAACTTCAAAAATTCTAATTCAAAAATGCTACTATAGCAGCACTTGTTTTGAATTCGAAAAATTCCTATGCCAGGATGATCTATGGGTTTTGTATAGTTTTGAACAACCTTTAAAAAGTTTTGAATCCGATTCAGTTTTTCGTAATAACGAATTCAAAAATGCTACTACAGGTTGACGCCTCAGTAGCACTTTCACCAAATTCAACGGAAACGATGCCATTTCGTAGTCTAGGTTATGTATCGTTTTGAACAACCTTCAGAAAGTTTTGAATCCGAAGGACAACTTCAAAAATTCAAATTCAAAAATGCTACTATAGCAGCACTTGTTTTGAATTCGAAAAATTCCTATGCCAGGATGATCTATGGGTTTTGTATAGTTTTGAACAACCTTTAAAAAGTTTTGAATCCGATTCAGTTTTTCGTAATAACGAATTCAAAAATGCTACTACAGGTTGACGCCTCAGTAGCACTTTCACCAAATTCAACGGAAACGATGCCATTTCGTAGTCTAGGTTATGTATCGTTTTGAAAAACCTTCAGAAAGTTTTGAATCCGAAGGACAACTTCAAAAATTCAAATTCAAAAATGCTACTATAGCAGCACTTGTTTTGAATTCGAAAAATTCCTATGCCAGGATGATCTATGGGTTTTGTATAGTTTTGAACAACCTTTAAAAAGTTTTGAATCCGATTCAGTTTTTCGTAATAACGAATTCAAAAATGCTACTACAGGTTGACGCCTCAGTAGCACTTTCACCAAATTCAACGGAAACGATGCCATTTCGTAGTCTAGGTTATGTATCGTTTTGAACAACCTTCAGAAAGTTTTGAATCCGAAGGACAACTTCAAAAATTCAAATTCAAAAATGCTACTATAGCAGCACTTGTTTTGAATTCGAAAAATTCCTATGCCAGGATGATCTATGGGTTTTGTATAGTTTTGAACAACCTTTAAAAAGTTTTGAATCCGATTCAGTTTTTCGTAATAACGAATTCAAAAATGCTACTACAGGTTGACGCCTCAGTAGCACTTTCACCAAATTCAACGGAAACGATGCCATTTCGTAGTCTAGGTTATGTATCGTTTTGAAAAACCTTCAGAAAGTTTTGAATCCGAAGGACAACTTCAAAAATTCAAATTCAAAAATGCTACTATAGCAGCACTTGTTTTGAATTCGAAAAATTCCTATGCCAGGATGATCTATGGGTTTTGTATAGTTTTGAACAACCTTTAAAAAGTTTTGAATCCGATTCAGTTTTTCGTAATAACGAATTCAAAAATGCTACTACAGGTTGACGCCTCAGTAGCACTTTCACCAAATTCAACGGAAACGATGCCATTTCGTAGTCTAGGTTATGTATCGTTTTGAAAAACCTTCAGAAAGTTTTGAATCCGAAGGACAACTTCAAAAATTCAAATTCAAAAATGCTACTATAGCAGCACTTTTTTGAATTCGAAAAATTCCTATGCCAGGATGATCTATGGGTTTTGTATAGTTTTGAACAACCTTTAAAAAGTTTTGAATCCGATTCAGTTTTTCGTAATAACGAATTCAAAAATGCTACTACAGGTTGACGCCTCAGTAGCACTTTCACCAAATTCAACGGAAACGATGCCATTTCGTAGTCTAGGTTATGTATCGTTTTGAACAACCTTCAGAAAGTTTTGAATCCGAAGGACAACTTCAAAAATTCAAATTCAAAAATGCTACTATAGCAGCACTTGTTTTGAATTCGAAAAATTCCTATGCCAGGATGATCTATGGGTTTTGTATAGTTTTGAACAACCTCTAAAAAGTTTTGAATCCGATTCAGTTTTTCGTAATAACGAATTCAACAATGCTACTACAGATTGACGCCTCAGTAGCACTTTCACCAAATTCAACGGAAACGATGCCATTTCGTAGTCTAGGTTATGTATCGTTTTGAACAACCTTCAGAAAGTTTTGAATCCGAAGGACAACTTCAAAAATTCAAATTCAAAAATGCTACTATAGCAGCACTTGTTTTGAATTCGAAAAATTCCTATGCCAGGATGATCTATGGGTTTTGTATAGTTTTGAACAACCTTTAAAAAGTTTTGAATCCGATTCAGTTTTTCGTAATAACGAATTCAAAAATGCTACTACAGGTTGACGCCTCAGTAGCACTTTCACCAAATTCAACGGAAACGATGCCATTTCGTAGTCTAGGTTATGTATCGTTTTGAACAACCTTCAGAAAGTTTTGAATCCGAAGGACAACTTCAAAAATTCAAATTCAAAAATGCTACTATAGCAGCACTTGTTTTGAATTCGAAAAATTCCTATGCCAGGATGATCTATGGGTTTTGTATAGTTTTGAACAACCTTTAAAAAGTTTTGAATCCGATTCAGTTTTTCGTAATAACGAATTTAAAAATGCTACTACTACGGGTGACGCCTCCGAAGCACTTTCACCAAATTCAACGGAAACGATGCCATTTCGTAGTCTAGGTTATGTATCGTTTTGAACAACCTTCAGAAAGTTTTGAATCCGAACGACAACTTCAAAAATTCAAATTCAAAAATGCTACTATAGCAGCACTTGTTTTCAATTCGAATAACTCCTATGCCAGGATGATCTATGGGTTTTGTATAGTTTTGAACAACCTTTAAAAAGTTTTGAATCCGATTCAGTTTTTCGTAATAACGAATTCAAAAATGCTACTACAGGTTGACGCCTCAGTAGCACTTTCACCAAATTCAACGGAAACGATGCCATTTCGTAGTCTAGGTTATGTATCGTTTTGAACAACCTTCAGAAAGTTTTGAATCCGAAGGACAACTTCAAAAATTCTAATTCAAAAATGCTACTATAGCAGCACTTGTTTTGAATTCGAAAAATTCCTATGCCAGGATGATCTATGGGTTTTGTATAGTTTTGAACAACCTTTAAAAAGTTTTGAATCCGATTCAGTTTTTCGTAATAACGAATTCAAAAATGCTACTACAGGTTGACGCCTCAGTAGCACTTTCACCAAATTCAACGGAAACGATGCCATTTCGTAGTCTAGGTTATGTATCGTTTTGAACAACCTTCAGAAAGTTTTGAATCCGAAGGACAACTTCAAAAATTCAAATTCAAAAATGCTACTATAGCAGCACTTGTTTTGAATTCGAAAAATTCCTATGCCAGGATGATCTATGGGTTTTGTATAGTTTTGAACAACCTTTAAAAAGTTTTGAATCCGATTCAGTTTTTCGTAATAACGAATTCAAAAATGCTACTACAGGTTGACGCCTCAGTAGCACTTTCACCAAATTCAACGGAAACGATGCCATTTCGTAGTCTAGGTTATGTATCGTTTTGAAAAACCTTCAGAAAGTTTTGAATCCGAAGGACAACTTCAAAAATTCAAATTCAAAAATGCTACTATAGCAGCACTTGTTTTGAATTCGAAAAATTCCTATGCCAGGATGATCTATGGGTTTTGTATAGTTTTGAACAACCTTTAAAAAGTTTTGAATCCGATTCAGTTTTTCGTAATAACGAATTCAAAAATGCTACTACAGGTTGACGCCTCAGTAGCACTTTCACCAAATTCAACGGAAACGATGCCATTTCGTAGTCTAGGTTATGTATCGTTTTGAACAACCTTCAGAAAGTTTTGAATCCGAAGGACAACTTCAAAAATTCTAATTCAAAAATGCTACTATAGCAGCACTTGTTTTGAATTCGAAAAATTCCTATGCCAGGATGATCTATGGGTTTTGTATAGTTTTGAACAACCTTTAAAAAGTTTTGAATCCGATTCAGTTTTTCGTAATAACGAATTCAAAAATGCTACTACAGGTTGACGCCTCAGTAGCACTTTCACCAAATTCAACGGAAACGATGCCATTTCGTAGTCTAGGTTATGTATCGTTTTGAAAAACCTTCAGAAAGTTTTGAATCCGAAGGACAACTTCAAAAATTCAAATTCAAAAATGCTACTATAGCAGCACTTGTTTTGAATTCGAAAAATTCCTATGCCAGGATGATCTATGGGTTTTGTATAGTTTTGAACAACCTTTAAAAAGTTTTGAATCCGATTCAGTTTTTCGTAATAACGAATTCAAAAATGCTACTACTACGGGTGACGCCTCAGTAGCACTTTCACCAAATTCAACGGAAACGATGCCATTTCGTAGTCTAGGTTATGTATCGTTTTGAACAACCTTCAGAAATTTTGAATCCGAAGGACAACTTCAAAAATTCTAATTCAAAAATGCTACTATAGCAGCACTTGTTTTGAATTCGAAAAATTCCTATGCCAGGATGATCTATGGGTTTTGTATAGTTTTGAACAACCTCTAAAAAGTTTTGAATCCGATTCAGTTTTTCGTAATAACGAATTCAAAAATGCTACTACAGGTTGACGCCTCAGTAGCACTTTCACCAAATTCAACGGAAACGATGCCATTTCGTAGTCTAGGTTATGTATCGTTTTGAACAACCTTCAGAAAGTTTTGAATCCGAACGACAACTTCAAAAATTCAAATTCAAAAATGCTACTATAGCAGCACTTGTTTTGAATTCGAAAAATTCCTATGCCAGGATGATCTATGGGTTTTGTATAGTTTTGAACAACCTTTAAAAAGTTTTGAATCCGATTCAGTTTTTCGTAATAACGAATTCAAAAATGCTACTACAGGTTGACGCCTCAGTAGCACTTTCACCAAATTCAACGGAAACGATGCCATTTCGTAGTCTAGGTTATGTATCGTTTTGAAAAACCTTCAGAAAGTTTTGAATCCGAAGGACAACTTCAAAAATTCAAATTCAAAAATGCTACTATAGCAGCACTTGTTTTGAATTCGAAAAATTCCTATGCCAGGATGATCTATGGGTTTTGTATAGTTTTGAACAACCTTTAAAAAGTTTTGAATCCGATTCAGTTTTTCGTAATAACGAATTTAAAAATGCTACTACTACGGGTGACGCCTCCGTAGCACTTTCACCAAATTCAACGGAAACGATGCCATTTCGTAGTGTAGGTTATGTATCGTTTTGAACAACCTTCAGAAAGTTTTGAATCCGAAGGACAACTTCAAAAATTCAAATTCAGAAATGCTACTATAGCAGCACTTGTTTTCAATTCGAATAACTCCTATGCCAGGATGATCTATGGGTTTTGTATAGTTTTGAACAACCTTTAAAAAGTTTTGAATCCGATTCAGTTTTTCGTAATAACGAATTCAAAAATGCTACTACAGGTTGACGCCTCAGTAGCACTTTCACCAAATTCAACGGAAACGATGCCATTTCGTAGTCTAGGTTATGTATCGTTTTGAACAACCTTCAGAAAGTTTTGAATCCGAAGGACAACTTCAAAAATTCTAATTCAAAAATGCTACTATAGCAGCACTTGTTTTGAATTCGAAAAATTCCTATGCCAGGATGATCTATGGGTTTTGTATAGTTTTGAACAACCTTTAAAAAGTTTTGAATCCGATTCAGTTTTTCGTAATAACGAATTCAAAAATGCTACTACAGGTTGACGCCTCAGTAGCACTTTCACCAAATTCAACGGAAACGATGCCATTTCGTAGTCTAGGTTATGTATCGTTTTGAAAAACCTTCAGAAAGTTTTGAATCCGAAGGACAACTTCAAAAATTCAAATTCAAAAATGCTACTATAGCAGCACTTGTTTTGAATTCGAAAAATTCCTATGCCAGGATGATCTATGGGTTTTGTATAGTTTTGAACAACCTTTAAAAAGTTTTGAATCCGATTCAGTTTTTCGTAATAACGAATTCAAAAATGCTACTACAGGTTGACGCCTCAGTAGCACTTTCACCAAATTCAACGGAAACGATGCCATTTCGTAGTCTAGGTTATGTATCGTTTTGAACAACCTTCAGAAATTTTGAATCCGAAGGACAACTTCAAAAATTCTAATTCAAAAATGCTACTATAGCAGCACTTGTTTTGAATTCGAAAAATTCCTATGCCAGGATGATCTATGGGTTTTGTATAGTTTTGAACAACCTCTAAAAAGTTTTGAATCCGATTCAGTTTTTCGTAATAACGAATTCAAAAATGCTACTACAGGTTGACGCCTCAGTAGCACTTTCACCAAATTCAACGGAAACGATGCCATTTCGTAGTCTAGGTTATGTATCGTTTTGAAAAACCTTCAGAAAGTTTTGAATCCGAAGGACAACTTCAAAAATTCAAATTCAAAAATGCTACTATAGCAGCACTTGTTTTGAATTCGAAAAATTCCTATGCCAGGATGATCTATGGGTTTTGTATAGTTTTGAACAACCTCTAAAAAGTTTTGAATCCGATTCAGTTTTTCGTAATAACGAATTCAAAAATGCTACTACAGGTTGACGCCTCAGTAGCACTTTCACCAAATTCAACGGAAACGATGCCATTTCGTAGTCTAGGTTATGTATCGTTTTGAACAACCTTCAGAAAGTTTTGAATCCGAAGGACAACTTCAAAAATTCTAATTCAAAAATGCTACTATAGCAGCACTTGTTTTGAATTCGAAAAATTCCTATGCCAGGATGATCTATGGGTTTTGTATAGTTTTGAACAACCTTTAAAAAGTTTTGAATCCGATTCAGTTTTTCGTAATAACGAATTCAAAAATGCTACTACAGGTTGATGCCTCAGTAGCACTTTCACCAAATTCAACGGAAACGATGCCATTTCGTAGTCTAGGTTATGTATCGTTTTGAACAACCTTCAGAAAGTTTTGAATCCGAAGGACAACTTCAAAAATTCAAATTCAAAAATGCTACTATAGCAGCACTTGTTTTGAATTCGAAAAATTCCTATGCCAGGATGATCTATGGGTTTTGTATAGTTTTGAACAACCTTTAAAAAGTTTTGAACCCGATTCAGTTTTTCGTAATAACGAATTCAAAAATGCTACTACAGATTGACGCCTCAGTAGCACTTTCACCAAATTCAACGGAAACGATGCCATTTCGTAGTCTAGGTTATGTATCGTTTTGAACAACCTTCAGAAAGTTTTGAATCCGAAGGACAACTTCAAAAATTCTAATTCAAAAATGCTACTATAGCAGCACTTGTTTTGAATTCGAAAAATTCCTATGCCAGGATGATCTATGGGTTTTGTATAGTTTTGAACAACCTTTAAAAAGTTTTGAATCCGATTCAGTTTTTCGTAATAACGAATTCAAAAATGCTACTACAGGTTGACGCCTCAGTAGCACTTTCACCAAATTCAACGGAAACGATGCCATTTCGTAGTCTAGGTTATGTATCGTTTTGAACAACCTTCAGAAAGTTTTGAATCCGAAGGACAACTTCAAAAATTCAAATTCAAAAATGCTACTATAGCAGCACTTGTTATGAATTCGAAAAATTCCTATGCCATGATGATCTATGGGTTTTGTATAGTTTTGAACAACCTTTAAAAAGTTTTGAATCGGATTCAGTTTTTCGTAATAACGAATTCAAAAATGCTACTACTACGGGTGACGCCTCCGTAGCACTTTCACCAAATTCAACGGAAACGATGCCATTTCGTAGTCTAGGTTATGTATCGTTTTGAACAACCTTCAGAAAGTTTTGAATCCGAAGGACAACTTCAAAAATTCAAATTCAAAAATGCTACTATAGCAGCACTTGTTTTGAATTCGAAAAATTCCTATGCCAGGATGATGTATGGGTTTTGTATAGTTTTGAACAACCTTTAAAAAGTTTTGAATCCGATTCAGTTTTTCGTAATAACGAATTCAAAAATGCTACTACTACGGGTGACGCCTCTGTAGCACTTTCACCAAATTCAACGGAAACGATGCCATTTCGTAGTCTAGGTTATGTATCGCTTTGAACAACCTTCAGAAAGTTTTGAATCCGAAGGACAACTTCAAAAATTCAAATTCAAAAATGCTACTATAGCAGCACTTGTTTTGAATTCGAAAAACTCCTATGCCAAGATGATCTATGGGTTTTGTATAGTTTTGAACAACCTTTAAAAAGTTTTGAATCCGATTCAGTTTTTCGTAATAACGAATTCAAAAATGCTACTACAGGTTGACGCCTCAGTAGCACTTTCACCAAATTCAACGGAAACGATGCCATTTCGTAGTCTAGGTTATGTATCGTTTTGAACAACCTTCAGAAAGTTTTGAATCCGAAGGACAACTTCAAAAATTCAAATTCAAAAATGCTACTATAGCAGCACTTGTTTTGAATTCGAAAAATTCCTATGACAGGATGATCTATGGGTTTTGTATAGTTTTGAACAACCTCAAAAAAGTTTTGAATCCGATTCAGTTTTTCGTAATAACGAATTCAAAAATGCTACTACAGATTGACGCCTCAGTAGCACTTTCACCAAATTCAACGGAAACGATGCCAGTTCGTAGTCTAGGTTATGTATCGTTTTGAACAACCTTCAGAAAGTTTTGAATCCGAAGGACAACTTCAAAAATTCAAATTCAAAAATGCTACTATAGCAGCACTTGTTTTGAATTCGAAAAATTCCTATGCCAGGATGATCTATGGGTTTTGTATAGTTTTGAACAACCTTTAAAAAGTTTTGAATCCGATTCAGTTTTTCGTAATAACGAATTCAAAAATGCTACTACAGGTTGACGCCTCAGTAGCACTTTCACCAAATTCAACGGAAACGATGCCATTTCGTAGTCTAGGTTATGTATCGTTTTGAAAAACCTTCAGAAAGTTTTGAATCCGAAGGACAACTTCAAAAATTCAAATTCAAAAATGCTACTATAGCAGCACTTGTTTTGAATTCGAAAAATTCCTATGCCAGGATGATCTATGGGTTTTGTATAGTTTTGAACAACCTTTAAAAAGTTTTGAATCCGATTCAGTTTTTCGTAATAACGAATTCAAAAATGCTACTACAGGTTGACGCCTCAGTAGCACTTTCACCAAATTCAACGGAAACGATGCCATTTCGTAGTCTAGGTTATGTATCGTTTTGAACAACCTTCAGAAAGTTTTGAATCCGAAGGACAACTTCAAAAATTCTAATTCAAAAATGCTACTATAGCAGCACTTGTTTTGAATTCGAAAAATTCCTATGCCAGGATGATCTATGGGTTTTGTATAGTTTTGAACAACCTCTAAAAAGTTTTGAATCCGATTCAGTTTTTCGTAATAACGAATTCAAAAATGCTACTACAGGTTGACGCCTCAGTAGCACTTTCACCAAATTCAACGGAAACGATGCCATTTCGTAGTCTAGGTTATGTATCGTTTTGAACAACCTTCAGAAAGTTTTGAATCCGAAGGACAACTTCAAAAATTCAAATTCAAAAATGCTACTATAGCAGCACTTTTTTTGAATTCGAAAAATTCCTATGCCAGGATGATCTATGGGTTTTGTATAGTTTTGAACAACCTCTAAAAAGTTTTGAATCCGATTCAGTTTTTCGTAATAACGAATTCAAAAATGCTACTACAGGTTGACGCCTCAGTAGCACTTTCACCAAATTCAACGGAAACGATGCCATTTCGTAGTCTAGGTTATGTATCGTTTTGAACAACCTTCAGAAAGTTTTGAATCCGAAGGACAACTTCAAAAATTCAAATTCAAAAATGCTACTATAGCAGCACTTGTTTTGAATTCGAAAAATTCCTATGCCAGGATGATCTATGGGTTTTGTATAGTTTTGAACAACCTCTAAAAAGTTTTGAATCCGATTCAGTTTTTCGTAATAATGAATTCAAAAATGCTACTACAGGTTGACGCCTCAGTAGCACTTTCACCAAATTCAACGTAAACGATGCCATTTCGTAGTCTAGGTTATGTATCGTTTTGAACAACCTTCAAAAAGTTTTGAATCCGAAGGACCACTTCAAAAATTCAAATTCAAAAATGCTACTATAGCAGCACTTGTTTTGAATTCGAAAAATTCCTATGCCAGGATGATCTATGGGTTTTGTATAGTTTTGAACAACCTTTAAAAAGTTTTGAATCCGATTCAGTTTTTCGTAATAACGAATTCAAAAATGCTACTACTACGGGTGACGCCTCAGTAGCACTTTCACCAAATTCAACGGAAACGATTCCATTTCGTAGTCTAGGTTATGTATCGTTTTGAACAACCTTCAGAAAGTTTTGAATCCGAAGGACAACTTCAAAAATTCAAATTCAAAAATGCTACTATAGCAGCACTTGTTTTGAATTCGAAAAATTCCTATGCCAGGATGATCTATGGGTTTTGTATAGTTTTGAACAACCTTTAAAAAGTTTTGTATCCGATTCAGTTTTTCGTAATAACGAATTCAAAAATGCTACTACAGGTTGACGCCTCAGTAGCACTTTCACCAAATTCAACGGAAACGATGCCATTTCGTAGTCTAGGTTATGTATCGTTTTGAACAACCTTCAGAAAGTTTTGAATCCGAAGGACAACTTCAAAAATTCAAATTCAAAAATGCTACTATAGCAGCACTTGTTTTGAATTCGAAAAATTCCTATGCCAGGATGATCTATGGGTTTTGTATAGTTTTGAACAACCTCTAAAAAGTTTTGAATCCGATTCAGTTTTTCGTAATAACGAATTCAAAAATGCTACTACAGGTTGACGCCTCAGTAGCACTTTCACCAAATTCAACGGAAACGATGCCATTTCGTAGTCTAGGTTATGTATCGTTTTGAACAACCTTCAGAAAGTTTTGAATCCGAAGGACAACTTCAAAAATTCAAATTCAAAAATGCTACTATAGCAGCACTTGTTTTGAATTCGAAAAATTCCTATGCCAGGATGATCTATGGGTTTTGTATAGTTTTGAACAACCTCTAAAAAGTTTTGAATCCGATTCAGTTTTTCGTAATAATGAATTCAAAAATGCTACTACAGGTTGACGCCTCAGTAGCACTTTCACCAAATTCAACGGAAACGATGCCATTTCGTAGTCTAGGTTATGTATCGTTTTGAACAACCTTCAGAAAGTTTTGAATCCGAAGGACAACTTCAAAAATTCAAATTCAAAAATGCTACTATAGCAGCACTTGTTTTGAATTCGAAAAATTCCTATGCCAGGATGATCTATGGGTTTTGTATAGTTTTGAACAACCTTTAAAAAGTTTTGAATCCGATTCAGTTTTTCGTAATAACGAATTCAAAAATGCTACTACAGGTTGACGCCTCAGTAGCACTTTCACCAAATTCAACGGAAACGATGCCATTTCGTAGTCTAGGTTATGTATCGTTTTGAACAACCTTCAGAAAGTTTTGAATCCGAAGGACAACTTCAAAAATTCAAATTCAAAAATGCTACTATAGCAGCACTTGTTTTGAATTCGAAAAATTCCTATGCCAGGATGATCTATGGGTTTTGTATAGTTTTGAACAACCTTTAAAAAGTTTTGAATCCGATTCAGTTTTTCGTAATAACGAATTCAAAAATGCTACTACAGGTTGACGCCTCAGTAGCACTTTCACCAAATTCAACGGAAACGATGCCATTTCGTAGTCTAGGTTATGTATCGTTTTGAACAACCTTCAGAAAGTTTTGAATCCGAAGGACAACTTCAAAAATTCAAATTCAAAAATGCTACTATAGCAGCACTTGTTTTGAATTCGAAAAATTCCTATGCCAGGATGATCTATGGGTTTTGTATAGTTTTGAACAACCTTTAAAAAGTTTTGAATCCGATTCAGTTTTTCGTAATAACGAATTCAAAAATGCTACTACTACGGGTGACGCCTCAGTAGCACTTTCACCAAATTCAACGGAAACGATGCCATTTCGTAGTCTAGGTTATGTATCGTTTTGAACAACCTTCAGAAAGTTTTGAATCCGAAGGACAACTTCAAAAATTCAAATTCAAAAATGCTACAATAGCAGCACTTGTTTTGAATTCGAAAAATTCCTATGCCAGGATGATCTATGGGTTTTGTATAGTTTTGAACAACCTCTAAAAAGTTTTGAATCCGATTCAGTTTTTCGTAATAACGAATTCAAAAATGCTACTACAGGTTGACGCCTCAGTAGCACTTTCACCAAATTCAACGGAAACGATGCCATTTCGTAGTCTAGGTTATGTATCGTTTTGAACAACCTTCAGAAAGTTTTGAATCCGAAGGACAACTTCAAAAATTCAAATTCAAAAATGCTACTATAGCAGCACTTGTTTTGAATTCGAAAAATTCCTATGCCAGGATGATCTATGGGTTTTGTATAGTTTTGAACAACCTTTAAAAAGTTTTGAATCCGATTCAGTTTTTCGTAATAACGAATTCAAAAATGCTACTACAGGTTGACGCCTCAGTAGCACTTTCACCAAATTCAACGGAAACGATGCCATTCCGTAGTCTAGGTTATGTATCGTTTTGAACAACCTTCAGAAAGTTTTGAATCCGAAGGACAACTTCAAAAATTCAAATTCAAAAATGCTACTATAGCAGCACTTGTTTTGAATTCGAAAAATTCCTATGCCATGATGATCTATGGGTTTTGTATAGTTTTGAACAACCTCAAAAAAGTTTTGAATCCGATTCAGTTTTTCGTAATAACGAATTCAAAAATGCTACTACAGATTGACGCCTCAGTAGCACTTTCACCAAATTCAACGGAAACGATGCCAGTTCGTAGTCTAGGTTATGTATCGTTTTGAACAACCTTCAGAAAGTTTTGAATCCGAAGGACAACTTCAAAAATTCAAATTCAAAAATGCTACTATAGCAGCACTTGTTTTGAATTCGAAAAATTCCTATGCCAGGATGATCTATGGGTTTTGTATAGTTTTGAACAACCTTTAAAAAGTTTTGAATCCGATTCAGTTTTTCGTAATAACGAATTCAAAAATGCTACTACAGGTTGACGCCTCAGTAGCACTTTCACCAAATTCAACGGAAACGATGCCATTTCGTAGTCTAGGTTATGTATCGTTTTGAAAAACCTTCAGAAAGTTTTGAATCCGAAGGACAACTTCAAAAATTCAAATTCAAAAATGCTACTATAGCAGCACTTGTTTTGAATTCGAAAAATTCCTATGCCAGGATGATCTATGGGTTTTGTATAGTTTTGAACAACCTTTAAAAAGTTTTGAATCCGATTCAGTTTTTCGTAATAACGAATTCAAAAATGCTACTACAGGTTGACGCCTCAGTAGCACTTTCACCAAATTCAACGGAAACGATGCCATTTCGTAGTCTAGGTTATGTATCGTTTTGAACAACCTTCAGAAAGTTTTGAATCCGAAGGACAACTTCAAAAATTCTAATTCAAAAATGCTACTATAGCAGCACTTGTTTTGAATTCGAAAAATTCCTATGCCAGGATGATCTATGGGTTTTGTATAGTTTTGAACAACCTCTAAAAAGTTTTGAATCCGATTCAGTTTTTCGTAATAACGAATTCAAAAATGCTACTACAGGTTGACGCCTCAGTAGCACTTTCACCAAATTCAACGGAAACGATGCCATTTCGTAGTCTAGGTTATGTATCGTTTTGAACAACCTTCAGAAAGTTTTGAATCCGAAGGACAACTTCAAAAATTCAAATTCAAAAATGCTACTATAGCAGCACTTTTTTTGAATTCGAAAAATTCCTATGCCAGGATGATCTATGGGTTTTGTATAGTTTTGAACAACCTCTAAAAAGTTTTGAATCCGATTCAGTTTTTCGTAATAACGAATTCAAAAATGCTACTACAGGTTGACGCCTCAGTAGCACTTTCACCAAATTCAACGGAAACGATGCCATTTCGTAGTCTAGGTTATGTATCGTTTTGAACAACCTTCAGAAAGTTTTGAATCCGAAGGACAACTTCAAAAATTCAAATTCAAAAATGCTACTATAGCAGCACTTGTTTTGAATTCGAAAAATTCCTATGCCAGGATGATCTATGGGTTTTGTATAGTTTTGAACAACCTCTAAAAAGTTTTGAATCCGATTCAGTTTTTCGTAATAATGAATTCAAAAATGCTACTACAGGTTGACGCCTCAGTAGCACTTTCACCAAATTCAACGTAAACGATGCCATTTCGTAGTCTAGGTTATGTATCGTTTTGAACAACCTTCAAAAAGTTTTGAATCCGAAGGACCACTTCAAAAATTCAAATTCAAAAATGCTACTATAGCAGCACTTGTTTTGAATTCGAAAAATTCCTATGCCAGGATGATCTATGGGTTTTGTATAGTTTTGAACAACCTTTAAAAAGTTTTGAATCCGATTCAGTTTTTCGTAATAACGAATTCAAAAATGCTACTACTACGGGTGACGCCTCAGTAGCACTTTCACCAAATTCAACGGAAACGATTCCATTTCGTAGTCTAGGTTATGTATCGTTTTGAACAACCTTCAGAAAGTTTTGAATCCGAAGGACAACTTCAAAAATTCAAATTCAAAAATGCTACTATAGCAGCACTTGTTTTGAATTCGAAAAATTCCTATGCCAGGATGATCTATGGGTTTTGTATAGTTTTGAACAACCTTTAAAAAGTTTTGTATCCGATTCAGTTTTTCGTAATAACGAATTCAAAAATGCTACTACAGGTTGACGCCTCAGTAGCACTTTCACCAAATTCAACGGAAACGATGCCATTTCGTAGTCTAGGTTATGTATCGTTTTGAACAACCTTCAGAAAGTTTTGAATCCGAAGGACAACTTCAAAAATTCAAATTCAAAAATGCTACTATAGCAGCACTTGTTTTGAATTCGAAAAATTCCTATGCCAGGATGATCTATGGGTTTTGTATAGTTTTGAACAACCTTTAAAAAGTTTTGAATCCGATTCAGTTTTTCGTAATAACGAATTCAAAAATGCTACTACTACGGGTGACGCCTCAGTAGCACTTTCACCAAATTCAACGGAAACGATGCCATTTCGTAGTCTAGGTTATGTATCGTTTTGAACAACCTTCAGAAAGTTTTGAATCCGAAGGACAACTTCAAAAATTCAAATTCAAAAATGCTACTATAGCAGCACTTGTTTTGAATTCGAAAAATTCCTATGCCAGGATGATCTATGGGTTTTGTATAGTTTTGAACAACCTTTAAAAAGTTTTGAATCCGATTCAGTTTTTCGTAATAACGAATTTAAAAATGCTACTACTACGGGTGACGCCTCCGTAGCACTTTCACCAAATTCAACGGAAACGATGCTATTTCGTAGTCTAGGTTATGTATCGTTTTGAACAACCTTCAGAAAGTTTTGAATCCGAAGGACAACTTCAAAAATTCAAATTCAAAAATGCTACTATAGCAGCACTTGTTTTCAATTCGAATAACTCCTATGCCAGGATGATCTATGGGTTTTGTATAGTTTTGAACAACCTTTAAAAAGTTTTGAATCCGATTCAGTTTTTCTTAATAACGAATTCAAAAATGCTACTACAGGTTGACGCCTCAGTAGCACTTTCACCAAATTCAACGGAAACGATGCCATTTCGTAGTCTAGGTTATGTATAGTTTTGAACAACCTTCAGAAAGTTTTGAATCCGAAGGACAACTTCAAAAATTCTAATTCAAAAATGCTACTATAGCAGCACTTGTTTTGAATTCGAAAAATTCCTATGCCAGGATGATCTATGGGTTTTGTATAGTTTTGAACAACCTTTAAAAAGTTTTGAATCCGATTCAGTTTTTCGTAATAACGAATTCAAAAATGCTACTACAGGTTGACGCCTCAGTAGCACTTTCACCAAATTCAACGGAAACGATGCCATTTCGTAGTCTAGGTTATGTATCGTTTTGAACAACCTTCAGAAAGTTTTGAATCCGAAGGACAACTTCAAAAATTCAAATTCAAAAATGCTACTATAGCAGCACTTGTTTTGAATTCGAAAAATTCCTATGCCAGGATGATCTATGGGTTTTGTATAGTTTTGAACAACCTTTAAAAAGTTTTGAATCCGATTCAGTTTTTCGTAATAACGAATTCAAAAATGCTACTACTACGGGTGACGCCTCAGTAGCACTTTCACCAAATTCAACGGAAACGATGCCATTTCGTAGTCTAGGTTATGTATCGTTTTGAACAACCTTCAGAAAGTTTTGAATCCGAAGGACAACTTCAAAAATTCAAATTCAAAAATGCTACAATAGCAGCACTTGTTTTGAATTCGAAAAATTCCTATGCCAGGATGATCTATGGGTTTTGTATAGTTTTGAACAACCTCTAAAAAGTTTTGAATCCGATTCAGTTTTTCGTAATAACGAATTCAAAAATGCTACTACAGGTTGACGCCTCAGTAGCACTTTCACCAAATTCAACGGAAACGATGCCATTTCGTAGTCTAGGTTATGTATCGTTTTGAACAACCTTCAGAAAGTTTTGAATCCGAAGGACAACTTCAAAAATTCAAATTCAAAAATGCTACTATAGCAGCACTTGTTTTGAATTCGAAAAATTCCTATGCCAGGATGATCTATGGGTTTTGTATAGTTTTGAACAACCTTTAAAAAGTTTTGAATCCGATTCAGTTTTTCGTAATAACGAATTCAAAAATGCTACTACAGGTTGACGCCTCAGTAGCACTTTCACCAAATTCAACGGAAACGATGCCATTCCGTAGTCTAGGTTATGTATCGTTTTGAACAACCTTCAGAAAGTTTTGAATCCGAAGGACAACTTCAAAAATTCAAATTCAAAAATGCTACTATAGCAGCACTTGTTTTGAATTCGAAAAATTCCTATGCCAGGATGATCTATGGGTTTTGTATAGTTTTGAACAACCTTTAAAAAGTTTTGAATCCGATTCAGTTTTTCGTAATAACGAATTCAAAAATGCTACTATAGGTTGACGCCTCAGTAGCACTTTCACCAAATTCAACGGAAACGATGCCATTTCGTAGTCTAGGTTATGTATCGTTTTGAACAACCTTCAGAAAGTTTTGAATCCGAAGGACAACTTCAAAAATTCAAATTCAAAAATGCTACTATAGCAGCACTTGTTTTGAATTCGAAAAATTCCTATGCCAGGATGATCTATGGGTATTGTATAGTTTTGAACAACCTTTAAAAAGTTTTGAATCCGATTCAGTTTTTCGTAATAACGAATTCAAAAATGCTACTACTACGGGTGACGCCTCAGTAGCACTTTCACCAAATTCAACGGAAACGATGCCATTTCGTAGTCTAGGTTATGTATCGTTTTGAACAACCTTCAGAAAGTTTTGAATCCGAAGGACAACTTCAAAAATTCAAATTCAAAAATGCTACTATAGCAGCACTTGTTTTGAATTCGAAAAATTCCTATGCCAGGATGATCTATGGGTTTTGTATAGTTTTGAACAACCTTTAAAAAGTTTTGAATCCGATTCAGTTTTTCGTAATAACGAATTCAAAAATGCTACTACTACGGGTGACGCCTCAGTAGCACTTTCACCAAATTCAACGGAAACGATGCCATTTCGTAGTCTAGGTTATGTATCGTTTTGAACAACCTTCAGAAAGTTTTGAATCCGAAGGACAACTTCAAAAATTCAAATTCAAAAATGCTACTATAGCAGCACTTGTTTTGAATTCGAAAAATTCCTATGCCAGGATGATCTATGGGTTTTGTATAGTTTTGAACAACCTTTAAAAAGTTTTGAATCCGATTCAGTTTTTCGTAATAACGAATTCAAAAATGCTACTACAGGTTGACGCCTCAGTAGCACTTTCACCAAATTCAACGGAAACGATGCCATTTCGTAGTCTAGGTTATGTATCGTTTTGAACAACCTTCAGAAAGTTTTGAATCCGAAGGACAACTTCAAAAATTCTAATTCAAAAATGCTACTATAGCAGCACTTGTTTTGAATTCGAAAAATTCCTATGCCAGGATGATCTATGGGTTTTGAATAGTTTTGAACAACCTTTAAAAAGTTTTGAATCCGATTCAGTTTTTCGTAATAACGAATTCAAAAATGCTACTACAGGTTGACGCCTCAGTAGCACTTTCACCAAATTCAACGGAAACGATGCCATTTCGTAGTCTAGGTTATGTATCGTTTTGAACAACCTTCAGAAAGTTTTGAATCCGAAGGACAACTTCAAAAATTCAAATTCAAAAATGCTACTATAGCAGCACTTGTTTTGAATTCGAAAAATTCCTATGCCAGGATGATCTATGGGTTTTGTATAGTTTTGAAAAACCTTTAAAAAGTTTTGAATCCGATTCAGTTTTTCGTAATAACGAATTCAAAAATGCTACTACAGGTTGACGCCTCAGTAGAACTTTCACCAAATTCAACGGAAACGATGCCATTCCGTAGTCTAGGTTATGTATCGTTTTGAACAACCTTCAGAAAGTTTTGAATCCGAAGGACAACTTCAAAAATTCAAATTCAAAAATGCTACTATAGCAGCACTTGTTTTGAATTCGAAAAATTCCTATGCCAGGATGATCTATGGGTTTTGTATAGTTTTGAACAACCTCTAAAAAGTTTTAAATCCGATTCAGTTTTTCGTAATAATGAATTCAAAAATGCTACTACAGGTTGACGCCTCAGTAGCACTTTCACCAAATTCAACGGAAACGATGCCATTTCGTAGTCTAGGTTATGTATCGTTTTGAACAACCTTCAAAAAGTTTTGAATCCGAAGGACCACTTCAAAAATTCAAATTCAAAAATGCTACTATAGCAGCACTTGTTTTGAATTCGAAAAATTCCTATGCCAGGATGATCTATGGGTTTTGTATAGTTTTGAACAACCTTTAAAAAGTTTTGAATCCGATTCAGTTTTTCGTAATAACGAATTCAAAAATGCTACTACTACGGGTGACGCCTCAGTAGCACTTTCACCAAATTCAACGGAAACGATGCCATTTCGTAGTCTAGGTTATGTATCGTTTTGAACAACCTTCAGAAAGTTTTGAATCCGAAGGACAACTTCAAAAATTCAAATTCAAAAATGCTACTATAGCAGCACTTGTTTTGAATTCGAAAAATTCCTATGCCAGGATGATCTATGGGTTTTGTATAGTTTTGAACAACCTTTAAAAAGTTTTGAATCCGATTCAGTTTTTCGTAATAACGAATTCAAAAATGCTACTACAGGTTGACGCCTCAGTAGCACTTTCACCAAATTCAACGGAAACGATGCCATTTCGTAGTCTAGGTTATGTATCGTTTTGAACAACCTTCAGAAAGTTTTGAATCCGAAGGACAACTTCAAAAATTCTAATTCAAAAATGCTACTATAGCAGCACTTGTTTTGAATTCGAAAAATTCCTATGCCAGGATGATCTATGGGTTTTGTATAGTTTTGAACAACCTTTAAAAAGTTTTGAATCCGATTCAGTTTTTCGTAATAACGAATTCAAAAATGCTACTATAGGTTGACGCCTCAGTAGCACTTTCACCAAATTCAACGGAAACGATGCCATTTCGTAGTCTAGGTTATGTATCGTTTTGAACAACCTTCAGAAAGTTTTGAATCCGAAGGACAACTTCAAAAATTCAAATTCAAAAATGCTACTATAGCAGCACTTGTTTTGAATTCGAAAAATTCCTATGCCAGGATGATCTATGGGTATTGTATAGTTTTGAACAACCTTTAAAAAGTTTTGAATCCGATTCAGTTTTTCGTAATAACGAATTCAAAAATGCTACTACTACGGGTGACGCCTCAGTAGCACTTTCACCAAATTCAACGGAAACGATGCCATTTCGTAGTCTAGGTTATGTATCGTTTTGAACAACCTTCAGAAAGTTTTGAATCCGAAGGACAACTTCAAAAATTCAAATTCAAAAATGCTACTATAGCAGCACTTGTTTTGAATTCGAAAAAATCCTATGCCAGGATGATCTATGGGTTTTGTATAGTTTTGAACAACCTTTAAAAAGTTTTGAATCCGATTCAGTTTTTCGTAATAACGAATTCAAAAATGCTACTACTACGGGTGACGCCTCAGTAGCACTTTCACCAAATTCAACGGAAACGATGCCATTTCGTAGTCTAGGTTATGTATCGTTTTGAACAACCTTCAGAAAGTTTTGAATCCGAAGGACAACTTCAAAAATTCAAATTCAAAAATGCTACTATAGCAGCACTTGTTTTGAATTCGAAAAATTCCTATGCCAGGATGATCTATGGGTTTTGTATAGTTTTGAACAACCTTTAAAAAGTTTTGAATCCGATTCAGTTTTTCGTAATAACGAATTCAAAAATGCTACTACAGGTTGACGCCTCAGTAGCACTTTCACCAAATTCAACGGAAACGATGCCATTTCGTAGTCTAGGTTATGTATCGTTTTGAACAACCTTCAGAAAGTTTTGAATCCGAAGGACAACTTCAAAAATTCAAATTCAAAAATGCTACTATAGCAGCACTTGTTTTGAATTCGAAAAATTCCTATGCCAGGATGATCTATGGGTTTTGAATAGTTTTGAACAACCTTTAAAAAGTTTTGAATCCGATTCAGTTTTTCGTAATAACGAATTCAAAAATGCTACTACAGGTTGACGCCTCAGTAGCACTTTCACCAAATTCAACGGAAACGATGCCATTTCGTAGTCTAGGTTATGTATCGTTTTGAACAACCTTCAGAAAGTTTTGAATCCGAAGGACAACTTCAAAAATTCAAATTCAAAAATGCTACTATAGCAGCACTTGTTTTGAATTCGAAAAATTCCTATGCCAGGATGATCTATGGGTTTTGTATAGTTTTGAAAAACCTTTAAAAAGTTTTGAATCCGATTCAGTTTTTCGTAATAACGAATTCAAAAATGCTACTACAGGTTGACGCCTCAGTAGCACTTTCACCAAATTCAACGGAAACGATGCCATTCCGTAGTCTAGGTTATGTATCGTTTTGAACAACCTTCAGAAAGTTTTGAATCCGAAGGACAACTTCAAAAATTCAAATTCAAAAATGCTA
Source organism: Lepisma saccharinum (assembly GCF_977018435.1). NCBI lineage: Eukaryota > Metazoa > Arthropoda > Insecta > Zygentoma > Lepismatidae > Lepisma > Lepisma saccharinum. Next base: position 64,205,045 of record NC_139246.1, on the reverse strand, counting down.
CTATAGCAGCACTTGTTTTGAATTCGAAAAATTCCTATGCCAGGATGATCTATGGGTTTCGTATAGTTTTGAACAACCTCTAAAAAGTTTTGAATCCGATTCAGTTTTTCGTAATAATGAATTCAAAAATGCTACTACAGGTTGACGCCTCAGTAGCACTTTCACCAAATTCAACGGAAACGATGCCATTTCGTAGTCTAGGTTATGTATCGTTTTGAACAACCTTCAAAAAGTTTTGAATCCGAAGGACAACTTCAAAAATTCAAATTCAAAAATGCTACTATAGCAGCACTTGTTTTGAATTCGAAAAATTCCTATGCCAGGATGATCTATGGGTTTTGTATAGTTTTGAACAACCTTTAAAAAGTTTTGAATCCGATTCAGTTTTTCGTAATAACGAATTCAAAAATGCTACTACAGGTTGACGCCTCAGTAGCACTTTCACCAAATTCAACGGAAACGATGCCATTTCGTAGTCTAGGTTATGTATCGTTTTGAACAACCTTCAGAAAGTTTTGAATCCGAAGGACAACTTCAAAAATTCAAATTCAAAAATGCTACTATAGCAGCACTTGTTTTGAATTCGAAAAATTCCTATGCCAGGATGATCTATGGGTTTTGTATAGTTTTGAACAACCTTTAATCGGTGTTTGAAAATGACGAGTTCAAAAACGCTTCTTCAAATTTGCAACTCAGGATAAGTTTCAACAAATTCTACCGTTGAATTTTCCTTTTCTTAATACACTCAGGACTGTGCACATTTCACTAGAAATTGTTTCATCTTAACACGTAATATTGATGTTGATAGTTCCTTAGAAAAGGGGCCACGCCTTATAATTTTGTCCGGATTGCAGGAGCGAAATACTGATAAAATAGTGTGGTCAGATAAAATGTTTATGAGTAGAGCCGGGAAGTTTGGCAAAATGCCTCTTTTTATCTACTGCATATATTGATAAAATTTTTCCGGTTATACGTTTCTCATGTTGTTTCGAATGTTTTAGAAGCCTTTTCATTTTGCCTATTTTGCCTATTTGGGACCCCACTGCCTATTTTTAATTATAATGCCTTTTTTTGCCTTTTTCAATTAAATTTGACCATTTTTTTAAAAAAAATGTGTATATAAATTATTTTTCTCCCATAAAACGTTGTTGGCATTTATTTTTCTTTCGTTTATTATGTGAATAATTTTCGCCTTATTTAAGTAATATTGAACTCATGCATGTTTCAACATTGCTGAAGGAGAAAAGTGTGAGAAAAATGTATTTCATGCTCAGTTAGGATATTGCCTTTCGGTTAACATTTCCTTGTGCTGCTGAAGTGCTGAAGTGGACAGGTTGATTTCGAACACAATGAAGATATTTCTGAAATCTCCCTCTCGAACCCGAAAATTTAAGGAAGTTGCATTTGAGCTTAGCTTACCTCCGCAACCAGTCTTAACCAGATGGGGAACCTGGATATCAGCAGTTACATATTATGCTAGCAACCTTGAAAAAATCAGTGAGGTGATAGATGCTCTTCCAGAAAATGAAGCGGCTTCAGTTCGTGAAGTGAAAAAACTCCTGTGCTATTCAAGTTTATTTTTGCACATTATGGCGCATTCCCAGAGACAATTACAATTACAGAACTTAAAAAAATACCTTGTAGCATCCATGAAAATGTACGAGGAATCTATGCAGCAGATGATGGAAGTGCCAGGAGAAAAGGGGTCAGCTGTTGCGGAAAAGTGCAAGCGGGTAGTGAGTGCTAACGAGGACTTGAAACAATTGAAAACAATTTGTGATATTCTAAAAGGTGAAAATGCTGTTACCGAAATGCGTCCAGCTACATTAGCTTGTTTTATGTATGCTCCAATAACTTCTGTCGAAGTAGAAATATCATTTTCTATTATGAAAAACATTCTCTCTGACAGACTACTATCAGTGAATGTTGAGTAATTAAAAAAACACCTTGTAGTTATGTGCAATCAAGACGGAGAAAATTGAAATGCTCTTCCCAATGTAGATTTTAACATTTTGCCAGAAATTATAGATAAAAGTAAGCGACTTCCAAATGTGCCTTTTTTCGGTTTATTTTGCCTTTTTTCATTTTTAGTGCCTATTTTCCACATTATAAATGCCTTTTTGCCTGCCTATTTTAACGAAAATAAATGCCTGAACTTCCGGGCTCTATTTATGAGTTTTACAAGCACGTATTCTCTGGCCCTCTTACTTTCATTCTCTCTTCTATTTTTTTGTTTTTCTTTCGCCTTTTCTCTTTGCTGCTGCATCACTTCTTATTTACCCTTTTCCACCATTGTCCTCTGCTTGTAATCCAACCACATCGCGCTAAGACGCCAGGTGTACCAGGTTCGAATCCTGGTCTGGGCATGCATGTTTGGAGTGTCCATTCATCAATTTCATCACATCATCACTCATCCCCATCTTCGCAAGTTAGCCAAAAGTGGTACAAATAGCGAAGCAAAATAAAGCAAATCAATCAATCAATCAATTGTATTACAGCCCTCTCTTCCGCTTTCGCCGTTTTTCTAATGTTCTTGTTAACTGTCTCATTTTTAATATCTCTATCCATTCCAATCTAGAAAGAAGTAGGGAAGGGACTCGATGTTGTCACCTGTTGTTCCTATCTCTCCTATTTCAATCTTCACATAATCTTCCTATTTCTCTCCCTCTTGAGTTTCCCTAGCTCCGGTCTCCGTGGCGGAATGAATAGCGCGTTTCTCGGTTTTGAATCCCGGCCTTGGAATAGGTGTCCCTTCAATCAATTTCATCTTATCATCACTCATCTTCATCTTCGCGATTAGCCATAAGTGGCAGAAAACCGAAACAAAATAAAATAAATCAAATGAAAGTTTCCTAGCCTTCATTGTATCCCTGTCCATGTATTTCAGTTGCTCGCAGTGGACTTTTCTCTTTAAGTTATACTAGTATATTAGGTGAACCAAGCAAATTACATTAATTGATATGAATGATTTGTATCATTTAGATTATTATACTGGCTTTGAGTCCAGATGTCAAAGGTTTGTTAGTCCGCAAAATGCAGTCTAGAGTGTACTAAGTTAGCATTTAGGGAACAGATTAGAGTATATTGTTTAATTCATGCGACAATTATGAAAAATATGGAAAATTTTATTTACAAGTGCAAGTGACACCCAAGTTATACTATAGCCGTCCGTAGGAGAGGAGCAAGGTTTCACACTTCATGGATGGAAGCAAACGAGCAGCAAAACTTTTTGAAATGTAATTTTTGCGTTTACAATCTATTTTGTATGTATGCAACCCACCACAGGGAACGACCGTTCTGACTTAACTTCCAGGGGAGCGCGGCAGGGTTGCCACTAGCGTCACTTCGCCGTCTTACTTGAGTTAAATACAAAAGAGTAATGATATTTGCGATCTTGTAAGAATTACATATTTACAGTACTTATTAGAATCAACACTCTTGAATTTCAGTCCTCATTTATTTGAAATCCTTTGCATTGGTAAGTTTGTAAGTACTCTAAATACTACTTACAACATCACAAATAACATTATTCTTTTGAATTTAGCTCAGGTAAGACCGCCAAGTGACACTAGTGGCAACCCTGCCGCGTTCCTCTGGGAATTATGTCAGAGCGGTTGTTTCCTGTGTTGGGTTGCATACACACAGGATAGATTTTAAGCGCTTGTAGCGCAGAAACTAAGCGCTTTCGAGGAAAAGTGTATTAGGAAAAGTTACTTGTTTTTATGATATCTACCAGCACCCAAGCGTTGTTGAAGTTGTTTTGCGACACCCTGTAAATTAAATATAAAATTGATTTAACTTCTGATTTTCCTGTGTTCAGTACTGTCCTTCACTTCTCAAAATTCTCTCGATCTATCCAAATAGGAGTAGCTACGTCTGTCCATCTTGAAGTGCTTCTGAGTTCTAATTTGAAGAAATCCTGCTTTCAAGAAGAATTACAAAACAACCCTTTTTCTAGCTCCACCTTTTAGTCTACAAGGAACGGACATGTTTCCATTTTCATACTGGTGCTAATGCAGGCCCAGACTGGCCCACCGGGACACCCGCCAAAATCCTGGTAAGCCCTCTCAATGCCTTTCCGAAAACACATTTTTGTCCCCACGTTTTTGTCAACTCCTGGCAATCGGCGCCCTGTTGAGAAAAATTGCCTCCGACCTCTTGGCAGCCCCAGTCCCGGCGCAGTGCTAATGCACGTGTTTCTGGAGAACAATTAACAACACCTTGCAGTCACGGTAGCACGTAACACATTGACAGAATAACGACTTACCTTCTTCCGTTTGGAAACTGTTTTTGGGGAAATGTTTACTGGAATGTTTTCGATTCTGTATGATTGTATTGTCTGTCTCAAAACTATAAGTAACTATCGATCTAACAATACATCGCTGTTAACAATTGGGTCGTAATTTGAGACGGAGTGGTGGACTATTGCGGTAGTGGTTTAGATTTGTCATCATTGGATATACTATATGCGTCAATAAGTTGAATTGTTCTACAACTCACACCTAGTATCAAAATATAAAAGATAAGTTTAACGCGGCAGAGTTGAAACCTTTCAACGCCTTTACATAAATGGCAATCACACTGTATTTTTGTCTCCAGGTCTGAAACTTCTATTTTAGGAATTTCTTTGTATTGCTATGTGCGCCCGCTCGTGTTCGTATTTTACCGTATATCTTCCTGCACTCTATGGAAATACAAAAATATCGTCCTGTTAATATTTACTACAATTGGTCCACTTTGCATGTCAAATGTACGCCTAAAAGTATATCTGACTGTACTAAAGGAACGTGGAAAAATTCTATAGGCTGAATTGAATTAAGTAAATGTATCGAACAGAATGCAGTGGTCATTATTCAGCTGATTAGAAAGTACTTTCGTTTTTTGTTTTTCAAATTGCCTCGATACACTTATCGCCTTTAAAGAATGGTATCGAAGGTGTCGTTATTGAGATTGAACCCAAGATAAATATGTTCTTAGTCTTAGGAATGTTAGGAATGTTTCTGTTAAGTTTTCTTTAAAACGTATTGTTGAATTCAAAGAACATCCTCTGTGAGATTTTAAAAACATTATTTTAGAAATTTCAGATTCTCGCCCGCAATAGCAGAATAAAAAGTTCGGTAGGGGAGACTGTTGTCCTATGGAACACATCTAATTTACATTTAAAGTGTATATTGTTTACAAACATTACCTTCTTCTTTAAAATAATTCAAACCACTGTGAACATATTCTACAATATAGTGGTAGTTAGTTCACTTTATCTGTGCTCTTGTAAACATTTTTTAAAGAGATGAAAATTGTTTAAAATGGGTGTGTAATGGTGTAATATGAAGAAGTGTAGTTACAGGATATTACGTCGATTCAGTGCCGGATCTACAAGCCGCAAAACCCCGCAGTGCAAGAGGGGGGGGGGCGGAGACAAGCAAGCCTTTAGGGGGCCCTCAGCCATTGTCATAGTGGAGGGTTAATATATGCATAGGCTATGGAAAAAATACAAAGTTAGTTACTCAGGGGTACAGAAACGAATACAATATATACAGATAAAAGAAAAGTTATATTCCCTGTGTATATAGCACCGTGCTATGAAGGCACATTTAGGGAATGTGGCCTCAGAGATTTTTTATATCAGCCATCTTGGAGATGATGTGATCAGCACCACGTTGCGGTTGCCTTTACCCCCCGGCCAGATTCCATTTGATTTGAGGTTGGGTGGTCCCTAGAGTCGCTTTATACGGGGACAAAGCCGGAAAAATTACGACCTTAGATCACCCACCCTGGGTCTCCCGCGTGGCAGTCAGACTAGAATCAAATCAGGCTAGAATTTTACGAGAAATGCAGAGGTGAAGGTTTCTTCAACCTATCTTTAATCAGGAAAAACATATGACTGCATGATTGTAACAAATGCATCATTTTCCAGGTGTGAGAAAACAGTGTACTATATATATATATATCACATAACCCCCTTCCCATTTAAAAAAAAATTGAGTTGGGTGAATGTGTGTAGGTGGGTGGAGGTAGGGGTGTAACTTTGGTAATATTTTGCGGGAGGGGGGGCAAGACTTGTAGATACCGCACTGCGTCGATTGCTTGATAAGATGTAAATTTGTTTCAGAAGACTATGCTGCACGCCTTCTTTCTATCAGATTTTTTAAAAAATAATTTTCCGAAAGTAAATACCGTACTTACACAATTCACACAAAAGATATTGTAGGAATTTTTACTACCTATGAAATTATATATATTGTAACTTTTTGTATTCCATCACTAAGAAGAATTGATATTTTCCTCATTGTATGCATATATAAATGAATTAAAAAGATCACATACTTTTATCAGATAAATTATTTTCAGATAGGTATTTCTATTTCAATTTAATCGCCTGGTTCAGTCCCGATTAGATTGTTTTAACAAACTTCTGAGTATAGACTCAGACGAGAACAAACACAAACAAGGAGAAGGGCCTCACCATACACAAGACGAAACGAGATTGTGACAAATCTCGACTCGTCTCATCTCGATAATATTTCGAATAGGTTGTGAGTTTACTATCTGAGTAAGCTTGTAGGTGTGTGCCAGTAGTTTCCAAGACACACAGGTTTCTATTAATTGAAACCTCGCATGCACTATCTCTTTTATCTATAAATTAAGTGTGCTATTAATTCCATGTTAATTGCTTAAAATCTAGTTTTGTTATCACATGGAACACAAATTAACATAATTTATAGTTAAATTCTAAAATCAAACTATAAACATTCAAAGTTAAATTCTAAAATCAAACTATAGGAAAAATCATATAAATCTGCTGATTAGACAAATGAATGGGACTGTTCCTGCAGGTCTGATGGTTAACCAGTTGCTGTGTGAAGGGCACTGAGATCCTTGGACTTGATAAAAAGAAACGGTTCTATTGATTTCTCTCATCTGATAAAGCTAGATTCATAGCATTGACCCCGCTTTCACATTCAGCTGTAGATATTGTTACAATTTCGATTGGATTCACAAAGTCTTTGAGTGTGTTGGCAGTGTGATTTAGATTTTCTTTGTAAATGCGATAATATATAACATGCTTTCGCTTACATTAAACTTCACATTTTCACATAAACGAGGTACTAACATGTCGCTATAAACACACACGTTGACGCTCATCTGAATGTTATGTATCTGCATTCAACACAAATATATCCAGAATATTATATATATTTATTTTGTTCAGTGTCTTCAGGATATATATTACATAGTTTGTTACATATTTGCTGTTATTTATATCACAAACCAACTTTTACTGTAGTCGGCCCCCTTGGGGGAGTAGTTAGCAAATTGCACTACGACGTCTGAGGTCCAGGGGTCCCGGGTTCGAATCCTGGACTGGGCATGGATGTTTATGAATGTCCATTCATCAATTTCATCATATGATCTTTCATCTTCGCAATTAGCCAAAAACTGGAACAAAATGAAGTAAAATAAATCAAATAAAGAAATCAACTTTTACTCTAATTCCCAAATTAAAGTAAATAATTGGAGCTTTCTAATTCAATTATGATATAAGATAACTTTATCAAACAAAAACCATAAGTTATCAAATGGTCTGCTCTTTAATTTTGGTTATCTTCAGTTTTAGTGCACAATTCACCGTTTTCGAGATATTCTTTTTTTTTTAAATTTTCAACGTTAAATCTTGGCGCCCTTTTTCAAGATGTCGTCGAAGTTACAGATTAGAGAGTTGTAAACTCTTCAAAATCGGATTCGTCACATTTTTTTTACTATGGAGGCAGTTAGTTTCATTTCTGTTGCAATTAGTTGCCCAGACGACATTACTAGACTAAGTTCTAAGGTGTTTCACTCAATGTAGCATATACTACTGTCAGATTTGTTTTATACATGTTCTCAAATCAACCCCTAAATGAAACGTACACCAAACAGACATTACACTTAACTGCATAACATACCTTATTCCCACCAAAATTGAAGATCCGCTTTGCTAGGTATTCGAAGTCAAAGGTCACATCATGTGAGCTTGTAAAGAAACTTAATTTTTTTTATGTAAGACTAATTTTTACGAAACTTATGCTCCCTTAGTTCCAAAACAAGCCCAAGATGAAAGTTACACCATAATTAGAAGAAAAGTCATGATATCTTTTGTTGGCCTTGTAAGAATAAATTTGACATTTTTTATGAAGTTGGCATCCCTGCTGCAGGAACACCGTGTATCATTGAGGGCTAAAATTTTACACATGTAAGATATTTCATGTCCTCTACCATTCTACCAAATTTTATGAAAATCTTAGATGCTAGGGTAGGGAGCTGTGATGATTTCACACGCAAGAACCCTATTGTCAATATCTGTCTCTTTGTCATCATCCTTGAAAATATACGGCACACACAACATTGTTTTGTATAGCAAGAAAAAAACAAGGCATTTCCTTTTGAAAAGTGCGTTAGTAGTAGTAACTAAGGGTGCAACTGTAAACTTCGAATTTTGGCATAAGTTACTTTCAGAATATAAAACGCTAAAATTACATTTCAAAAAGTTTTGCTGCTCGTTTGCTTCCATCCATGAAGTGTGAAACCTTGCTCCTCTGCTACGGACGGCTATAGTATAACTTGGGTGTCACTTGCACTTGTAAATAAAATTTTCCATATTTTTCATAATTGTCGCATGAATTAAACAATATACTCTAATCTGTTCCCTAAATGCTAACTTAGTACACTCTAGACTGCATTTTGCGGACTAACAAACCTTTGACATCTGGACTCAAAGCCAGTATAATAATCTAAATGATACAAATCATTCATATCAATTAATGTAATTTGCTTGGTTCACCTAATATACAAGTATAACTTAAAGAGAAAAGTCCACTGCGAGCAACTGAAATACATGGACAGGGATACAATGAAGGCTAGGAAACTTTCATTTGATTTATTTTATTTTGTTTCGGTTTTCTGCCACTTATGGCTAATCGCGAAGATGAAGATGAGTGATGCTAAGATGAAATTGATTGAAGGGACACCTATTCCAAGGCCGGGATTCAAAACCGAGAAACGCGCTATTCATTCCGCCACGGAGACCGGAGCTAGGGAAACTCAAGAGGGAGAGAAATAGGAAGATTATGTGAAGATTGAAATAGGAGAGATAGGAACAACAGGTGACAACATCGAGTCCCTTCCCTACTTCTTTCTAGATTGGAATGGATAGAGATACTAAAAATGAGACAGTTAACAAGAACATTAGAAAAACGGCGAAAGCGGAAGAGAGGGCTGTAATACAATTGATTGATTGATTGATTTGCTTTATTTTGCTTCGCTATTTGTACCACTTTTGGCTAACTTGCGAAGATGGGGATGAGTGATGATGTGATGAAATTGATGAATGGACACTCCAAACATGCATGCCCAGACCAGGATTCGAACCTGGTACACCTGGCGTCTTAGCGCGATGTGGTTGGATTACAAGCAGAGGACAATGGTTGAAAAGGGTAAATAAGAAGTGATGCAGCAGCAAAGAGAAAAGGCGAAAGAAAAACAAAAAAATAGAAGAGAGAATGAAAGTAAGAGGGCCAGAGAATACGTGCTTGTAAAACTCATAAATAGAGCCCGGAAGTTCAGGCATTTATTTTCGTTAAAATAGGCAGGCAAAAAGGCATTTATAATGTGGAAAATAGGCACTAAAAATGAAAAAAGGCAAAATAAACCGAAAAAAGGCACATTTGGAAGTCGCTTACTTTTATCTATAATTTCTGGCAAAATGTTAAAATCTACATTGGGAAGAGCATTTCAATTTTCTCCGTCTTGATTGCACATAACTACAAGGTGTTTTTTTAATTACTCAACATTCACTGATAGTAGTCTGTCAGAGAGAATGTTTTTCATAATAGAAAATGATATTTCTACTTCGACAGAAGTTATTGGAGCATACATAAAACAAGCTAATGTAGCTGGACGCATTTCGGTAACAGCATTTTCACCTTTTAGAATATCACAAATTGTTTTCAATTGTTTCAAGTCCTCGTTAGCACTCACTACCCGCTTGCACTTTTCCGCAACAGCTGACCCCTTTTCTCCTGGCACTTCCATCATCTGCTGCATAGATTCCTCGTACATTTTCATGGATGCTACAAGGTATTTTTTTAAGTTCTGTAATTGTAATTGTCTCTGGGAATGCGCCATAATGTGCAAAAATAAACTTGAATAGCACAGGAGTTTTTTCACTTCACGAACTGAAGCCGCTTCATTTTCTGGAAGAGCATCTATCACCTCACTGATTTTTTCAAGGTTGCTAGCATAATATGTAACTGCTGATATCCAGGTTCCCCATCTGGTTAAGACTGGTTGCGGAGGTAAGCTAAGCTCAAATGCAACTTCCTTAAATTTTCGGGTTCGAGAGGGAGATTTCAGAAATATCTTCATTGTGTTCGAAATCAACCTGTCCACTTCAGCACTTCAGCAGCACAAGGAAATGTTAACCGAAAGGCAATATCCTAACTGAGCATGAAATACATTTTTCTCACACTTTTCTCCTTCAGCAATGTTGAAACATGCATGAGTTCAATATTACTTAAATAAGGCGAAAATTATTCACATAATAAACGAAAGAAAAATAAATGCCAACAACGTTTTATGGGAGAAAAATAATTTATATACACATTTTTTTTAAAAAAATGGTCAAATTTAATTGAAAAAGGCAAAAAAAGGCATTATAATTAAAAATAGGCAGTGGGGTCCCAAATAGGCAAAATAGGCAAAATGAAAAGGCTTCTAAAACATTCGAAACAACATGAGAAACGTATAACCGGAAAAATTTTATCAATATATGCAGTAGATAAAAAGAGGCATTTTGCCAAACTTCCCGGCTCTACTCATAAACATTTTATCTGACCACACTATTTTATCAGTATTTCGCTCCTGCAATCCGGACAAAATTATAAGGCGTGGCCCCTTTTCTAAGGAACTATCAACATCAATATTACGTGTTAAGATGAAACAATTTCTAGTGAAATGTGCACAGTCCTGAGTGTATTAAGAAAAGGAAAATTCAACGGTAGAATTTGTTGAAACTTATCCTGAGTTGCAAATTTGAAGAAGCGTTTTTGAACTCGTCATTTTCAAACACCGATTAAAGGTTGTTCAAAACTATACAAAACCCATAGATCATCCTGGCATAGGAATTTTTCGAATTCAAAACAAGTGCTGCTATAGTAGCATTTTTGAATTTGAATTTTTGAAGTTGTCCTTCGGATTCAAAACTTTCTGAAGGTTGTTCAAAACGATACATAACCTAGACTACGAAATGGCATCGTTTCCGTTGAATTTGGTGAAAGTGCTACTGAGGCGTCAACCTGTAGTAGCATTTTTGAATTCGTTATTACGAAAAACTGAATCGGATTCAAAACTTTTTAAAGGTTGTTCAAAACTATACAAAACCCATAGATCATCCTGGCATAGGAATTTTTCGAATTCAAAACAAGTGCTGCTATAGTAGCATTTTTGAATTTGAATTTTTGAAGTTGTCCTTCGGATTCAAAACTTTTTGAAGGTTGTTCAAAACGATACATAACCTAGACTACGAAATGGCATCGTTTCCGTTGAATTTGGTGAAAGTGCTACTGAGGCGTCAACCTGTAGTAGCATTTTTGAATTCATTATTACGAAAAACTGAATCGGATTCAAAACTTTTTAGAGGTTGTTCAAAACTATACGAAACCCATAGATCATCCTGGCATAGGAATTTTTCGAATTCAAAACAAGTGCTGCTATAGTAGCATTTTTGAATTTGAATTTTTGAAGTTGTCCTTCGGATTCAAAACTTTCTGAAGGTTGTTCAAAACGATACATAACCTAGACTACGGAATGGCATCGTTTCCGTTGAATTTGGTGAAAGTGCTACTGAGGCGTCAACCTGTAGTAGCATTTTTGAATTCGTTATTACGAAAAACTGAATCGGATTCAAAACTTTTTAAAGGTTTTTCAAAACTATACAAAACCCATAGATCATCCTGGCATAGGAATTTTTCGAATTCAAAACAAGTGCTGCTATAGTAGCATTTTTGAATTTGAATTTTTGAAGTTGTCCTTCGGATTCAAAACTTTCTGAAGGTTGTTCAAAACGATACATAACCTAGACTACGAAATGGCATCGTTTCCGTTGAATTTGGTGAAAGTGCTACTGAGGCGTCAACCTGTAGTAGCATTTTTGAATTCGTTATTACGAAAAACTGAATCGGATTCAAAACTTTTTAAAGGTTGTTCAAAACTATTCAAAACCCATAGATCATCCTGGCATAGGAATTTTTCGAATTCAAAACAAGTGCTGCTATAGTAGCATTTTTGAATTAGAATTTTTGAAGTTGTCCTTCGGATTCAAAACTTTCTGAAGGTTGTTCAAAACGATACATAACCTAGACTACGAAATGGCATCGTTTCCGTTGAATTTGGTGAAAGTGCTACTGAGGCGTCAACCTGTAGTAGCATTTTTGAATTCGTTATTACGAAAAACTGAATCGGATTCAAAACTTTTTAAAGGTTGTTCAAAACTATACAAAACCCATAGATCATCCTGGCATAGGAATTTTTCGAATTCAAAACAAGTGCTGCTATAGTAGCATTTTTGAATTTGAATTTTTGAAGTTGTCCTTCGGATTCAAAACTTTCTGAAGGTTGTTCAAAACGATACATAACCTAGACTACGAAATGGCATCGTTTCCGTTGAATTTGGTGAAAGTGCTACTGAGGCGTCACCCGTAGTAGTAGCATTTTTGAATTCGTTATTACGAAAAACTGAATCGGATTCAAAACTTTTTAAAGGTTGTTCAAAACTATACAAAACCCATAGATCATCCTGGCATAGGATTTTTTCGAATTCAAAACAAGTGCTGCTATAGTAGCATTTTTGAATTTGAATTTTTGAAGTTGTCCTTCGGATTCAAAACTTTCTGAAGGTTGTTCAAAACGATACATAACCTAGACTACGAAATGGCATCGTTTCCGTTGAATTTGGTGAAAGTGCTACTGAGGCGTCACCCGTAGTAGTAGCATTTTTGAATTCGTTATTACGAAAAACTGAATCGGATTCAAAACTTTTTAAAGGTTGTTCAAAACTATACAATACCCATAGATCATCCTGGCATAGGAATTTTTCGAATTCAAAACAAGTGCTGCTATAGTAGCATTTTTGAATTTGAATTTTTGAAGTTGTCCTTCGGATTCAAAACTTTCTGAAGGTTGTTCAAAACGATACATAACCTAGACTACGAAATGGCATCGTTTCCGTTGAATTTGGTGAAAGTGCTACTGAGGCGTCAACCTATAGTAGCATTTTTGAATTCGTTATTACGAAAAACTGAATCGGATTCAAAACTTTTTAAAGGTTGTTCAAAACTATACAAAACCCATAGATCATCCTGGCATAGGAATTTTTCGAATTCAAAACAAGTGCTGCTATAGTAGCATTTTTGAATTAGAATTTTTGAAGTTGTCCTTCGGATTCAAAACTTTCTGAAGGTTGTTCAAAACGATACATAACCTAGACTACGAAATGGCATCGTTTCCGTTGAATTTGGTGAAAGTGCTACTGAGGCGTCAACCTGTAGTAGCATTTTTGAATTCGTTATTACGAAAAACTGAATCGGATTCAAAACTTTTTAAAGGTTGTTCAAAACTATACAAAACCCATAGATCATCCTGGCATAGGAATTTTTCGAATTCAAAACAAGTGCTGCTATAGTAGCATTTTTGAATTTGAATTTTTGAAGTTGTCCTTCGGATTCAAAACTTTCTGAAGGTTGTTCAAAACGATACATAACCTAGACTACGAAATGGCATCGTTTCCGTTGAATTTGGTGAAAGTGCTACTGAGGCGTCACCCGTAGTAGTAGCATTTTTGAATTCGTTATTACGAAAAACTGAATCGGATTCAAAACTTTTTAAAGGTTGTTCAAAACTATACAAAACCCATAGATCATCCTGGCATAGGAATTTTTCGAATTCAAAACAAGTGCTGCTATAGTAGCATTTTTGAATTTGAATTTTTGAAGTGGTCCTTCGGATTCAAAACTTTTTGAAGGTTGTTCAAAACGATACATAACCTAGACTACGAAATGGCATCGTTTCCGTTGAATTTGGTGAAAGTGCTACTGAGGCGTCAACCTGTAGTAGCATTTTTGAATTCATTATTACGAAAAACTGAATCGGATTTAAAACTTTTTAGAGGTTGTTCAAAACTATACAAAACCCATAGATCATCCTGGCATAGGAATTTCTCGAATTCAAAACAAGTGCTGCTATAGTAGCATTTTTGAATTTGAATTTTTGAAGTTGTCCTTCGGATTCAAAACTTTCTGAAGGTTGTTCAAAACGATACATAACCTAGACTACGGAATGGCATCGTTTCCGTTGAATTTGGTGAAAGTGCTACTGAGGCGTCAACCTGTAGTAGCATTTTTGAATTCGTTATTACGAAAAACTGAATCGGATTCAAAACTTTTTAAAGGTTTTTCAAAACTATACAAAACCCATAGATCATCCTGGCATAGGAATTTTTCGAATTCAAAACAAGTGCTGCTATAGTAGCATTTTTGAATTTGAATTTTTGAAGTTGTCCTTCGGATTCAAAACTTTCTGAAGGTTGTTCAAAACGATACATAACCTAGACTACGAAATGGCATCGTTTCCGTTGAATTTGGTGAAAGTGCTACTGAGGCGTCAACCTGTAGTAGCATTTTTGAATTCGTTATTACGAAAAACTGAATCGGATTCAAAACTTTTTAAAGGTTGTTCAAAACTATTCAAAACCCATAGATCATCCTGGCATAGGAATTTTTCGAATTCAAAACAAGTGCTGCTATAGTAGCATTTTTGAATTAGAATTTTTGAAGTTGTCCTTCGGATTCAAAACTTTCTGAAGGTTGTTCAAAACGATACATAACCTAGACTACGAAATGGCATCGTTTCCGTTGAATTTGGTGAAAGTGCTACTGAGGCGTCAACCTGTAGTAGCATTTTTGAATTCGTTATTACGAAAAACTGAATCGGATTCAAAACTTTTTAAAGGTTGTTCAAAACTATACAAAACCCATAGATCATCCTGGCATAGGAATTTTTCGAATTCAAAACAAGTGCTGCTATAGTAGCATTTTTGAATTTGAATTTTTGAAGTTGTCCTTCGGATTCAAAACTTTCTGAAGGTTGTTCAAAACGATACATAACCTAGACTACGAAATGGCATCGTTTCCGTTGAATTTGGTGAAAGTGCTACTGAGGCGTCACCCGTAGTAGTAGCATTTTTGAATTCGTTATTACGAAAAACTGAATCGGATTCAAAACTTTTTAAAGGTTGTTCAAAACTATACAATACCCATAGATCATCCTGGCATAGGAATTTTTCGAATTCAAAACAAGTGCTGCTATAGTAGCATTTTTGAATTTGAATTTTTGAAGTTGTCCTTCGGATTCAAAACTTTCTGAAGGTTGTTCAAAACGATACATAACCTAGACTACGAAATGGCATCGTTTCCGTTGAATTTGGTGAAAGTGCTACTGAGGCGTCAACCTATAGTAGCATTTTTGAATTCGTTATTACGAAAAACTGAATCGGATTCAAAACTTTTTAAAGGTTGTTCAAAACTATACAAAACCCATAGATCATCCTGGCATAGGAATTTTTCGAATTCAAAACAAGTGCTGCTATAGTAGCATTTTTGAATTTGAATTTTTGAAGTTGTCCTTCGGATTCAAAACTTTCTGAAGGTTGTTCAAAACGATACATAACCTAGACTACGGAATGGCATCGTTTCCGTTGAATTTGGTGAAAGTGCTACTGAGGCGTCAACCTGTAGTAGCATTTTTGAA
Source organism: Lepisma saccharinum (assembly GCF_977018435.1). NCBI lineage: Eukaryota > Metazoa > Arthropoda > Insecta > Zygentoma > Lepismatidae > Lepisma > Lepisma saccharinum. Next base: position 64,189,208 of record NC_139246.1, on the reverse strand, counting down.
TTCGTTATTACGAAAAACTGAATCGGATTCAAAACTTTTTAAAGGTTGTTCAAAACTATACAAAACCCATAGATCATCCTGGCATAGGAATTTTTCGAATTCAAAACAAGTGCTGCTATAGTAGCATTTTTGAATTTGAATTTTTGAAGTTGTCCTTCGGATTCAAAACTTTCTGAAGGTTGTTCAAAACGATACATAACCTAGACTACGAAATGGCATCGTTTCCGTTGAATTTGGTGAAAGTGCTACTGAGGCGTCAACCTGTAGTAGCATTTTTGAATTCGTTATTACGAAAAACTGAATCGGATTCAAAACTTTTTAGAGGTTGTTCAAAACTATACAAAACCCATAGATCATCCTGGCATAGGAATTTTTCGAATTCAAAACAAGTGCTGCTATTGTAGCATTTTTGAATTTGAATTTTTGAAGTTGTCCTTCGGATTCAAAACTTTCTGAAGGTTGTTCAAAACGATACATAACCTAGACTACGAAATGGCATCGTTTCCGTTGAATTTGGTGAAAGTGCTACTGAGGCGTCACCCGTAGTAGTAGCATTTTTGAATTCGTTATTACGAAAAACTGAATCGGATTCAAAACTTTTTAAAGGTTGTTCAAAACTATACAAAACCCATAGATCATCCTGGCATAGGAATTTTTCGAATTCAAAACAAGTGCTGCTATAGTAGCATTTTTGAATTTGAATTTTTGAAGTTGTCCTTCGGATTCAAAACTTTCTGAAGGTTGTTCAAAACGATACATAACCTAGACTACGAAATGGCATCGTTTCCGTTGAATTTGGTGAAAGTGCTACTGAGGCGTCAACCTGTAGTAGCATTTTTGAATTCGTTATTACGAAAAACTGAATCGGATTCAAAACTTTTTAAAGGTTGTTCAAAACTATGCAAAACCCATAGATCATCCTGGCATAGGAATTTTTCGAATTCAAAACAAGTGCTGCTATAGTAGCATTTTTGAATTTGAATTTTTGAAGTTGTCCTTCGGATTCAAAACTTTCTGAAGGTTGTTCAAAACGATACATAACCTAGACTACGAAATGGCATCGTTTCCGTTGAATTTGGTGAAAGTGCTACTGAGGCGTCAACCTGTAGTAGCATTTTTGAATTCGTTATTACGAAAAACTGAATCGGATTCAAAACTTTTTAAAGGTTGTTCAAAACTATACAAAACCCATAGATCATCCTGGCATAGGAATTTTTCGAATTCAAAACAAGTGCTGCTATAGTAGCATTTTTGAATTTGAATTTTTGAAGTTGTCCTTCGGATTCAAAACTTTCTGAAGGTTGTTCAAAACGATACATAACCTAGACTACGAAATGGCATCGTTTCCGTTGAATTTGGTGAAAGTGCTACTGAGGCGTCAACCTGTAGTAGCATTTTTGAATTCATTATTACGAAAAACTGAATCGGATTCAAAACTTTTTAGAGGTTGTTCAAAACTATACAAAACCCATAGATCATCCTGGCATAGGAATTTTTCGAATTCAAAACAAGTGCTGCTATAGTAGCATTTTTGAATTTGAATTTTTGAAGTTGTCCTTCGGATTCAAAACTTTCTGAAGGTTGTTCAAAACGATACATAACCTAGACTACGAAATGGCATCGTTTCCGTTGAATTTGGTGAAAGTGCTACTGAGGCGTCAACCTGTAGTAGCATTTTTGAATTCGTTATTACGAAAAACTGAATCGGATTCAAAACTTTTTAGAGGTTGTTCAAAACTATACAAAACCCATAGATCATCCTGGCATAGGAATTTTTCGAATTCAAAACAAGTGCTGCTATAGTAGCATTTTTGAATTTGAATTTTTGAAGTTGTCCTTCGGATTCAAAACTTTCTGAAGGTTGTTCAAAACGATACATAACCTAGACTACGAAATGGCATCGTTTCCGTTGAATTTGGTGAAAGTGCTACTGAGGCGTCAACCTGTAGTAGCATTTTTGAATTCGTTATTACGAAAAACTGAATCGGATACAAAACTTTTTAAAGGTTGTTCAAAACTATACAAAACCCATAGATCATCCTGGCATAGGAATTTTTCGAATTCAAAACAAGTGCTGCTATAGTAGCATTTTTGAATTTGAATTTTTGAAGTTGTCCTTCGGATTCAAAACTTTCTGAAGGTTGTTCAAAACGATACATAACCTAGACTACGAAATGGAATCGTTTCCGTTGAATTTGGTGAAAGTGCTACTGAGGCGTCACCCGTAGTAGTAGCATTTTTGAATTCGTTATTACGAAAAACTGAATTGGATTCAAAACTTTTTAAAGGTTGTTCAAAACTATACAAAACCCATAGATCATCCTGGCATAGGAATTTTTCGAATTCAAAACAAGTGCTGCTATAGTAGCATTTTTGAATTTGAATTTTTGAAGTGGTCCTTCGGATTCAAAACTTTTTGAAGGTTGTTCAAAACGATACATAACCTAGACTACGAAATGGCATCGTTTACGTTGAATTTGGTGAAAGTGCTACTGAGGCGTCAACCTGTAGTAGCATTTTTGAATTCATTATTACGAAAAACTGAATCGGATTCAAAACTTTTTAGAGGTTGTTCAAAACTATACAAAACCCATAGATCATCCTGGCATAGGAATTTTTCGAATTCAAAACAAGTGCTGCTATAGTAGCATTTTTGAATTTGAATTTTTGAAGTTGTCCTTCGGATTCAAAACTTTCTGAAGGTTGTTCAAAACGATACATAACCTAGACTACGAAATGGCATCGTTTCCGTTGAATTTGGTGAAAGTGCTACTGAGGCGTCAACCTGTAGTAGCATTTTTGAATTCGTTATTACGAAAAACTGAATCGGATTCAAAACTTTTTAGAGGTTGTTCAAAACTATACAAAACCCATAGATCATCCTGGCATAGGAATTTTTCGAATTCAAAAAAAGTGCTGCTATAGTAGCATTTTTGAATTTGAATTTTTGAAGTTGTCCTTCGGATTCAAAACTTTCTGAAGGTTGTTCAAAACGATACATAACCTAGACTACGAAATGGCATCGTTTCCGTTGAATTTGGTGAAAGTGCTACTGAGGCGTCAACCTGTAGTAGCATTTTTGAATTCGTTATTACGAAAAACTGAATCGGATTCAAAACTTTTTAGAGGTTGTTCAAAACTATACAAAACCCATAGATCATCCTGGCATAGGAATTTTTCGAATTCAAAACAAGTGCTGCTATAGTAGCATTTTTGAATTAGAATTTTTGAAGTTGTCCTTCGGATTCAAAACTTTCTGAAGGTTGTTCAAAACGATACATAACCTAGACTACGAAATGGCATCGTTTCCGTTGAATTTGGTGAAAGTGCTACTGAGGCGTCAACCTGTAGTAGCATTTTTGAATTCGTTATTACGAAAAACTGAATCGGATTCAAAACTTTTTAAAGGTTGTTCAAAACTATACAAAACCCATAGATCATCCTGGCATAGGAATTTTTCGAATTCAAAACAAGTGCTGCTATAGTAGCATTTTTGAATTTGAATTTTTGAAGTTGTCCTTCGGATTCAAAACTTTCTGAAGGTTTTTCAAAACGATACATAACCTAGACTACGAAATGGCATCGTTTCCGTTGAATTTGGTGAAAGTGCTACTGAGGCGTCAACCTGTAGTAGCATTTTTGAATTCGTTATTACGAAAAACTGAATCGGATTCAAAACTTTTTAAAGGTTGTTCAAAACTATACAAAACCCATAGATCATCCTGGCATAGGAATTTTTCGAATTCAAAACAAGTGCTGCTATAGTAGCATTTTTGAATTTGAATTTTTGAAGTTGTCCTTCGGATTCAAAACTTTCTGAAGGTTGTTCAAAACGATACATAACCTAGACTACGAACTGGCATCGTTTCCGTTGAATTTGGTGAAAGTGCTACTGAGGCGTCAATCTGTAGTAGCATTTTTGAATTCGTTATTACGAAAAACTGAATCGGATTCAAAACTTTTTTGAGGTTGTTCAAAACTATACAAAACCCATAGATCATCCTGTCATAGGAATTTTTCGAATTCAAAACAAGTGCTGCTATAGTAGCATTTTTGAATTTGAATTTTTGAAGTTGTCCTTCGGATTCAAAACTTTCTGAAGGTTGTTCAAAACGATACATAACCTAGACTACGAAATGGCATCGTTTCCGTTGAATTTGGTGAAAGTGCTACTGAGGCGTCAACCTGTAGTAGCATTTTTGAATTCGTTATTACGAAAAACTGAATCGGATTCAAAACTTTTTAAAGGTTGTTCAAAACTATACAAAACCCATAGATCATCTTGGCATAGGAGTTTTTCGAATTCAAAACAAGTGCTGCTATAGTAGCATTTTTGAATTTGAATTTTTGAAGTTGTCCTTCGGATTCAAAACTTTCTGAAGGTTGTTCAAAGCGATACATAACCTAGACTACGAAATGGCATCGTTTCCGTTGAATTTGGTGAAAGTGCTACGGAGGCGTCACCCGTAGTAGTAGCATTTTTGAATTCGTTATTACGAAAAACTGAATCCGATTCAAAACTTTTTAAAGGTTGTTCAAAACTATACAAAACCCATAGATCATCCTGGCATAGGAATTTTTCGAATTCATAACAAGTGCTGCTATAGTAGCATTTTTGAATTTGAATTTTTGAAGTTGTCCTTCGGATTCAAAACTTTCTGAAGGTTGTTCAAAACGATACATAACCTAGACTACGAAATGGCATCGTTTCCGTTGAATTTGGTGAAAGTGCTACTGAGGCGTCAACCTGTAGTAGCATTTTTGAATTCGTTATTACGAAAAACTGAATCGGATTCAAAACTTTTTAGAGGTTGTTCAAAACTATACAAAACCCATAGATCATCCTGGCATAGGAATTTTTCGAATTCAAAACAAGTGCTGCTATAGTAGCATTTTTGAATTAGAATTTTTGAAGTTGTCCTTCGGATTCAAAACTTTCTGAAGGTTGTTCAAAACGATACATAACCTAGACTACGAAATGGCATCGTTTCCGTTGAATTTGGTGAAAGTGCTACTGAGGCGTCAATCTGTAGTAGCATTTTTGAATTCGTTATTACGAAAAACTGAATCGGGTTCAAAACTTTTTAAAGGTTGTTCAAAACTATACAAAACCCATAGATCATCCTGGCATAGGAATTTTTCGAATTCAAAACAAGTGCTGCTATAGTAGCATTTTTGAATTTGAATTTTTGAAGTTGTCCTTCGGATTCAAAACTTTCTGAAGGTTGTTCAAAACGATACATAACCTAGACTACGAAATGGCATCGTTTCCGTTGAATTTGGTGAAAGTGCTACTGAGGCATCAACCTGTAGTAGCATTTTTGAATTCGTTATTACGAAAAACTGAATCGGATTCAAAACTTTTTAAAGGTTGTTCAAAACTATACAAAACCCATAGATCATCCTGGCATAGGAATTTTTCGAATTCAAAACAAGTGCTGCTATAGTAGCATTTTTGAATTAGAATTTTTGAAGTTGTCCTTCGGATTCAAAACTTTCTGAAGGTTGTTCAAAACGATACATAACCTAGACTACGAAATGGCATCGTTTCCGTTGAATTTGGTGAAAGTGCTACTGAGGCGTCAACCTGTAGTAGCATTTTTGAATTCGTTATTACGAAAAACTGAATCGGATTCAAAACTTTTTAGAGGTTGTTCAAAACTATACAAAACCCATAGATCATCCTGGCATAGGAATTTTTCGAATTCAAAACAAGTGCTGCTATAGTAGCATTTTTGAATTAGAATTTTTGAAGTTGTCCTTCGGATTCAAAATTTCTGAAGGTTGTTCAAAACGATACATAACCTAGACTACGAAATGGCATCGTTTCCGTTGAATTTGGTGAAAGTGCTACTGAGGCGTCAACCTGTAGTAGCATTTTTGAATTCGTTATTACGAAAAACTGAATCGGATTCAAAACTTTTTAAAGGTTGTTCAAAACTATACAAAACCCATAGATCATCCTGGCATAGGAATTTTTCGAATTCAAAACAAGTGCTGCTATAGTAGCATTTTTGAATTTGAATTTTTGAAGTTGTCCTTCGGATTCAAAACTTTCTGAAGGTTTTTCAAAACGATACATAACCTAGACTACGAAATGGCATCGTTTCCGTTGAATTTGGTGAAAGTGCTACTGAGGCGTCAACCTGTAGTAGCATTTTTGAATTCGTTATTACGAAAAACTGAATCGGATTCAAAACTTTTTAAAGGTTGTTCAAAACTATACAAAACCCATAGATCATCCTGGCATAGGAATTTTTCGAATTCAAAACAAGTGCTGCTATAGTAGCATTTTTGAATTAGAATTTTTGGAGTTGTCCTTCGGATTCAAAACTTTCTGAAGGTTGTTCAAAACGATACATAACCTAGACTACGAAATGGCATCGTTTCCGTTGAATTTGGTGAAAGTGCTACTGAGGCGTCAACCTGTAGTAGCATTTTTGAATTCGTTATTACGAAAAACTGAATCGGATTCAAAACTTTTTAAAGGTTGTTCAAAACTATACAAAACCCATAGATCATCCTGGCATAGGAATTTTTCGAATTCAAAACAAGTGCTGCTATAGTAGCATTTTTGAATTTGAATTTTTGAAGTTGTCCTTCGGATTCAAAACTTTCTGAAGGTTGTTCAAAACGATACATAACCTAGACTACGAAATGGCATCGTTTCCGTTGAATTTGGTGAAAGTGCTACTGAGGCGTCACCCGTAGTAGTAGCATTTTTGAATTCGTTATTACGAAAAACTGAATCGGATTCAAAACTTTTTAAAGGTTGTTCAAAACTATACAAAACCCATAGATCATCCTGGCATAGGAATTTTTCGAATTCAAAACAAGTGCTGCTATAGTAGCATTTTTGAATTTGAATTTTTGAAGTTGTCCTTCGGATTCAAAACTTTCTGAAGGTTGTTCAAAACGATACATAACCTAGACTACGAAATGGCATCGTTTCCGTTGAATTTGGTGAAAGTGCTACTGAGGCGTCACCCGTAGTAGTAGCATTTTTGAATTCGTTATTACGAAAAACTGAATCGGATTCAAAACTTTTTAAAGGTTGTTCAAAACTATACAATACCCATAGATCATCCTGGCATAGGAATTTTTCGAATTCAAAACAAGTGCTGCTATAGTAGCATTTTTGAATTTGAATTTTTGAAGTTGTCCTTCGGATTCAAAACTTTCTGAAGGTTGTTCAAAACGATACATAACCTAGACTACGAAATGGCATCGTTTCCGTTGAATTTGGTGAAAGTGCTACTGAGGCGTCAACCTATAGTAGCATTTTTGAATTCGTTATTACGAAAAACTGAATCGGATTCAAAACTTTTTAAAGGTTGTTCAAAACTATACAAAACCCATAGATCATCCTGGCATAGGAATTTTTCGAATTCAAAACAAGTGCTGCTATAGTAGCATTTTTGAATTTGAATTTTTGAAGTTGTCCTTCGGATTCAAAACTTTCTGAAGGTTGTTCAAAACGATACATAACCTAGACTACGGAATGGCATCGTTTCCGTTGAATTTGGTGAAAGTGCTACTGAGGCGTCAACCTGTAGTAGCATTTTTGAATTCGTTATTACGAAAAACTGAATCGGATTCAAAACTTTTTAAAGGTTGTTCAAAACTATACAAAACCCATAGATCATCCTGGCATAGGAATTTTTCGAATTCAAAACAAGTGCTGCTATAGTAGCATTTTTGAATTTGAATTTTTGAAGTTGTCCTTCGGATTCAAAACTTTCTGAAGGTTGTTCAAAACGATACATAACCTAGACTACGAAAAGGCATCGTTTCCGTTGAATTTGGTGAAAGTGCTACTGAGGCGTCAACCTGTAGTAGCATTTTTGAATTCGTTATTACGAAAAACTGAATCGGATTCAAAACTTTTTAGAGGTTGTTCAAAACTATACAAAACCCATAGATCATCCTGGCATAGGAATTTTTCGAATTCAAAACAAGTGCTGCTATTGTAGCATTTTTGAATTTGAATTTTTGAAGTTGTCCTTCGGATTCAAAACTTTCTGAAGGTTGTTCAAAACGATACATAACCTAGACTACGAAATGGCATCGTTTCCGTTGAATTTGGTGAAAGTGCTACTGAGGCGTCACCCGTAGTAGTAGCATTTTTGAATTCGTTATTACGAAAAACTGAATCGGATTCAAAACTTTTTAAAGGTTGTTCAAAACTATACAAAACCCATAGATCATCCTGGCATAGGAATTTTTCGAATTCAAAACAAGTGCTGCTATAGTAGCATTTTTGAATTTGAATTTTTGAAGTTGTCCTTCGGATTCAAAACTTTCTGAAGGTTGTTCAAAACGATACATAACCTAGACTACGAAATGGCATCGTTTCCGTTGAATTTGGTGAAAGTGCTACTGAGGCGTCAACCTGTAGTAGCATTTTTGAATTCGTTATTACGAAAAACTGAATCGGATTCAAAACTTTTTAAAGGTTGTTCAAAACTATACAAAACCCATAGATCATCCTGGCATAGGAATTTTTCGAATTCAAAACAAGTGCTGCTATAGTAGCATTTTTGAATTTGAATTTTTGAAGTTGTCCTTCGGATTCAAAACTTTCTGAAGGTTGTTCAAAACGATACATAACCTAGACTACGAAATGGCATCGTTTCCGTTGAATTTGGTGAAAGTGCTACTGAGGCGTCAACCTGTAGTAGCATTTTTGAATTCGTTATTACGAAAAACTGAATCGGATTCAAAACTTTTTAAAGGTTGTTCAAAACTATACAAAACCCATAGATCATCCTGGCATAGGAATTTTTCGAATTCAAAACAAGTGCTGCTATAGTAGCATTTTTGAATTTGAATTTTTGAAGTTGTCCTTCGGATTCAAAACTTTCTGAAGGTTGTTCAAAACGATACATAACCTAGACTACGAAATGGCATCGTTTCCGTTGAATTTGGTGAAAGTGCTACTGAGGCGTCAACCTGTAGTAGCATTTTTGAATTCATTATTACGAAAAACTGAATCGGATTCAAAACTTTTTAGAGGTTGTTCAAAACTATACAAAACCCATAGATCATCCTGGCATAGGAATTTTTCGAATTCAAAACAAGTGCTGCTATAGTAGCATTTTTGAATTTGAATTTTTGAAGTTGTCCTTCGGATTCAAAACTTTCTGAAGGTTGTTCAAAACGATACATAACCTAGACTACGAAATGGCATCGTTTCCGTTGAATTTGGTGAAAGTGCTACTGAGGCGTCAACCTGTAGTAGCATTTTTGAATTCGTTATTACGAAAAACTGAATCGGATTCAAAACTTTTTAGAGGTTGTTCAAAACTATACAAAACCCATAGATCATCCTGGCATAGGAATTTTTCGAATTCAAAACAAGTGCTGCTATAGTAGCATTTTTGAATTTGAATTTTTGAAGTTGTCCTTCGGATTCAAAACTTTCTGAAGGTTGTTCAAAACGATACATAACCTAGACTACGAAATGGCATCGTTTCCGTTGAATTTGGTGAAAGTGCTACTGAGGCGTCAACCTGTAGTAGCATTTTTGAATTCGTTATTACGAAAAACTGAATCGGATACAAAACTTTTTAAAGGTTGTTCAAAACTATACAAAACCCATAGATCATCCTGGCATAGGAATTTTTCGAATTCAAAACAAGTGCTGCTATAGTAGCATTTTTGAATTTGAATTTTTGAAGTTGTCCTTCGGATTCAAAACTTTCTGAAGGTTGTTCAAAACGATACATAACCTAGACTACGAAATGGAATCGTTTCCGTTGAATTTGGTGAAAGTGCTACTGAGGCGTCACCCGTAGTAGTAGCATTTTTGAATTCGTTATTACGAAAAACTGAATTGGATTCAAAACTTTTTAAAGGTTGTTCAAAACTATACAAAACCCATAGATCATCCTGGCATAGGAATTTTTCGAATTCAAAACAAGTGCTGCTATAGTAGCATTTTTGAATTTGAATTTTTGAAGTGGTCCTTCGGATTCAAAACTTTTTGAAGGTTGTTCAAAACGATACATAACCTAGACTACGAAATGGCATCGTTTACGTTGAATTTGGTGAAAGTGCTACTGAGGCGTCAACCTGTAGTAGCATTTTTGAATTCATTATTACGAAAGACTGAATCGGATTCAAAACTTTTTAGAGGTTGTTCAAAACTATACAAAACCCATAGATCATCCTGGCATAGGAATTTTTCGAATTCAAAACAAGTGCTGCTATAGTAGCATTTTTGAATTTGAATTTTTGAAGTTGTCCTTCGGATTCAAAACTTTCTGAAGGTTGTTCAAAACGATACATAACCTAGACTACGAAATGGCATCGTTTCCGTTGAATTTGGTGAAAGTGCTACTGAGGCGTCAACCTGTAGTAGCATTTTTGAATTCGTTATTACGAAAAACTGAATCGGATTCAAAACTTTTTAGAGGTTGTTCAAAACTATACAAAACCCATAGATCATCCTGGCATAGGAATTTTTCGAATTCAAAAAAAGTGCTGCTATAGTAGCATTTTTGAATTTGAATTTTTGAAGTTGTCCTTCGGATTCAAAACTTTCTGAAGGTTGTTCAAAACGATACATAACCTAGACTACGAAATGGCATCGTTTCCGTTGAATTTGGTGAAAGTGCTACTGAGGCGTCAACCTGTAGTAGCATTTTTGAATTCGTTATTACGAAAAACTGAATCGGATTCAAAACTTTTTAGAGGTTGTTCAAAACTATACAAAACCCATAGATCATCCTGGCATAGGAATTTTTCGAATTCAAAACAAGTGCTGCTATAGTAGCATTTTTGAATTAGAATTTTTGAAGTTGTCCTTCGGATTCAAAACTTTCTGAAGGTTGTTCAAAACGATACATAACCTAGACTACGAAATGGCATCGTTTCCGTTGAATTTGGTGAAAGTGCTACTGAGGCGTCAACCTGTAGTAGCATTTTTGAATTCGTTATTACGAAAAACTGAATCGGATTCAAAACTTTTTAAAGGTTGTTCAAAACTATACAAAACCCATAGATCATCCTGGCATAGGAATTTTTCGAATTCAAAACAAGTGCTGCTATAGTAGCATTTTTGAATTTGAATTTTTGAAGTTGTCCTTCGGATTCAAAACTTTCTGAAGGTTTTTCAAAACGATACATAACCTAGACTACGAAATGGCATCGTTTCCGTTGAATTTGGTGAAAGTGCTACTGAGGCGTCAACCTGTAGTAGCATTTTTGAATTCGTTATTACGAAAAACTGAATCGGATTCAAAACTTTTTAAAGGTTGTTCAAAACTATACAAAACCCATAGATCATCCTGGCATAGGAATTTTTCGAATTCAAAACAAGTGCTGCTATAGTAGCATTTTTGAATTTGAATTTTTGAAGTTGTCCTTCGGATTCAAAACTTTCTGAAGGTTGTTCAAAACGATACATAACCTAGACTACGAACTGGCATCGTTTCCGTTGAATTTGGTGAAAGTGCTACTGAGGCGTCAATCTGTAGTAGCATTTTTGAATTCGTTATTACGAAAAACTGAATCGGATTCAAAACTTTTTTGAGGTTGTTCAAAACTATACAAAACCCATAGATCATCCTGTCATAGGAATTTTTCGAATTCAAAACAAGTGCTGCTATAGTAGCATTTTTGAATTTGAATTTTTGAAGTTGTCCTTCGGATTCAAAACTTTCTGAAGGTTGTTCAAAACGATACATAACCTAGACTACGAAATGGCATCGTTTCCGTTGAATTTGGTGAAAGTGCTACTGAGGCGTCAACCTGTAGTAGCATTTTTGAATTCGTTATTACGAAAAACTGAATCGGATTCAAAACTTTTTAAAGGTTGTTCAAAACTATACAAAACCCATAGATCATCTTGGCATAGGAGTTTTTCGAATTCAAAACAAGTGCTGCTATAGTAGCATTTTTGAATTTGAATTTTTGAAGTTGTCCTTCGGATTCAAAACTTTCTGAAGGTTGTTCAAAGCGATACATAACCTAGACTACGAAATGGCATCGTTTCCGTTGAATTTGGTGAAAGTGCTACGGAGGCGTCACCCGTAGTAGTAGCATTTTTGAATTCGTTATTACGAAAAACTGAATCCGATTCAAAACTTTTTAAAGGTTGTTCAAAACTATACAAAACCCATAGATCATCCTGGCATAGGAATTTTTCGAATTCATAACAAGTGCTGCTATAGTAGCATTTTTGAATTTGAATTTTTGAAGTTGTCCTTCGGATTCAAAACTTTCTGAAGGTTGTTCAAAACGATACATAACCTAGACTACGAAATGGCATCGTTTCCGTTGAATTTGGTGAAACTGCTACTGAGGCGTCAACCTGTAGTAGCATTTTTGAATTCGTTATTACGAAAAACTGAATCGGATTCAAAACTTTTTAAAGGTTGTTCAAAACTATACAAAACCCATAGATCATCCTGGCATAGGAATTTTTCGAATTCAAAACAAGTGCTGCTATAGTAGCATTTTTGAATTAGAATTTTTGAAGTTGTCCTTCGGATTCAAAACTTTCTGAAGGTTGTTCAAAACGATACATAACCTAGACTACGAAATGGCATCGTTTCCGTTGAATTTGGTGAAAGTGCTACTGAGGCGTCAATCTGTAGTAGCATTTTTGAATTCGTTATTACGAAAAACTGAATCGGGTTCAAAACTTTTTAAAGGTTGTTCAAAACTATACAAAACCCATAGATCATCCTGGCATAGGAATTTTTCGAATTCAAAACAAGTGCTGCTATAGTAGCATTTTTGAATTTGAATTTTTGAAGTTGTCCTTCGGATTCAAAACTTTCTGAAGGTTGTTCAAAACGATACATAACCTAGACTACGAAATGGCATCGTTTCCGTTGAATTTGGTGAAAGTGCTACTGAGGCATCAACCTGTAGTAGCATTTTTGAATTCGTTATTACGAAAAACTGAATCGGATTCAAAACTTTTTAAAGGTTGTTCAAAACTATACAAAACCCATAGATCATCCTGGCATAGGAATTTTTCGAATTCAAAACAAGTGCTGCTATAGTAGCATTTTTGAATTAGAATTTTTGAAGTTGTCCTTCGGATTCAAAACTTTCTGAAGGTTGTTCAAAACGATACATAACCTAGACTACGAAATGGCATCGTTTCCGTTGAATTTGGTGAAAGTGCTACTGAGGCGTCAACCTGTAGTAGCATTTTTGAATTCGTTATTACGAAAAACTGAATCGGATTCAAAACTTTTTAGAGGTTGTTCAAAACTATACAAAACCCATAGATCATCCTGGCATAGGAATTTTTCGAATTCAAAACAAGTGCTGCTATAGTAGCATTTTTGAATTAGAATTTTTGAAGTTGTCCTTCGGATTCAAAATTTCTGAAGGTTGTTCAAAACGATACATAACCTAGACTACGAAATGGCATCGTTTCCGTTGAATTTGGTGAAAGTGCTACTGAGGCGTCAACCTGTAGTAGCATTTTTGAATTCGTTATTACGAAAAACTGAATCGGATTCAAAACTTTTTAAAGGTTGTTCAAAACTATACAAAACCCATAGATCATCCTGGCATAGGAATTTTTCGAATTCAAAACAAGTGCTGCTATAGTAGCATTTTTGAATTTGAATTTTTGAAGTTGTCCTTCGGATTCAAAACTTTCTGAAGGTTTTTCAAAACGATACATAACCTAGACTACGAAATGGCATCGTTTCCGTTGAATTTGGTGAAAGTGCTACTGAGGCGTCAACCTGTAGTAGCATTTTTGAATTCGTTATTACGAAAAACTGAATCGGATTCAAAACTTTTTAAAGGTTGTTCAAAACTATACAAAACCCATAGATCATCCTGGCATAGGAATTTTTCGAATTCAAAACAAGTGCTGCTATAGTAGCATTTTTGAATTAGAATTTTTGAAGTTGTCCTTCGGATTCAAAACTTTCTGAAGGTTGTTCAAAACGATACATAACCTAGACTACGAAATGGCATCGTTTCCGTTGAATTTGGTGAAAGTGCTACTGAGGCGTCAACCTGTAGTAGCATTTTTGAATTCGTTATTACGAAAAACTGAATCGGATTCAAAACTTTTTAAAGGTTGTTCAAAACTATACAAAACCCATAGATCATCCTGGCATAGGAATTTTTCGAATTCAAAACAAGTGCTGCTATAGTAGCATTTTTGAATTTGAATTTTGAAGTTGTCCTTGGATTCAAAACTTTCTGAAGGTTTTCAAAACGATACATAACCTAGACTACGAAATGGCATCGACGTTAACGAAAAACTGAATCGGATTCAATTGTAAACTATATGCTGCATAGTAGCATTTTTGAATTTGAATTTTTGAAACTGAATCGGATTCAAAACTTTTTAAAGGTTGTTCAAAACTATACAAAACCCATAGATCATCCTGGCATAGGAATTTTTCGAATTCAAAACAAGTGCTGCTATAGTAGCATTTTTGAATTTGAATTTTTGAAGTTGTCCTTCGGATTCAAAACTTTCTGAAGGTTGTTCAAAACGATACATAACCTAGACTACGAAATGGCATCGTTTCCGTTGAATTTGGTGAAAGTGCTACTGAGGCGTCAACCTGTAGTAGCATTTTTGAATTCATTATTACGAAAAACTGAATCGGATTCAAAACTTTTTAGAGGTTGTTCAAAACTATACAAAACCCATAGATCATCCTGGCATAGGAATTTTTCGAATTCAAAACAAGTGCTGCTATAGTAGCATTTTTGAATTTGAATTTTTGAAGTTGTCCTTCGGATTCAAAACTTTCTGAAGGTTGTTCAAAACGATACATAACCTAGACTACGAAATGGCATCGTTTCCGTTGAATTTGGTGAAAGTGCTACTGAGGCGTCAACCTGTAGTAGCATTTTTGAATTCGTTATTACGAAAAACTGAATCGGATTCAAAACTTTTTAGAGGTTGTTCAAAACTATACAAAACCCATAGATCATCCTGGCATAGGAATTTTTCGAATTCAAAACAAGTGCTGCTATAGTAGCATTTTTGAATTTGAATTTTTGAAGTTGTCCTTCGGATTCAAAACTTTCTGAAGGTTGTTCAAAACGATACATAACCTAGACTACGAAATGGCATCGTTTCCGTTGAATTTGGTGAAAGTGCTACTGAGGCGTCAACCTGTAGTAGCATTTTTGAATTCGTTATTACGAAAAACTGAATCGGATACAAAACTTTTTAAAGGTTGTTCAAAACTATACAAAACCCATAGATCATCCTGGCATAGGAATTTTTCGAATTCAAAACAAGTGCTGCTATAGTAGCATTTTTGAATTTGAATTTTTGAAGTTGTCCTTCGGATTCAAAACTTTCTGAAGGTTGTTCAAAACGATACATAACCTAGACTACGAAATGGAATCGTTTCCGTTGAATTTGGTGAAAGTGCTACTGAGGCGTCACCCGTAGTAGTAGCATTTTTGAATTCGTTATTACGAAAAACTGAATTGGATTCAAAACTTTTTAAAGGTTGTTCAAAACTATACAAAACCCATAGATCATCCTGGCATAGGAATTTTTCGAATTCAAAACAAGTGCTGCTATAGTAGCATTTTTGAATTTGAATTTTTGAAGTGGTCCTTCGGATTCAAAACTTTTTGAAGGTTGTTCAAAACGATACATAACCTAGACTACGAAATGGCATCGTTTACGTTGAATTTGGTGAAAGTGCTACTGAGGCGTCAACCTGTAGTAGCATTTTTGAATTCATTATTACGAAAGACTGAATCGGATTCAAAACTTTTTAGAGGTTGTTCAAAACTATACAAAACCCATAGATCATCCTGGCATAGGAATTTTTCGAATTCAAAACAAGTGCTGCTATAGTAGCATTTTTGAATTTGAATTTTTGAAGTTGTCCTTCGGATTCAAAACTTTCTGAAGGTTGTTCAAAACGATACATAACCTAGACTACGAAATGGCATCGTTTCCGTTGAATTTGGTGAAAGTGCTACTGAGGCATCAACCTGTAGTAGCATTTTTGAATTCGTTATTACGAAAAACTGAATCGGATTCAAAACTTTTTAAAGGTTGTTCAAAACTATACAAAACCCATAGATCATCCTGGCATAGGAATTTTTCGAATTCAAAACAAGTGCTGCTATAGTAGCATTTTTGAATTAGAATTTTTGAAGTTGTCCTTCGGATTCAAAACTTTCTGAAGGTTGTTCAAAACGATACATAACCTAGACTACGAAATGGCATCGTTTCCGTTGAATTTGGTGAAAGTGCTACTGAGGCGTCAACCTGTAGTAGCATTTTTGAATTCGTTATTACGAAAAACTGAATCGGATTCAAAACTTTTTAGAGGTTGTTCAAAACTATACAAAACCCATAGATCATCCTGGCATAGGAATTTTTCGAATTCAAAACAAGTGCTGCTATAGTAGCATTTTTGAATTTGAATTTTTGAAGTTGTCCTTCGGATTCAAAACTTTCTGAAGGTTGTTCAAAACGATACATAACCTAGACTACGAAATGGCATCGTTTCCGTTGAATTTGGTGAAAGTGCTACTGAGGCGTCAACCTGTAGTAGCATTTTTGAATTCGTTATTACGAAAAACTGAATCGGATTCAAAACTTTTTAGAGGTTGTTCAAAACTATACAAAACCCATAGATCATCCTGGCATAGGAATTTTTCGAATTCAAAACAAGTGCTGCTATAGTAGCATTTTTGAATTAGAATTTTTGAAGTTGTCCTTCGGATTCAAAATTTCTGAAGGTTGTTCAAAACGATACATAACCTAGACTACGAAATGGCATCGTTTCCGTTGAATTTGGTGAAAGTGCTACTGAGGCGTCAACCTGTAGTAGCATTTTTGAATTCGTTATTACGAAAAACTGAATCGGATTCAAAACTTTTTAAAGGTTGTTCAAAACTATACAAAACCCATAGATCATCCTGGCATAGGAATTTTTCGAATTCAAAACAAGTGCTGCTATAGTAGCATTTTTGAATTTGAATTTTTGAAGTTGTCCTTCGGATTCAAAACTTTCTGAAGGTTGTTCAAAACGATACATAACCTAGACTACGAAATGGCATCGTTTCCGTTGAATTTGGTGAAAGTGCTACTGAGGCGTCAACCTGTAGTAGCATTTTTGAATTCGTTATTACGAAAAACTGAATCGGATTCAAAACTTTTTAAAGGTTGTTCAAAACTATACAAAACCCATAGATCATCCTGGCATAGGAATTTTTCGAATTCAAAACAAGTGCTGCTATAGTAGCATTTTTGAATTAGAATTTTTGAAGTTGTCCTTCGGATTCAAAACTTTCTGAAGGTTGTTCAAAACGATACATAACCTAGACTACGAAATGGCATCGTTTCCGTTGAATTTGGTGAAAGTGCTACTGAGGCGTCAACCTGTAGTAGCATTTTTGAATTCGTTATTACGAAAAACTGAATCGGATTCAAAACTTTTTAAAGGTTGTTCAAAACTATACAAAACCCATAGATCATCCTGGCATAGGAGTTATTCGAATTGAAAACAAGTGCTGCTATAGTAGCATTTCTGAATTTGAATTTTTGAAGTTGTCCTTCGGATTCAAAACTTTCTGAAGGTTGTTCAAAACGATACATAACCTACACTACGAAATGGCATCGTTTCCGTTGAATTTGGTGAAAGTGCTACGGAGGCGTCACCCGTAGTAGTAGCATTTTTAAATTCGTTATTACGAAAAACTGAATCGGATTCAAAACTTTTTAAAGGTTGTTCAAAACTATACAAAACCCATAGATCATCCTGGCATAGGAATTTTTCGAATTCAAAACAAGTGCTGCTATAGTAGCATTTTTGAATTTGAATTTTTGAAGTTGTCCTTCGGATTCAAAACTTTCTGAAGGTTTTTCAAAACGATACATAACCTAGACTACGAAATGGCATCGTTTCCGTTGAATTTGGTGAAAGTGCTACTGAGGCGTCAACCTGTAGTAGCATTTTTGAATTCGTTATTACGAAAAACTGAATCGGATTCAAAACTTTTTAAAGGTTGTTCAAAACTATACAAAACCCATAGATCATCCTGGCATAGGAATTTTTCGAATTCAAAACAAGTGCTGCTATAGTAGCATTTTTGAATTTGAATTTTTGAAGTTGTCGTTCGGATTCAAAACTTTCTGAAGGTTGTTCAAAACGATACATAACCTAGACTACGAAATGGCATCGTTTCCGTTGAATTTGGTGAAAGTGCTACTGAGGCGTCAACCTGTAGTAGCATTTTTGAATTCGTTATTACGAAAAACTGAATCGGATTCAAAACTTTTTAGAGGTTGTTCAAAACTATACAAAACCCATAGATCATCCTGGCATAGGAATTTTTCGAATTCAAAACAAGTGCTGCTATAGTAGCATTTTTGAATTAGAATTTTTGAAGTTGTCCTTCGGATTCAAAATTTCTGAAGGTTGTTCAAAACGATACATAACCTAGACTACGAAATGGCATCGTTTCCGTTGAATTTGGTGAAAGTGCTACTGAGGCGTCAACCTGTAGTAGCATTTTTGAATTCGTTATTACGAAAAACTGAATCGGATTCAAAACTTTTTAAAGGTTGTTCAAAACTATACAAAACCCATAGATCATCCTGGCATAGGAATTTTTCGAATTCAAAACAAGTGCTGCTATAGTAGCATTTTTGAATTTGAATTTTTGAAGTTGTCCTTCGGATTCAAAACTTTCTGAAGGTTTTTCAAAACGATACATAACCTAGACTACGAAATGGCATCGTTTCCGTTGAATTTGGTGAAAGTGCTACTGAGGCGTCAACCTGTAGTAGCATTTTTGAATTCGTTATTACGAAAAACTGAATCGGATTCAAAACTTTTTAAAGGTTGTTCAAAACTATACAAAACCCATAGATCATCCTGGCATAGGAATTTTTCGAATTCAAAACAAGTGCTGCTATAGTAGCATTTTTGAATTAGAATTTTTGAAGTTGTCCTTCGGATTCAAAACTTTCTGAAGGTTGTTCAAAACGATACATAACCTAGACTACGAAATGGCATCGTTTCCGTTGAATTTGGTGAAAGTGCTACTGAGGCGTCAACCTGTAGTAGCATTTTTGAATTCGTTATTACGAAAAACTGAATCGGATTCAAAACTTTTTAAAGGTTGTTCAAAACTATACAAAACCCATAGATCATCCTGGCATAGGAATTTTTCGAATTCAAAACAAGTGCTGCTATAGTAGCATTTTTGAATTTGAATTTTTGAAGTTGTCCTTCGGATTCAAAACTTTCTGAAGGTTTTTCAAAACGATACATAACCTAGACTACGAAATGGCATCGTTTCCGTTGAATTTGGTGAAAGTGCTACTGAGGCGTCAACCTGTAGTAGCATTTTTGAATTCGTTATTACGAAAAACTGAATCGGATTCAAAACTTTTTAAAGGTTGTTCAAAACTATACAAAACCCATAGATCATCCTGGCATAGGAATTTTTCGAATTCAAAACAAGTGCTGCTATAGTAGCATTTTTGAATTTGAATTTTTGAAGTTGTCCTTCATATTCAAAACTTTCTGAAGGTTGTTCAAAACGATACATAACCTAGACTACGAAATGGCATCGTTTCCGTTGAATTTGGTGAAAGTGCTACTGAGGCGTCAACCTGTAGTAGCATTTTTGAATTCGTTATTACGAAAAACTGAATCGGATTCAAAACTTTTTAAAGGTTGTTCAAAACTATACAAAACCCATAGATCATCCTGGCATAGGAATTTTTCGAATTCAAAACAAGTGCTGCTATAGTAGCATTTTTGAATTAGAATTTTTGAAGTTGTCCTTCGGATTCAAAACTTTCTGAAGGTTGTTCAAAACGATACATAACCTAGACTACGAAATGGCATCGTTTCCGTTGAATTTGGTGAAAGTGCTACTGAGGCGTCAACCTGTAGTAGCATTTTTGAATTCGTTATTACGAAAAACTGAATCGGATTCAAAACTTTTTAAAGGTTGTTCAAAACTATACAAAACCCATAGATCATCCTGGCATAGGAGTTATTCGAATTGAAAACAAGTGCTGCTATAGTAGCATTTTTGAATTTGAATTTTTGAAGTTGTCGTTCGGATTCAAAACTTTCTGAAGGTTGTTCAAAACGATACATAACCTAGACTACGAAATGGCTTCGTTTCCGTTGAATTTGGTGAAAGTGCTTCGGAGGCGTCACCCGTAGTAGTAGCATTTTTAAATTCGTTATTACGAAAAACTGAATCGGATTCAAAACTTTTTAAAGGTTGTTCAAAACTATACAAAACCCATAGATCATCCTGGCATAGGAATTTTTCGAATTCAAAAGAAGTGCTGCTATAGTAGCATTTTTGAATTTGAATTTTTGAAGTTGTCCTTCGGATTCAAAACTTTCTGAAGGTTGTTCAAAACGATACATAACCTAGACTACGAAATGGCATCGTTTCCGTTGAATTTGGTGAAAGTGCTACTGAGGCGTCAACCTGTAGTAGCATTTTTGAATTCGTTATTACGAAAAACTGAATCGGATTCAAAACTTTTTAAAGGTTGTTCAAAACTATACAAAACCCATAGATCATCCTGGCATAGGAATTTTTCGAATTCAAAACAAGTGCTGCTATAGTAGCATTTTTGAATTTGAATTTTTGAAGTTGTCCTTCGGATTCAAAACTTTCTGAAGGTTGTTCAAAACGATACATAACCTAGACTACGAAATGGCATCGTTTCCGTTGAATTTGGTGAAAGTGCTACTGAGGCGTCAATCTGTAGTAGCATTGTTGAATTCGTTATTACGAAAAACTGAATCGGATTCAAAACTTTTTAGAGGTTGTTCAAAACTATACAAAACCCATAGATCATCCTGGCATAGGAATTTTTCGAATTCAAAACAAGTGCTGCTATAGTAGCATTTTTGAATTTGAATTTTTGAAGTTGTCCTTCGGATTCAAAACTTTCTGAAGGTTGTTCAAAACGATACATAACCTAGACTACGAAATGGCATCGTTTCCGTTGAATTTGGTGAAAGTGCTACTGAGGCGTCAACCTGTAGTAGCATTTTTGAATTCGTTATTACGAAAAACTGAATCGGATTCAAAACTTTTTAAAGGTTGTTCAAAACTATACAAAACCCATAGATCATCCTGGCATAGGAATTTTTCGAATTCAAAAAAGTGCTGCTATAGTAGCATTTTTGAATTTGAATTTTTGAAGTTGTCCTTCGGATTCAAAACTTTCTGAAGGTTTTTCAAAACGATACATAACCTAGACTACGAAATGGCATCGTTTCCGTTGAATTTGGTGAAAGTGCTACTGAGGCGTCAACCTGTAGTAGCATTTTTGAATTCGTTATTACGAAAAACTGAATCGGATTCAAAACTTTTTAAAGGTTGTTCAAAACTATACAAAACCCATAGATCATCCTGGCATAGGAATTTTTCGAATTCAAAACAAGTGCTGCTATAGTAGCATTTTTGAATTTGAATTTTTGAAGTTGTCCTTCGGATTCAAAACTTTCTGAAGGTTTTTCAAAACGATACATAACCTAGACTACGAAATGGCATCGTTTCCGTTGAATTTGGTGAAAGTGCTACTGAGGCGTCAACCTGTAGTAGCATTTTTGAATTCGTTATTACGAAAAACTGAATCGGATTCAAAACTTTTTAAAGGTTGTTCAAAACTATACAAAACCCATAGATCATCCTGGCATAGGAATTTTTCGAATTCAAAACAAGTGCTGCTATAGTAGCATTTTTGAATTAGAATTTTTGAAGTTGTCCTTCGGATTCAAAACTTTCTGAAGGTTGTTCAAAACGATACATAACCTAGACTACGAAATGGCATCGTTTCCGTTGAATTTGGTGAAAGTGCTACTGAGGCGTCAACCTGTAGTAGCATTTTTGAATTCGTTATTACGAAAAACTGAATCGGATTCAAAACTTTTTAAAGGTTGTTCAAAACTATACAAAACCCATAGATCATCCTGGCATAGGAATTTTTCGAATTCAAAACAAGTGCTGCTATAGTAGCATTTTTGAATTTGAATTTTTGAAGTTGTCCTTCGGATTCAAAACTTTCTGAAGGTTTTTCAAAACGATACATAACCTAGACTACGAAATGGCATCGTTTCCGTTGAATTTGGTGAAAGTGCTACTGAGGCGTCAACCTGTAGTAGCATTTTTGAATTCGTTATTACGAAAAACTGAATCGGATTCAAAACTTTTTAAAGGTTGTTCAAAACTATACAAAACCCATAGATCATCCTGGCATAGGAATTTTTCGAATTCAAAACAAGTGCTGCTATAGTAGCATTTTTGAATTTGAATTTTTGAAGTTGTCCTTCGGATTCAAAACTTTCTGAAGGTTGTTCAAAACGATACATAACCTAGACTACGAAATGGCATCGTTTCCGTTGAATTTGGTGAAAGTGCTACTGAGGCGTCAACCTGTAGTAGCATTTTTGAATTCGTTATTACGAAAAACTGAATCGGATTCAAAACTTTTTAAAGGTTGTTCAAAACTATACAAAACCCATAGATCATCCTGGCATAGGAATTTTTCGAATTCAAAACAAGTGCTGCTATAGTAGCATTTTTGAATTAGAATTTTTGAAGTTGTCCTTCGGATTCAAAACTTTCTGAAGGTTGTTCAAAACGATACATAACCTAGACTACGAAATGGCATCGTTTCCGTTGAATTTGGTGAAAGTGCTACTGAGGCGTCAACCTGTAGTAGCATTTTTGAATTCGTTATTACGAAAAACTGAATCGGATTCAAAACTTTTTAAAGGTTGTTCAAAACTATACAAAACCCATAGATCATCCTGGCATAGGAGTTATTCGAATTGAAAACAAGTGCTGCTATAGTAGCATTTTTGAATTTGAATTTTTGAAGTTGTCGTTCGGATTCAAAACTTTCTGAAGGTTGTTCAAAACGATACATAACCTAGACTACGAAATGGCATCGTTTCCGTTGAATTTGGTGAAAGTGCTTCGGAGGCGTCACCCGTAGTAGTAGCATTTTTAAATTCGTTATTACGAAAAACTGAATCGGATTCAAAACTTTTTAAAGGTTGTTCAAAACTATACAAAACCCATAGATCATCCTGGCATAGGAATTTTTCGAATTCAAAACAAGTGCTGCTATAGTAGCATTTTTGAATTTGAATTTTTGAAGTTGTCCTTCGGATTCAAAACTTTCTGAAGGTTGTTCAAAACGATACATAACCTAGACTACAAAATGGCATCGTTTCCGTTGAATTTGGTGAAAGTGCTACTGAGGCGTCAACCTGTAGTAGCATTTTTGAATTCGTTATTACGAAAAACTGAATCGGATTCAAAACTTTTTAAAGGTTGTTCAAAACTATACAAAACCCATAGATCATCCTGGCATAGGAATTTTTCGAATTCAAAACAAGTGCTGCTATAGTAGCATTTTTGAATTTGAATTTTTGAAGTTGTCCTTCGGATTCAAAACTTTCTGAAGGTTGTTCAAAACGATACATAACCTAGACTACGAAATGGCATCGTTTCCGTTGAATTTGGTGAAAGTGCTACTGAGGCGTCAATCTGTAGTAGCATTGTTGAATTCGTTATTACGAAAAACTGAATCGGATTCAAAACTTTTTAGAGGTTGTTCAAAACTATACAAAACCCATAGATCATCCTGGCATAGGAATTTTTCGAATTCAAAACAAGTGCTGCTATAGTAGCATTTTTGAATTTGAATTTTTGAAGTTGTCCTTCGGATTCAAAACTTTCTGAAGGTTGTTCAAAACGATACATAACCTAGACTACGAAATGGCATCGTTTCCGTTGAATTTGGTGAAAGTGCTACTGAGGCGTCAACCTGTAGTAGCATTTTTGAATTCGTTATTACGAAAAACTGAATCGGATTCAAAACTTTTTAAAGGTTGTTCAAAACTATACAAAACCCATAGATCATCCTGGCATAGGAATTTTTCGAATTCAAAAAAGTGCTGCTATAGTAGCATTTTTGAATTTGAATTTTTGAAGTTGTCCTTCGGATTCAAAACTTTTTGAAGGTTTTTCAAAACGATACATAACCTAGACTACGAAATGGCATCGTTTCCGTTGAATTTGGTGAAAGTGCTACTGAGGCGTCAACCTGTAGTAGCATTTTTGAATTCGTTATTACGAAAAACTGAATCGGATTCAAAACTTTTTAAAGGTTGTTCAAAACTATACAAAACCCATAGATCATCCTGGCATAGGAATTTTTCGAATTCAAAACAAGTGCTGCTATAGTAGCATCTTTGAATTAGAATTTTTGAAGTTGTCCTTCGGATTCAAAACTTTCTGAAGGTTGTTCAAAACTATACATAACCTAGACTACGAAATGGCATCGTTTCCGTTGAATTTGGTGAAAGTGCTACTGAGGCGTCAACCTGTAGTAGCATTTTTGAATTCGTTATTAAGAAAAACTGAATCGGATTCAAAACTTTTTAAAGGTTGTTCAAAACTATACAAAACCCATAGATCATCCTGGCATAGGAGTTATTCGAATTGAAAACAAGTGCTGCTATAGTAGCATTTTTGAATTTGAATTTTTGAAGTTGTCCTTCGGATTCAAAACTTTCTGAAGGTTGTTCAAAACGATACATAACCTACACTACGAAATGGCATCGTTTCCGTTGAATTTGGTGAAAGTGCTACGGAGGCGTCACCCGTAGTAGTAGCATTTTTAAATTCGTTATTACGAAAAACTGAATCGGATTCAAAACTTTTTAAAGGTTGTTCAAAACTATACAAAACCCATAGATCATCCTGGCATAGGAATTTTTCGAATTCAAAACAAGTGCTGCTATAGTAGCATTTTTGAATTTGAATTTTTGAAGTTGTCCTTCGGATTCAAAACTTTCTGAAGGTTGTTCAAAACGATACATAACCTAGACTACGAAATGGCATCGTTTCCGTTGAATTTGGTGAAAGTGCTACTGAGGCGTCAACCTGTAGTAGCATTTTTGAATTCGTTATTACGAAAAACTGAATCGGATTCAAAACTTTTTAAAGGTTGTTCAAAACTATACAAAACCCATAGATCATCCTGGCATAGGAATTTTTCGAATTCAAAACAAGTGCTGCTATAGTAGCATTTTTGAATTAGAATTTTTGAAGTTGTCCTTCGGATTCAAAACTTTGTGAAGGTTGTTCAAAACGATACATAACCTAGACTACGAAATGGCATCGTTTCCGTTGAATTTGGTGAAAGTGCTACTGAGGCGTCAACCTGTAGTAGCATTTTTGAATTCGTTATTACGAAAAACTGAATCGGATTCAAAACTTTTTAAAGGTTGTTCAAAACTATACAAAACCCATAGATCATCCTGGCATAGGAGTTATTCGAATTGAAAACAAGTGCTGCTATAGTAGCATTTTTGAATTTCAATTTTTGAAGTTGTCCTTCGGATTCAAAACTTTCTGAAGGTTGTTCAAAGCGATACATAACCTGGACTACGAAATGGCATCGTTTCCGTTGAATTTGGTGAAAGTGCTACAGAGGCGTCACCCGTAGTAGTAGCATTTTTGAATTCGTTATTACGAAAAACTGAATCGGATTCAAAACTTTTCAAAGGTTGTTCAAAACTATACAAAACCCATAGATCATCCTGGCATAGGAATTTTTCGAATTCAAAACAAGTGCTGCTATAGTAGCATTTTTGAATTTGAATTTTTGAAGTTGTCCTTCGGATTCAAAACTTTCTGAAGGTTGTTCAAAACGATACATAACCTAGACTACGAAATGGCATCGTTTCCGTTGAATTTGGTGAAAGTGCTACGGAGGCGTCACCCGTAGTAGTAGCATTTTTGAATTCGTTATTACGAAAAACTGAATCGGATTCAAAACTTTTTAAAGGTTGTTCAAAACTATACAAAACCCATAGATCATCCTGGCATAGGAATTTTTCGAATTCAAAACAAGTGCTGCTATAGTAGCATTTTTGAATTTGAATTTTCGAAGTTGTCCTTCGGATTCAAAACTTTCTGAAGGTTGTTCAAAACGATACATAACCTAGACTACGAAATGGATTCGTTTCCGTTGAATTTGGTGAAAGTGCTACTGAGGCGTCAATCTGTAGTAGCATTTTTGAATTCGTTATTACGAAAAACTGAATCGGGTTCAAAACTTTTTAAAGGTTGTTCAAAACTATACAAAACCCATAGATCATCCTGGCATAGGAATTTTTCGAATTCAAAACAAGTGCTGCTATAGTAGCATTTTTGAATTTGAATTTTTGAAGTTGTCCTTTGGATTCAAAACTTTCTGAAGGTTGTTCAAAACGATACATAACCTAGACTACGAAATGGCATCGTTTCCGTTGAATTTGGTGAAAGTGCTACTGAGGCGTCAACCTGTAGTAGCATTTTTGAATTCGTTATTACGAAAAACTGAATCGGATTCAAAACTTTTTAAAGGTTGTTCAAAACTATACAAAACCCATAGATCATCCTGGCATAGGAATTTTTCGAATTCAAAACAAGTGCTGCTATAGTAGCATTTTTGAATTTGAATTTTTGAAGTTGTCCTTCGGATTCAAAACTTTCTGAAGGTTGTTCAAAACGATACATAACCTAGACTACGAAATGGCATCGTTTCCGTTGAATTTGGTGAAAGTGCTACTGAGGCGTCAATCTGTAGTAGCATTTTTGAATTCGTTATTACGAAAAACTGAATCGGATTCAAAACTTTTTAGAGGTTGTTCAAAACTATACAAAACCCATAGATCATCCTGGCATAGGAATTTTTCGAATTCAAAACAAGTGCTGCTATAGTAGCATTTTTGAATTTGAATTTTTGAAGTTGTCCTTCGGATTCAAAACTTTCTGAAGGTTGTTCAAAACGATACATAACCTAGACTACGAAATGGCATCGTTTCCGTTGAATTTGGTGAAAGTGCTACTGAGGCGTCACCCGTAGTAGTAGCATTTTTGAATTCGTTATTACGAAAAACTGAATCGGATTCAAAACTTTTTAAAGGTTGTTCAAAACTATACAAAACCCATAGATCATCCTGGCATAGGAATTTTTCGAATTCAAAACAAGTGCTGCTATAGTAGCATTTTTGAATTTGAATTTTTGAAGTTGTCCTTCGGATTCAAAACTTTCTGAAGGTTGTTCAAAACGATACATAACCTAGACTACGAAATGGCATCGTTTCCGTTGAATTTGGTGAAAGTGCTACTGAGGCGTCAACCTGTAGTAGCATTTTTGAATTCGTTATTACGAAAAACTGAATCGGATTCAAAACTTTTTAAAGTTTGTTCAAAACTATACAAAACCCATAGATCATCCTGGCATAGGAATTTTTCGAATTCAAAACAAGTGCTGCTATAGTAGCATTTTTGAATTTGAATTTTTGAAGTTGTCCTTCGGATTCAAAACTTTCTGAAGGTTTTTCAAAACGATACATAACCTAGACTACGAAATGGCATCGTTTCCGTTGAATTTGGTGAAAGTGCTACTGAGGCGTCACCCGTAGTAGTAGCATTTTTGAATTCGTTATTACGAAAAACTGAATCGGATTCAAAACTTTTTAAAGGTTGTTCAAAACTATACAAAACCCATAGATCATCCTGGCATATGAATTTTTCGAATTCATAACAAGTGCTGCTATAGTAGCATTTTTGAATTTGAATTTTTGAAGTTGTCCTTCGGATTCAAAACTTTCTGAAGGTTGTTCAAAACGATACATAACCTAGACTACGAAATGGCATCGTTTCCGTTGAATTTGGTGAAAGTGCTACTGAGGCGTCAACCTGTAGTAGCATTTTTGAATTCGTTATTACGAAAAACTGAATCGGATTCAAAACTTTTTAAAGGTTGTTCAAAACTATACAAAACCCATAGATCATCCTGGCATAGGAGTTATTCGAATTGAAAACAAGTGCTGCTATAGTAGCATTTTTGAATTTGAATTTTTGAAGTTGTCGTTCGGATTCAAAACTTTCTGAAGGTTGTTCAAAACGATACATAACCTAGACTACGAAATGGCATCGTTTCCGTTGAATTTGGTGAAAGTGCTACGGAGGCGTCACCCGTAGTAGTAGCATTTTTAAATTCGTTATTACGAAAAACTGAATCGGATTCAAAACTTTTTAAAGGTTGTTCAAAACTATACAAAACCCATAGATCATCCTGGCATAGGAATTTTTCGAATTCAAAACAAGTGCTGCTATAGTAGCATTTTTGAATTTGAATTTTTGAAGTTGTCCTTCGGATTCAAAACTTTCTGAAGGTTGTTCAAAACGATACATAACCTAGACTACGAAATGGCATCGTTTCCGTTGAATTTGGTGAAAGTGCTACTGAGGCGTCAACCTGTAGTAGCATTTTTGAATTCGTTATTACGAAAAACTGAATCGGATTCAAAACTTTTTAAAGGTTGTTCAAAACTATACAAAACCCATAGATCATCCTGGCATAGGAATTTTTCGAATTCAAAACAAGTGCTGCTATAGTAGCATTTTTGAATTTGAATTTTTGAAGTTGTCCTTCGGATTCAAAACTTTCTGAAGGTTGTTCAAAACGATACATAACCTAGACTACGAAATGGCATCGTTTCCGTTGAATTTGGTGAAAGTGCTACTGAGGCGTCAATCTGTAGTAGCATTGTTGAATTCGTTATTACGAAAAACTGAATCGGATTCAAAACTTTTTAGAGGTTGTTCAAAACTATACAAAACCCATAGATCATCCTGGCATAGGAATTTTTCGAATTCAAAACAAGTGCTGCTATAGTAGCATTTTTGAATTTGAATTTTTGAAGTTGTCCTTCGGATTCAAAACTTTCTGAAGGTTGTTCAAAACGATACATAACCTAGACTACGAAATGGCATCGTTTCCGTTGAATTTGGTGAAAGTGCTACTGAGGCGTCAACCTGTAGTAGCATTTTTGAATTCGTTATTACGAAAAACTGAATCGGATTCAAAACTTTTTAAAGGTTGTTCAAAACTATACAAAACCCATAGATCATCCTGGCATAGGAATTTTTCGAATTCAAAAAAGTGCTGCTATAGTAGCATTTTTGAATTTGAATTTTTGAAGTTGTCCTTCGGATTCAAAACTTTCTGAAGGTTTTTCAAAACGATACATAACCTAGACTACGAAATGGCATCGTTTCCGTTGAATTTGGTGAAAGTGCTACTGAGGCGTCAACCTGTAGTAGCATTTTTGAATTCGTTATTACGAAAAACTGAATCGGATTCAAAACTTTTTAAAGGTTGTTCAAAACTATACAAAACCCATAGATCATCCTGGCATAGGAATTTTTCGAATTCAAAACAAGTGCTGCTATAGTAGCATTTTTGAATTAGAATTTTTGAAGTTGTCCTTCGGATTCAAAACTTTCTGAAGGTTGTTCAAAACTATACATAACCTAGACTACGAAATGGCATCGTTTCCGTTGAATTTGGTGAAAGTGCTACTGAGGCGTCAACCTGTAGTAGCATTTTTGAATTCGTTATTAAGAAAAACTGAATCGGATTCAAAACTTTTTAAAGGTTGTTCAAAACTATACAAAACCCATAGATCATCCTGGCATAGGAGTTATTCGAATTGAAAACAAGTGCTGCTATAGTAGCATTTTTGAATTTGAATTTTTGAAGTTGTCCTTCGGATTCAAAACTTTCTGAAGGTTGTTCAAAACGATACATAACCTACACTACGAAATGGCATCGTTTCCGTTGAATTTGGTGAAAGTGCTACGGAGGCGTCACCCGTAGTAGTAGCATTTTTAAATTCGTTATTACGAAAAACTGAATCGGAATCAAAACTTTTTAAAGGTTGTTCAAAACTATACAAAACCCATAGATCATCCTGGCATAGGAATTTTTCGAATTCAAAACAAGTGCTGCTATAGTAGCATTTTTGAATTTGAATTTTTGAAGTTGTCCTTCGGATTCAAAACTTTCTGAAGGTTGTTCAAAATGATACATAACCTAGACTACGAAATGGCATCGTTTCCGTTGAATTTGGTGAAAGTGCTACTGAGGCGTAAACCAGTAGTAGCATTTTTGAATTCGTTATTACGAAAAACTGAATCGGATTCAAAACTTTTTAAAGGTTGTTCAAAACTATACAAAACCCATAGATCATCCTGGCATAGGAATTTTTCGAATTCAAAACAAGTGCTGCTATAGTAGCATTTTTGAATTAGAATTTTTGAAGTTGTCCTTCGGATTCAAAACTTTGTGAAGGTTGTTCAAAACGATACATAACCTAGACTACGAAATGGCATCGTTTCCGTTGAATTTGGTGAAAGTGCTACTGAGGCGTCAACCTGTAGTAGCATTTTTGAATTCGTTATTACGAAAAACTGAATCGGATTCAAAACTTTTTAAAGGTTGTTCAAAACTATACAAAACCCATAGATCATCCTGGCATAGGAGTTATTCGAATTGAAAACAAGTGCTGCTATAGTAGCATTTTTGAATTTGAATTTTTGCAGTTGTCCTTCGGATTCAAAACTTTCTGAAGGTTGTTCAAAGCGATACATAACCTAGACTACGAAATGGCATCGTTTCCGTTGAATTTGGTGAAAGTGCTACAGAGGCGTCACCCGTAGTAGTAGCATTTTTGAATTCGTTATTACGAAAAACTGAATCGGATTCAAAACTTTTTAAAGGTTGTTCAAAACTATACAAAACCCATAGATCATCCTGGCATAGGAATTTTTCGAATTCAAACCAAAGCTGCTATAGTAGCATTTTTGAATTTGAATTTTTGAAGTTGTCCTTCGGATTCAAAACTTTCTGAAGGTTGTTCAAAACGATATATAACCTAGACTACGAAATGGCATCGTTTCCGTTGAATTTGGTGAAAGTGCTACGGAGGCGTCACCCGTAGTAGTAGCATTTTTGAATTCGTTATTACGAAAAACTGAATCGGATTCAAAACTTTTTAAAGGTTGTTCAAAACTATACAAAACCCATAGATCATCCTGGCATAGGAATTTTTCGAATTCATAACAAGTGCTGCTATAGTAGCATTTTTGAATTTGAATTTTTGAAGTTGTCCTTCGGATTCAAAACTTTCTGAAGGTTGTTCAAAACGATACATAACCTAGACTACGAAATGGCATCGTTTCCGTTGAATTTGGTGAAAGTGCTACTGAGGCGTCAACCTGTAGTAGCATTTTTGAATTCGTTATTACGAAAAACTGAATCGGATTCAAAACTTTTTAAAGGTTGTTCAAAACTATACAAAACCCATAGATCATCCTGGCATAGGAATTTTTCGAATTCAAAACAAGTGCTGCTATAGTAGCATTTTTGAATTTGAATTTTCGAAGTTGTCCTTCGGATTCAAAACTTTCTGAAGGTTGTTCAAAACGATACATAACCTAGACTACGAAATGGATTCGTTTCCGTTGAATTTGGTGAAAGTGCTACTGAGGCGTCAATCTGTAGTAGCATTTTTGAATTCGTTATTACGAAAAACTGAATCGGGTTCAAAACTTTTTAAAGGTTGTTCAAAACTATACAAAACCCATAGATCATCCTGGCATAGGAATTTTTCGAATTCAAAACAAGTGCTGCTATAGTAGCATTTTTGAATTTGAATTTTTGAAGTTGTCCTTTGGATTCAAAACTTTCTGAAGGTTGTTCAAAACGATACATAACCTAGACTACGAAATGGCATCGTTTCCGTTGAATTTGGTGAAAGTGCTACTAAGGCGTCAACCTGTAGTAGCATTTTTGAATTCGTTATTACGAAAAACTGAATCGGATTCAAAACTTTTTAAAGGTTGTTCAAAACTATACAAAACCCATAGATCATCCTGGCATAGGAATTTTTCGAATTCAAAACAAGTGCTGCTATAGTAGCATTTTTGAATTTGAATTTTTGAAGTTGTCCTTCGGATTCAAAACTTTCTGAAGGTTGTTCAAAACGATACATAACCTAGACTACGAAATGGCATCGTTTCCGTTGAATTTGGTGAAAGTGCTACTGAGGCGTCAATCTGTAGTAGCATTTTTGAATTCGTTATTACGAAAAACTGAATCGGATTCAAAACTTTTTAGAGGTTGTTCAAAACTATACAAAACCCATAGATCATCCTGGCATAGGAATTTTTCGAATTCAAAACAAGTGCTGCTATAGTAGCATTTTTGAATTTGAATTTTTGAAGTTGTCCTTCGGATTCAAAACTTTCTGAAGGTTGTTCAAAACGATACATAACCTAGACTACGAAATGGCATCGTTTCCGTTGAATTTGGTGAAAGTGCTACTGAGGCGTCAACCTGTAGTAGCATTTTTGAATTCGTTATTACGAAAAACTGAATCGGATTCAAAACTTTTTAAAGTTTGTTCAAAACTATACAAAACCCATAGATCATCCTGGCATAGGAATTTTTCGTATTCAAAACAAGTGCTGCTATAGTAGCATTTTTGAATTTGAATTTTTGAAGTTGTCCTTCGGATTCAAAACTTTCTGAAGGTTTTTCAAAACGATACATAACCTAGACTACGAAATGGCATCGTTTCCGTTGAATTTGGTGAAAGTGCTACTGAGGCGTCACCCGTAGTAGTAGCATTTTTGAATTCGTTATTACGAAAAACTGAATCGGATTCAAAACTTTTTAAAGGTTGTTCAAAACTATACAAAACCCATAGATCATCCTGGCATAGGAATTTTTCGAATTCAAAACAAGTGCTGCTATAGTAGCATTTTTGAATTAGAATTTTTGAAGTTGTCCTTCGGATTCAAAACTTTCTGAAGGTTGTTCAAAACTATACATAACCTAGACTACGAAATGGCATCGTTTCCGTTGAATTTGGTGAAAGTGCTACTGAGGCGTCAACCTGTAGTAGCATTTTTGAATTCGTTATTAAGAAAAACTGAATCGGATTCAAAACTTTTTAAAGGTTGTTCAAAACTATACAAAACCCATAGATCATCCTGGCATAGGAGTTATTCGAATTGAAAACAAGTGCTGCTATAGTAGCATCTTTGAATTTGAATTTTTGAAGTTGTCCTTCGGATTCAAAACTTTCTGAAGGTTGTTCAAAACGATACATAACCTAGACTACGAAATAGCATCGTTTCAGTTGAATTTGGTGAAAGTGCTACGGAGGCGTCACCCGTAGTAGTAGCATTTTTAAATTCGTTATTACGAAAAACTGAATCGGATTCAAAACTTTTTAAAGGTTGTTCAAAACTATACAAAACCCATAGATCATCCTGGCATAGGAATTTTTCGAATTCAAAACAAGTGCTGCTATAGTAGCATTTTTGAATTTGAATTTTTGAAGTTGTCCTTCGGATTCAAAACTTTCTGAAGGTTGTTCAAAACGATACATAACCTAGACTACGAAATGGCATCGTTTCCGTTGAATTTGGTGAAAGTGCTACTGAGGCGTCACCCGTAGTAGTAGCATTTTTGAATTCGTTATTACGAAAAACTGAATCGGATTCAAAACTTTTTAAAGGTTGTTCAAAACTATACAAAACCCATAGATCATCCTGGCATAGGAATTTTTCGAATTCAAAACAAGTGCTGCTATAGTAGCATTTTTGAATTTGAATTTTTGAAGTTGTCCTTCGGATTCAAAACTTTCTGAAGGTTGTTCAAAACGATACATAACCTAGACTACGAAATGGCATCGTTTCCGTTGAATTTGGTGAAAGTGCTACTGAGGCGTCAACCTGTAGTAGCATTTTTGAATTCGTTATTAAGAAAAACTGAATCGGATACAAAACTTTTTAAAGGTTGTTCAAAACTATACAAAACCCATAGATCATCCTGGCATAGGAATTTTTCGAATTCAAAACAAGTGCTGCTATAGTAGCATTTTTGAATTTGAATTTTTGAAGTTGTCCTTCGGATTCAAAACTTTCTGAAGGTTGTTCAAAACGATACATAACCTAGACTACGAAATGGCATCGTTTCCGTTGAATTTGGTGAAAGTGCTACTGAGGCGTCAACCTGTAGTAGCATTTTTGAATTCGTTATTACGAAAAACTGAATCGGATTCAAAACTTTTTAGAGGTTGTTCAAAACTATACAAAACCCATAGATCATCCTGGCATAGGAATTTTTCGAATTCAAAACAAGTGCTGCTATAGTAGCATTTTTGAATTTGAATTTTTGAAGTTGTCCTTCGGATTCAAAACTTTCTGAAGGTTGTTCAAAACGATACATAACCTAGACTACGAAATGGCATCGTTTCCGTTGAATTTGGTGAAAGTGCTACTGAGGCGTCAACCTGTAGTAGCATTTTTGAATTCGTTATTACGAAAAACTGAATCGGATACAAAACTTTTTAAAGGTTGTTCAAAACTATACAAAACCCATAGATCATCCTGGCATAGGAATTTTTCGAATTCAAAACAAGTGCTGCTATAGTAGCATTTTTGAATTTGAATTTTTGAAGTTGTCCTTCGGATTCAAAACTTTCTGAAGGTTGTTCAAAACGATACATAACCTAGACTACGAAATGGCATCGTTTCCGTTGAATTTGGTGAAAGTGCTACTGAGGCGTCACCCGTAGTAGTAGCATTTTTGAATTCGTTATTACGAAAAACTGAATCGGATTCAAAACTTTTTAAAGGTTGTTCAAAACTATACAAAACCCATAGATCATCCTGGCATAGGAATTTTTCGAATTCAAAACAAGTGCTGCTATAGTAGCATTTTTGAATTTGAATTTTTGAAGTGGTCCTTCGGATTCAAAACTTTTTGAAGGTTGTTCAAAACGATACATAACCTAGACTACGAAATGGCATCGTTTCCGTTGAATTTGGTGAAAGTGCTACTGAGGCGTCAACCTGTAGTAGCATTTTTGAATTCATTATTACGAAAAACTGAATCGGATTCAAAACTTTTTAGAGGTTGTTCAAAACTATACAAAACCCATAGATCATCCTGGCATAGGAATTTTTCGAATTCAAAACAAGTGCTGCTATAGTAGCATTTTTGAATTTGAATTTTTGAAGTTGTCCTTCGGATTCAAAACTTTCTGAAGGTTGTTCAAAACGATACATAACCTAGACTACGAAATGGCATCGTTTCCGTTGAATTTGGTGAAAGTGCTACT
This sequence comes from Lepisma saccharinum, assembly GCF_977018435.1. Lineage (NCBI taxonomy): Eukaryota > Metazoa > Arthropoda > Insecta > Zygentoma > Lepismatidae > Lepisma > Lepisma saccharinum. The sequence goes on along the minus strand of NC_139246.1, from coordinate 64,154,196 downwards.
GAGGCGTCAACCTGTAGTAGCATTTTTGAATTCGTTATTACGAAAAACTGAATCGGATACAAAACTTTTTAAAGGTTGTTCAAAACTATACAAAACCCATAGATCATCCTGGCATAGGAATTTTTCGAATTCAAAACAAGTGCTGCTATAGTAGCATTTTTGAATTTGAATTTTTGAAGTTGTCCTTCGGATTCAAAACTTTCTGAAGGTTGTTCAAAACGATACATAACCTAGACTACGAAATGGCATCGTTTCCGTTGAATTTGGTGAAAGTGCTACTGAGGCGTCACCCGTAGTAGTAGCATTTTTGAATTCGTTATTACGAAAAACTGAATCGGATTCAAAACTTTTTAAAGGTTGTTCAAAACTATACAAAACCCATAGATCATCCTGGCATAGGAATTTTTCGAATTCAAAACAAGTGCTGCTATAGTAGCATTTTTGAATTTGAATTTTTGAAGTTGTCCTTCGGATTCAAAACTTTCTGAAGGTTGTTCAAAACGATACATAACCTAGACTACGAAATGGCATCGTTTCCGTTGAATTTGGTGAAAGTGCTACGGAGGCGTCACCCGTAGTAGTAGCATTTTTGAATTCGTTATTACGAAAAACTGAATCGGATTCAAAACTTTTTAAAGGTTGTTCAAAACTATACAAAACCCATAGATCATCCTGGCATAGGAATTTTTCGAATTCAAAACAAGTGCTGCTATAGTAGCATTTTTGAATTTGAATTTTCGAAGTTGTCCTTCGGATTCAAAACTTTCTGAAGGTTGTTCAAAACGATACATAACCTAGACTACGAAATGGATTCGTTTCCGTTGAATTTGGTGAAAGTGCTACTGAGGCGTCAATCTGTAGTAGCATTTTTGAATTCGTTATTACGAAAAACTGAATCGGGTTCAAAACTTTTTAAAGGTTGTTCAAAACTATACAAAACCCATAGATCATCCTGGCATAGGAATTTTTCGAATTCAAAACAAGTGCTGCTATAGTAGCATTTTTGAATTTGAATTTTTGAAGTTGTCCTTTGGATTCAAAACTTTCTGAAGGTTGTTCAAAACGATACATAACCTAGACTACGAAATGGCATCGTTTCCGTTGAATTTGGTGAAAGTGCTACTGAGGCGTCAACCTGTAGTAGCATTTTTGAATTCGTTATTACGAAAAACTGAATCGGATTCAAAACTTTTTAAAGGTTGTTCAAAACTATACAAAACCCATAGATCATCCTGGCATAGGAATTTTTCGAATTCAAAACAAGTGCTGCTATAGTAGCATTTTTGAATTTGAATTTTTGAAGTTGTCCTTCGGATTCAAAACTTTCTGAAGGTTGTTCAAAACGATACATAACCTAGACTACGAAATGGCATCGTTTCCGTTGAATTTGGTGAAAGTGCTACTGAAGCGTCAATCTGTAGTAGCATTTTTGAATTCGTTATTACGAAAAACTGAATCGGATTCAAAACTTTTTAGAGGTTGTTCAAAACTATACAAAACCCATAGATCATCCTGGCATAGGAATTTTTCGAATTCAAAACAAGTGCTGCTATAGTAGCATTTTTGAATTTGAATTTTTGAAGTTGTCCTTCGGATTCAAAACTTTCTGAAGGTTGTTCAAAACGATACATAACCTAGACTACGAAATGGCATCGTTTCCGTTGAATTTGGTGAAAGTGCTACTGAGGCGTCAACCTGTAGTAGCATTTTTGAATTCGTTATTACGAAAAACTGAATCGGATTCAAAACTTTTTAAAGTTTGTTCAAAACTATACAAAACCCATAGATCATCCTGGCATAGGAATTTTTCGAATTCAAAACAAGTGCTGCTATAGTAGCATTTTTGAATTTGAATTTTTGAAGTTGTCCTTCGGATTCAAAACTTTCTGAAGGTTTTTCAAAACGATACATAACCTAGACTACGAAATGGCATCGTTTCCGTTGAATTTGGTGAAAGTGCTACTGAGGCGTCACCCGTAGTAGTAGCATTTTTGAATTCGTTATTACGAAAAACTGAATCGGATTCAAAACTTTTTAAAGGTTGTTCAAAACTATACAAAACCCATAGATCATCCTGGCATATGAATTTTTCGAATTCATAACAAGTGCTGCTATAGTAGCATTTTTGAATTTGAATTTTTGAAGTTGTCCTTCGGATTCAAAACTTTCTGAAGGTTGTTCAAAACGATACATAACCTAGACTACGAAATGGCATCGTTTCCGTTGAATTTGGTGAAAGTGCTACTGAGGCGTCAATCTGTAGTAGCATTTTTGAATTCGTTATTACGAAAAACTGAATCGGATTCAAAACTTTTTAGAGGTTGTTCAAAACTATACAAAACCCATAGATCATCCTGGCATAGGAATTTTTCGAATTCAAAACAAGTGCTGCTATAGTAGCATTTTTGAATTTGAATTTTTGAAGTTGTCCTTCGGATTCAAAACTTTCTGAAGGTTGTTCAAAACGATACATAACCTAGACTACGAAATGGCATCGTTTCCGTTGAATTTGGTGAAAGTGCTACTGAGGCGTCAACCTGTAGTAGCATTTTTGAATTCGTTATTACGAAAAACTGAATCGGATTCAAAACTTTTTAAAGTTTGTTCAAAACTATACAAAACCCATAGATCATCCTGGCATAGGAATTTTTCGAATTCAAAACAAGTGCTGCTATAGTAGCATTTTTGAATTTGAATTTTTGAAGTTGTCCTTCGGATTCAAAACTTTCTGAAGGTTTTTCAAAACGATACATAACCTAGACTACGAAATGGCATCGTTTCCGTTGAATTTGGTGAAAGTGCTACTGAGGCGTCACCCGTAGTAGTAGCATTTTTGAATTCGTTATTACGAAAAACTGAATCGGATTCAAAACTTTTTAAAGGTTGTTCAAAACTATACAAAACCCATAGATCATCCTGGCATATGAATTTTTCGAATTCATAACAAGTGCTGCTATAGTAGCATTTTTGAATTTGAATTTTTGAAGTTGTCCTTCGGATTCAAAACTTTCTGAAGGTTGTTCAAAACGATACATAACCTAGACTACGAAATGGCATCGTTTCCGTTGAATTTGGTGAAAGTGCTACTGAGGCGTCAACCTGTAGTAGCATTTTTGAATTCGTTATTACGAAAAACTGAATCGGATTCAAAACTTTTTAAAGGTTGTTCAAAACTATACAAAACCCATAGATCATCCTGGCATAGGAGTTATTCGAATTGAAAACAAGTGCTGCTATAGTAGCATTTTTGAATTTGAATTTTTGAAGTTGTCGTTCGGATTCAAAACTTTCTGAAGGTTGTTCAAAACGATACATAACCTAGACTACGAAATGGCATCGTTTCCGTTGAATTTGGTGAAAGTGCTACGGAGGCGTCACCCGTAGTAGTAGCATTTTTAAATTCGTTATTACGAAAAACTGAATCGGATTCAAAACTTTTTAAAGGTTGTTCAAAACTATACAAAACCCATAGATCATCCTGGCATAGGAATTTTTCGAATTCAAAACAAGTGCTGCTATAGTAGCATTTTTGAATTTGAATTTTTGAAGTTGTCCTTCGGATTCAAAACTTTCTGAAGGTTGTTCAAAACGATACATAACCTAGACTACGAAATGGCATCGTTTCCGTTGAATTTGGTGAAAGTGCTACTGAGGCGTCAACCTGTAGTAGCATTTTTGAATTCGTTATTACGAAAAACTGAATCGGATTCAAAACTTTTTAAAGGTTGTTCAAAACTATACAAAACCCATAGATCATCCTGGCATAGGAGTTATTCGAATTGAAAACAAGTGCTGCTATAGTAGCATTTTTGAATTTGAATTTTTGAAGTTGTCGTTCGGATTCAAAACTTTCTGAAGGTTGTTCAAAACGATACATAACCTAGACTACGAAATGGCATCGTTTCCGTTGAATTTGGTGAAAGTGCTACGGAGGCGTCACCCGTAGTAGTAGCATTTTTAAATTCGTTATTACGAAAAACTGAATCGGATTCAAAACTTTTTAAAGGTTGTTCAAAACTATACAAAACCCATAGATCATCCTGGCATAGGAATTTTTCGAATTCAAAACAAGTGCTGCTATAGTAGCATTTTTGAATTTGAATTTTTGAAGTTGTCCTTCGGATTCAAAACTTTCTGAAGGTTGTTCAAAACGATACATAACCTAGACTACGAAATGGCATCGTTTCCGTTGAATTTGGTGAAAGTGCTACTGAGGCGTCAACCTGTAGTAGCATTTTTGAATTCGTTATTACGAAAAACTGAATCGGATTCAAAACTTTTTAAAGGTTGTTCAAAACTATACAAAACCCATAGATCATCCTGGCATAGGAATTTTTCGAATTCAAAAAAGTGCTGCTATAGTAGCATTTTTGAATTTGAATTTTTGAAGTTGTCCTTCGGATTCAAAACTTTCTGAAGGTTTTTCAAAACGATACATAACCTCGACTACGAAATGGCATCGTTTCCGTTGAATTTGGTGAAAGTGCTACTGAGGCGTCAACCTGTAGTAGCATTTTTGAATTCGTTATTACGAAAAACTGAATCGGATTCAAAACTTTTTAAAGGTTGTTCAAAACTATACAAAACCCATAGATCATCCTGGCATAGGAATTTTTCGAATTCAAAACAAGTGCTGCTATAGTAGCATTTTTGAATTAGAATTTTTGAAGTTGTCCTTCGGATTCAAAACTTTCTGAAGGTTGTTCAAAACTATACATAACCTAGACTACGAAATGGCATCGTTTCCGTTGAATTTGGTGAAAGTGCTACTGAGGCTTCAACCTGTAGTAGCATTTTTGAATTCGTTATTAAGAAAAACTGAATCGGATTCAAAACTTTTTAAAGGTTGTTCAAAACTATACGAAACCCATAGATCATCCTGGCATAGGAATTTTTCGAATTCAAAACAAGTGCTGCTATAGTAGCATTTTTTAATTTGAATTTTTGAAGTTGTCCTTCGGATTCAAAACTTTCTGAAGGTTGTTCAAAACGATACATAACCTAGACTACGAAATGGCATCGTTTCCGTTGAATTTGGTGAAAGTGCTACTGAGGCGTCACCAGTAGTAGTAGCATTTTTGAATTCGTTATTACGAAAAACTGAATCGGATTCAAAACTTTTTAAAGGTTGTTCAAAACTATACAAAACCCATAGATCATCCTGGCATAGGAATTTTTCGAATTCAAAACAAGTGCTGCTATAGTAGCATTTTTGAATTTGAATTTTTGAAGTTGTCCTTCGGATTCAAAACTTTCTGAAGGTTGTTCAAAACGATACATAACCTAGACTACGAAATGGCATCGTTTCCGTTGAATTTGGTGAAAGTGCTACTGAGGCGTCAACCTATAGTAGCATTTTTGAATTCGTTATTACGAAAAACTGAATCGGATTCAAAACTTTTTAAAGGTTGTTCAAAACTATACAAAACCCATAGATCATCCTGGCATAGGAATTTTTCGAATTCAAAACAAGTGCTGCTATAGTAGCATTTTTGAATTTGAATTTTTGAAGTTGTCCTTCGGATTCAAAACTTTCTGAAGGTTGTTCAAAACGATACATAACCTAGACTACGGAATGGCATCGTTTCCGTTGAATTTGGTGAAAGTGCTACTGAGGCGTCACCCGTAGTAGTAGCATTTTTGAATTCGTTATTACGAAAAACTGAATCGGATTCAAAACTTTTTAAAGGTTGTTCAAAACTATACAAAACCCATAGATCATCCTGGCATAGGAATTTTTCGAATTCAAAACAAGTGCTGCTATAGTAGCATTTTTGAATTTGAATTTTTGAAGTTGTCCTTCGGATTCAAAACTTTCTGAAGGTTGTTCAAAACGATACATAACCTAGACTACGAAATGGCATCGTTTCCGTTGAATTTGGTGAAAGTGCTACTGAGGCGTCAACCTGTAGTAGCATTTTTGAATTCGTTATTACGAAAAACTGAATCGGATACAAAACTTTTTAAAGGTTGTTCAAAACTATACAAAACCCATAGATCATCCTGGCATAGGAATTTTTCGAATTCAAAACAAGTGCTGCTATAGTAGCATTTTTGAATTTGAATTTTTGAAGTTGTCCTTCGGATTCAAAACTTTCTGAAGGTTGTTCAAAACGATACATAACCTAGACTACGAAATGGCATCGTTTCCGTTGAATTTGGTGAAAGTGCTACTGAGGCGTCACCCGTAGTAGTAGCATTTTTGAATTCGTTATTACGAAAAACTGAATCGGATTCAAAACTTTTTAAAGGTTGTTCAAAACTATACAAAACCCATAGATCATCCTGGCATAGGAATTTTTCGAATTCAAAACAAGTGCTGCTATAGTAGCATTTTTGAATTTGAATTTTTGAAGTTGTCCTTCGGATTCAAAACTTTCTGAAGGTTGTTCAAAACGATACATAACCTAGACTACGAAATGGCATCGTTTCCGTTGAATTTGGTGAAAGTGCTACTGAGGCGTCAATCTGTAGTAGCATTGTTGAATTCGTTATTACGAAAAACTGAATCGGATTCAAAACTTTTTAGAGGTTGTTCAAAACTATACAAAACCCATAGATCATCCTGGCATAGGAATTTTTCGAATTCAAAACAAGTGCTGCTATAGTAGCATTTTTGAATTTGAATTTTTGAAGTTGTCCTTCGGATTCAAAACTTTCTGAAGGTTGTTCAAAACGATACATAACCTAGACTACGAAATGGCATCGTTTCCGTTGAATTTGGTGAAAGTGCTACTGAGGCGTCAACCTGTAGTAGCATTTTTGAATTCGTTATTACGAAAAACTGAATCGGATTCAAAACTTTTTAAAGGTTGTTCAAAACTATACAAAACCCATAGATCATCCTGGCATAGGAATTTTTCGAATTCAAAAAAGTGCTGCTATAGTAGCATTTTTGAATTTGAATTTTTGAAGTTGTCCTTCGGATTCAAAACTTTCTGAAGGTTTTCAAAACGATACATAACCTCGACTACGAAATGGCATCGTTTCCGTTGAATTTGGTGAAAGTGCTACTGAGGCGTCAACCTGTAGTAGCATTTTTGAATTCGTTATTACGAAAAACTGAATCGGATTCAAAACTTTTTAAAGGTTGTTCAAAACTATACAAAACCCATAAATCATCCTGGCATAGGAATTTTTCGAATTCAAAACAAGTGCTGCTATAGTAGCATTTTTGAATTTGAATTTTTGAAGTTGTCGTTCGGATTCAAAACTTTCTGAAGGTTGTTCAAAACGATACATAACCTAGACTACGAAATGGCATCGTTTCCGTTGAATTTGGTGAAAGTGCTACTGAGGCGTCAATCTGTAGTAGCATTGTTGAATTCGTTATTACGAAAAACTGAATCGGATTCAAAACTTTTTAGAGGTTGTTCAAAACTATACAAAACCCATAGATCATCCTGGCATAGGAATTTTTCGAATTCAAAACAAGTGCTGCTATAGTAGCATTTTTGAATTTGAATTTTTGAAGTTGTCCTTCGGATTCAAAACTTTCTGAAGGTTGTTCAAAACGATACATAACCTAGACTACGAAATGGCATCGTTTCCGTTGAATTTGGTGAAAGTGCTACTGAGGCGTCAACCTGTAGTAGCATTTTTGAATTCGTTATTACGAAAAACTGAATCGGATTCAAAACTTTTTAAAGGTTGTTCAAAACTATACAAAACCCATAGATCATCCTGGCATAGGAATTTTTCGAATTCAAAAAAGTGCTGCTATAGTAGCATTTTTGAATTTGAATTTTTGAAGTTGTCCTTCGGATTCAAAACTTTCTGAAGGTTTTTCAAAACGATACATAACCTCGACTACGAAATGGCATCGTTTCCGTTGAATTTGGTGAAAGTGCTACTGAGGCGTCAACCTGTAGTAGCATTTTTGAATTCGTTATTACGAAAAACTGAATCGGATTCAAAACTTTTTAAAGGTTGTTCAAAACTATACAAAACCCATAGATCATCCTGGCATAGGAATTTTTCGAATTCAAAACAAGTGCTGCTATAGTAGCATTTTTGATTTTGAATTTTTGAAGTTGTCCTTCGGATTCAAAACTTTCTGAATGTTGTTCAAAACGATACATAACCTAGACTACGAAATGGCATCGTTTCCGTTGAATTTGGTGAAAGTGCTACTGAGGCGTCAACCTGTAGTAGCATTTTTGAATTCGTTATTACGAAAAACTGAATCGGATTCAAAACTTTTTAAAGGTTGTTTAAAACTACACAAAACCCATAGATCATCCTGGCATAGGAATTTTTCGAATTCAAAACAAGTGCTGCTATAGTAGCATTTTTGAATTTGAATTTTTGAAGTTGTCCTTCGGATTCAAAACTTTCTGAAGGTTGTTCAAAACGATACATAACCTAGACTACGAAATGGCATCGTTTCCGTTGAATTTGGTGAAAGTGCTACTGAGGCGTCAATCTGTAGTAGCATTTTTGAATTCGTTATTACGAAAAACTGAATCCGATTCAAAACTTTTTAAAGGTTGTTCAAAACTATACAAAACCCATAGATCATCCTGGCATAGGAATTTTTCGAATTCAAAAAAGTGCTGCTATAGTAGCATTTTTGAATTTGAATTTTTGAAGTTGTCCTTCGGATTCAAAACTTTCTGAAGGTTGTTCAAAACGATACATAACCTAGACTACGAAATAGCATCGTTTCCGTTGAATTTGGTGAAAGTGCTACGGAGGCGTCACCCGTAGTAGTAGCATTTTTGAATTCGTTATTACGAAAAACTGAATCGGATTCAAAACTTTTTAAAGGTTGTTCAAAACTATACAAAACCCATAGATCATCCTGGCATAGGAATTTTTCGAATTCAAAACAAGTGCTGCTATAGTAGCATTTTTGAATTTGAATTTTTGAAGTTGTCCTTCGGATTCAAAACTTTCTGAAGGTTGTTCAAAACGATACATAACCTAGACTACGAAATGGCATCGTTTCCGTTGAATTTGGTGAAAGTGCTACTGAGGCGTCAACCTGTAGTAGCATTTTTGAATTCGTTATTACGAAAAACTGAATCGGATACAAAACTTTTTAAAGGTTGTTCAAAACTATACAAAACCCATAGATCATCCTGGCATAGGAATTTTTCGAATTCAAAACAAGTGCTGCTATAGTAGCATTTTTGAATTAGAATTTTTGAAGTTGTCCTTCGGATTCAAAACTTTCTGAAGGTTGTTCAAAACGATACATAACGTAGACTACGAAATGGCATCGTTTCCGTTGAATTTGGTGAAAGTGCTACTGAGGCGTCACCCGTAGTAGTAGCATTTTTGAATTCGTTATTACGAAAAACTGAATCGGATTCAAAACTTTTTAAAGGTTGTTCAAAACTATACAAAACCCATACATCATCCTGGCATAGGAATTTTTCGAATTCAAAACAAGTGCTGCTATAGTAGCATTTTTGAATTTGAATTTTTGAAGTTGTCCTTCGGATTCAAAACTTTCTGAAGGTTGTTCAAAACGATACATAACCTAGACTACGAAATGGCATCGTTTCCGTTGAATTTGGTGAAAGTGCTACTGAGGCGTCACCCGTAGTAGTAGCATTTTTGAATTCGTTATTACGAAAAACTGAATCGGATTCAAAACTTTTTAAAGGTTGTTCAAAACTATACAAAACCCATAGATCATCCTGGCATAGGAATTTTTCGAATTCAAAACAAGTGCTGCTATAGTAGCATTTTTGAATTAGAATTTTTGAAGTGGTCCTTCGGATTCAAAACTTTTTGAAGGTTGTTCAAAACGATACATAACCTAGACTACGAAATGGCATCGTTTCCGTTGAATTTGGTGAAAGTGCTACTGAGGCGTCAACCTGTAGTAGCATTTTTGAATTCGTTATTACGAAAAACTGAATCGGATTCAAAACTTTTTAAAGGTTGTTCAAAATTATACAAAACCCATAGATCATCCTGGCATAGGAATTTTTCGAATTCAAAACAATTGCTGCTATAGTAGCATTTTTGAATTTGAATTTTTGAAGTTGTCCTTCGGATTCAAAACTTTCTGAAGGTTGTTCAAAACGATACATAACCTAGACTACGAAATGGCATCGTTTCCGTTGAATTTGGTGAAAGTGCTACTGAGGCGTCAACCTGTAGTAGCATTTTTGAATTCGTTATTACGAAAAACTGAATCGGATTCAAAACTTTTTAAAGGTTGTTCAAAACTATACAAAACCCATAGATCATCCTGGCATAGGAATTTTTCGAATTCAAAACAAGTGCTGCTATAGTAGCATTTTTGAATTTGAATTTTTGAAGTTGTCCTTCGGATTCAAAACTTTCTGAAGGTTGTTCAAAACGATACATAACCTAGACTACGAAATGGCATCGTTTCCGTTGAATTTGGTGAAAGTGCTACTCAGGCGTCAACCTGTAGTAGCATTTTTGAATTCGTTATTACGAAAAACTGAATCGGATTCAAAACTTTTTAAAGGTTGTTCAAAACTATACAAAACCCATAGATCATCCTGGCATAGGAATTTTTCGAATTCAAAACAAGTGCTGCTATAGTAGCATTTTTGAATTTGAATTTTTGAAGTTGTCCTTCGGATTCAAAACTTTCTGAAGGTTGTTCAAAACGATACATAACCTAGACTACGAAATGGCATCGTTTCCGTTGAATTTGGTGAAAGTGCTACTCAGGCGTCAACCTGTAGTAGCATTTTTGAATTCGTTATTACGAAAAACTGAATCGGATTCAAAACTTTTTAAAGGTTGTTCAAAACTATACAAAACCCATAGATCATCCTGGCATAGGAATTTTTCGAATTCAAAACAAGTGCTGCTATAGTAGCATTTTTGAATTTGAATTTTTGAAGTTGTCCTTCGGATTCAAAACTTTCTGAAGGTTGTTCAAAACGATACATAACCTAGACTACGAAATGGCATCGTTTCCGTTGAATTTGGTGAAAGTGCTACTGAGGCGTCAACCTGTAGTAGCATTTTTGAATTCGTTATTACGAAAAACTGAATCGGATTCAAAACTTTTTAAAGGTTGTTCAAAACTATACAAAACCCATAGATCATCATGGCATAGGAATTTTTCGAATTCAAAATGGTGCTACTACAGGTTGACAGACATACTTGAGTTAGACATTTCGAGGAGCACCATGCAGCGGATTATAGCGAAAGATCTGCGTATGCACACATACAAGATTCAGATGACTCAACAGCTTAAGCCGCAAGACCACGTGCAGCGACCGGCATTCGTCGATTGGGTCCTGGACAATCTGCAAGTAGATGGTGATTTTGCTAAGAAAATCATCTTCAGTGACGAGGTGCATTTTCATCTGGATGGGTATGTAAACAAGCAGAACTGTCGCATTTGGGGCACGGAAAACCTTCGTGTTATTGAAGTAAAGCCGATTTATTCCCAACGAGTGTCTGTGTGGTGTGCACTTTGGTGCGGTGGAATTATTGGGCGCACTTCTTCGAAAACGAGTCCGGAAGTGCAGTAACTGTCAATGGTGTAAGTACAGTGGTGGATAAAAGTTCTTTCCCATAAGACTTTAATGGTAGTAAATAATACCGGAAGGGTAGGCAACACACATTGCACGTTTAGGTGATCGGGTGATTCTGTCTGTCTCAAGAGCAAATCATCTTTCATGCAAAAGCCAACAGGCACAGGAAATGTAGGAAAGTCACGTTACTTGTCAGGTGGAATGTTGTTCGTCAGAATATCGCCTTTTCTCAAGCCAGGTCGCAGAACCGAAAAGAGCTACACGTTATATCTCCGAAAATGATTCGCCTAAAAACGTTGAACGAAACGTTAAAACAATTCTTGCCTTAATTACATAGGCTACTATACTATATGTTCCGCAGTAGCTCAGTCGTTAGGACGTTTTATTACCATGCGAGAGATCTGGGTTCGATCACCGACGGGGGAGAATCGGAATTTGTTCACCTGTTCAAGCTGCTCTGTTGCCCACCAAGCGTCGTATAAAGTGGGTATCTGGAGGAAACTCTTGGGGGGGGGAGTAAGTCGGCCAGGGGCATGGTGCTGATCACATCATCCGCACCTTCGACCTGATGAAGAAAGCTTTGGGCCCTAAATCCACACACCCTATACGCCTTCAAAACTTGGTGCAAAGCACAAGATAGCACTTTGCTTTTTAATTTACTATACATACATCCCGATTTGTAGGAACCGAACTTCCCAATCTCTACGTGGGCTTTCTTCCAAGTTCCGTAGGGATGTGAATAGGCTCCAATTTTTCTTGACACAATTCATACATGTTATATTTCCTTATAAGAACAACAGCCGATATCCTTTGTGTGCATGTGTGTGTGCGGGGGGTATAATTCAAACATGTGAGGTGATTCTTTTCCCACTACTCCATTCTCAATTCCACACACTGAAAATGTAGCACTTTCTACATCTTAGCATGCAAATATCTAGTAGCAAAGTAATGTGTAGAAAGAGAAAAATTAACGATTTTGTAACGGCGCTCTGGAAATTTCGTAGTTTTTTTTACCCAATTTCAACTGACATTCATAATATTCATTAACAATCCCAATATTGACTAAAGAATAGCTTAGTCGTTCTGCTACTTTCAATTCTTCATTACCGTAGTCACCGTAACACTCTCTCTCTCTCTCTCTCTCTCTCTCTCTCTCTCTCTCTCTCTCTCTCTCTTAGCCATCCCCAATGGCGCAGTAGTAGCGGAGTCGTCTTTTAATCAAGGAGTCCCCGGTTCGATAGCCAGTGGAGACACACAGTTGTTCGGATCCCACTTTAAACTGTAGTTGCAGTCTCGATTAGCCTTACTGTACATAAAGTGGACTTAAAACACCAAATGAAAATAAAAATCAAAACCACCGTAGCTCTCTACAAAGCCAGAGGATCGAGGTTCGAAACCTGTTGAGGCTTAGATGTAGCATTGAATTCGTATCATTACCCATTATTTTCATCGTCGCGATTATCGCAAGAGGTAAACATGCGACACAAAATAAGCCAAACAGAAGCTTGGAATCAATCTGAATATTGGTTATGTTGGATACGTGGTAGAATTGTCTTAAAAATCACTTCCTGTGATGTAATAGGGTTTTTGATTAGAGACAATTTGTATAATACATATCGTTGTTGCGAACAATAAGTAGTTTCACGTTCACCACACTCTTCGGTTGTTTAGAAATCGTAAGGAAGACTAAATTTCCGTGTTCGCACGTCAATAAAACTTTAACATAAGTTCAGTGTAGGTCACATATTGATATGATATCATTTAAACGTCACGAAATGTAATTCCAAAAGAATATGATACGTTCCTGTAAATGTTCACCATTAGTCTGCTGAAAAAAAAAAGCAACGAAGACTTCCGTGTTTCCTTCAACAATGATAAAGCGCCTGCTTGTAGCAAGCAAGCACCAACTGCATCGATCAGTGACCTTCACTGCCAGAGTGACTCACAGCAGGCCTGCGCTCGTTCAAGTGTGCGCATAAAACAGGTATTTTATTTCGTTCGTTATAATCCACAGTTATATCAAGCTAACATTATAATATTTTCGTAAAATATGTAGTAAACAAGTTGTATACATTGTGGTCTTCCAGAGTGTTGTTGCCTGCTATTTACACGAGGAATAAATTATATCAGAAATTTAGTAAAAACAGTTTTCATCACACATATTGCTATCAGATCACTCTTCAGCGGAAAGTAGGACAAATTGTCCCAAAATGTTGGACACGAACGCATTTCCAGTAAATATAATAGGTTACTACGACATCTTAGCATATAACGAGAATATGACACATCTTCAGCTCAAAAATTAATGTGTAAGTAAACGGTTGAGTTAAAAATTTCTCAACTTCTAATTAATAGCACGGCCGTATGTGATTTCAACTTGTGTATGCAAGACAGAACGGTTTTCGTCGAGACGGGGCCAGGAAGGGAAAACAATCTATGAATTCGGGAAGGAAAAAGTTCACAATTTCGTAAACAAATCTGGAAGTTCTTGTTTATTGAGATGTAAAAAACTACTATACACTGGGAACAAACAGAATTGTGTGCCTTATATCTCCAATAAGGACTGTTTATAATTTCTGGAATGAAACTTGTTACTTCGAACAAATTACCGATACTTATAGTATCGATAAATCTTAACAAAGTAAGCATTTTTATACATATATCTGGACATTTTCGGATCTAGAAAATCGGGAAGTAATTTCTGAGCTGGTATTGTAATTGTTTTTCCATACATCCATTAGGCACCATGCACACTCTTTGATTTAAGCATACTTCTCCAAGGAACCACGTTATCTCAGACTACCCTCAGATTTTCTGTTTCTCCATCTAATTTGAAGTTACGTGATGCCTAAAATACATATAAGACATTTGTGATTTCTTTCAAATTCCTTCCGGAGGCCAGATACAACTCTAAAATCTAGGACACGTCCGGAAATAAGAATGATTCTTATAACCTCTTTTTATTTTCTTATTTAGCATCGTTTTTCTTTTACCTGTTGCTAATCGCGACGACGAGGATGAGTGATATGATGAAATTGATAAAGGGGCACTCACAAAGAACATCTTTAACTACACATGAAACATAAAGAAAAATCTAAACAAACAGGTGCCAGTTCACGCTCTAACAGTAAAAAAACATATGCATGTGAAAATGCAAAATAATATTTATTTTTAGGTAGTTCACTGAAATATCTCTGTTCGTTACAAAGTAATAGTGAATTTAAATGTGGGAAGGGCTCTTGGAAAACCCTGTACATGTATGATATCTTGACTATCAATCACTATTAGAGGTTGCTAGTCAAGTCCTTCATATCGTGTAGAGGACAAAGCGAACAACCTTCCTGAATGCTCGTTGAGCACTAGTTTATCCTGCATGTATGGAACCACGCAGTACATTATCAGGGTTGTCACGGACACGCTTCCCTGTCAAGGTCAAAGTTTGTTTGAGCTCCACTTTGTGTTCAGATGGGCTAATCGCAAGTGGACCTACAGTTTAAATTGGGATCTAAGGCTACACCGGGAATCGAGCCAGAATTTCCACTACGACATACAGAAGGCTCTATCTCAGTCGGATAACATTTAAACACCATGAACCACTATAATACTAACACATACGGCAGGTTATCTTCCCCTAAAAATGTGCGTCTCCCATCACACATATAGTTACGTGTCCCTTACCGTATTTATGCTTTTGCATTAGAGATAGGTTCGAAAGTGTTGTCCAAAGATGATCACATTCCAGAGTAGACATTCACCCCCTCAGTTGCCTCGACAGGAATCTCTCTTTGGGTGGGGTCCAACTTCTGGTAAAAGAGAAAACAGTGTTGGTGGAAAATAATACTCAAATAACAATTTACAATGTATCTGTCATTATGTATATTAATTGTAACTGATATATACACAGGGTCGGTGGCCCTCGTAGCCTTGAGAGCTCTCGTCCTTGGTGCGAGCTGTTCCGTGTTCGATTCCTTGTGGGAGCCAACGCCAGAAAAGACCAGTCTCTGATAACTTTTACGCCAAAGACGGTCTAATCTACTTGGGACGACAGCCAGGAGAGCCAGTTCAAAAGAACCTCTTGCCCGACCCTGTGGCCGAGTGGTTAGCACATCGCGCTGCGACGCCAAGGGTTCCGGGTTCGGATCCCGGTCGGGCTTGGTTGTTTGTGAATGTCCATTCATCAATTTCATCATTTCATCACTCATCCCCATCTTTGCAAATTAGCCAAGAGGCACAAAACGCGAAGTAAAATAAACTAAATCAATCAATCAATCAATCAATCAAAAGAACCTCGTCAGCAACGTCGTGTAGAAACTGTGCTACACACTGCGGAACTCTGGAAGAAATATCACAACTGACGAATCCTTCACAAGTCATGACTTGGCTACAAAATGGTTACAAAATGTAACAGACGTGAAATCCCACCTGCACTTACCAATATCAAGACAAGACAGCCTTGCACATCACAATTCGCCTTCCTTGAAAATGAGACCCTGGTAAGCTACGTGCCGAAGAAAAACAAGAATGTTATTCTACTCAGCACCATGCATCATGACATACACATTGATGATGATGATTCTAAGAAGAAACCAGAAATCATAAAGTTTTACAACCAAACAAAGAGTGGAATGGACGCCATGGACAAACTGGTTCAAATATACACCTGCAGAAGATAGACACGTCGATGGCCAATGGCTCTCTTCTATAATGTAATCAATGTAGGCGTTCTCAATGCATACACATGCTACTTGTCACAGCATTCTGACTACCATTCAGGCGTCAGTCACAGACGCCGTATGTTCCTTATCGAGTTGGCGAATGAGTTGATTCATCCTCACATGCGGAGGAAGTGCCAAAGCTTGAACCTGAAGAAACCAGTAACCGAGGCAATGAAACTTTGCGGCGTAGTAAAGTAAGGCAGGCACAGAGACTGTAGGATATATCTTCAAAGAGAAGAGTAAGATGCCAGGTCTGCACAAGACAAGAGGGCAGGAAGACGACGGAATGTTGCAGAAGATGTGGGAAACCTGTGTGCAAGGTCCACAGCATTGTGTTGTGCTCAGAATGCGAGTGAGGGGTTTAATTGCCATGAGAGGCCGGCACATTCGTCTTTTTATTTCTTTTCTATTATTTTTTTTATTTTAATTTTTTTAAATTTATTTGTTCTAGATATAATAATATTTAGTGCTGTATTGTGTTATCTTTAAAATACTGTTTCTCAGGTCAACTGAAGTTCTGATAATTGCGAGCGAAGTGTAACTACCATTAATATGTAGAACAGTGAATTGTCAATACATTGTTATTTTCTTGGGGGGGCTTAAATAATAATAATGAAATGGTAATTGTTTCCTATGTTATATTCAGAGAAATTATTGCTCAATAAACCATACTAGCTGAACTATTTACTCTGTCGTACTTATTTCAGAGCATAATTGCATTGGGGTCAGTAGTATAAAAGTATATACTATAAACTCGAGATAGTATGAACCCCCCTCAGGCAGATTTGGCTACACTTAAAACAAGCTCAACATGCCCATATGAGCTTTTTGCTCAAGTGTGGAACCCCGTCTAATCCAAGATTTTTGTAAAAATGCCCTCTGGAATTTCCTGAGAAAGTATGACCCCCCTCAGATTGATTTGCCTACACTTATAAAAGGCACTTCTGTGAGATTGTTGTCCATAATCCTGTCAAAAATATGCCCCTCTTCATATTTTTTTTGACCACACCTAAAACTACGCCAAACGTATTAACACACACACACACACACACCCACACCCACCCACCCACACACACACACACACACACACACACACACACACACACACACACACACACTGACCTTGACCTTGACCTTGACCTTTTTCTCGATTATTTTTTCGATTATTTTCACCTTGACCTTGATCTTGAGATGACCTTGACCTTGACCTTGACCTTGACCACACCCACCCACATACACACCCACACCCACCCACACCCACCCACATACACACTCACACCCACCCACACCCACCCACACACACCCACACACACCCACACCCACCCACACATATTTACTTCCGGTCCACTTGTGGCCTATTTCTGGTTTATTTATATTGCATCAGGTTTTGCAACAAATTATTACTTAATATTATGCATTAGACATGTGTTGTTTTCTGATTGGTTGGTTATGACATAATGTGATGATGTGTTATATTCTGATTGGCTTATTGTTTCAGATGTTTTCAATGCGGTCCGTGCTTAGGGTATATAAAGAGATTTTGCATTGCATATCAGCCAGTATAGTGAGAGCTGTTGAAGAGTAAGGGTGTGTTGTTGCAGTGCTGCTCATATTTTTTAGACACAAATATATTGCAGATTTGTATAAATTGAATTACAAATCTATTTGATTTAATATATAGAATTTTTAACAACCTGTCATAGGTTTATTAAGTATAAAGTTTTGATTTGGACCCCAAGAAATTTTATATAAATAGCAAAGCCAAAAATATTCACACACACACACACACACACACACACACACACACACACACACACTCACACACACACACACACACACAAATCACACTACTGAACCCAACTGATATTTTTTATTAAGCATAGAATTTTGATTTGGACCCCAGGAAATCTTATATAATAAACAACAACAAAAATGCCAAATCAAAAACATTGTAATCAATGCAAAAAGAATATATCTAGCCCCAATTGGGCTAAGCATCAAAGGAATTGTAATCCAGACAAATGCAGAACTCCCACAAAAATTTGCCCTAAATGCCATAGAAAATATAATCTGGAATATTTCACATATAAACATAAAGGTACTTGTTCTGCACAGTCATCAACATTGCCCCCACAACCATCCACATCTGGTCTGAAAAGGAAGCATGAAACACCTGTTAATGCTGGACCGGCAAAGCAGCCACGCTATGCCCCACCTATCCATAGCAGTTTTAATGGCCAATTAAGGGATCACCGGTTTGTATCAGAGCCAAGATGTGGCATTAAGAATTTTTTGAACAGTATAAATCCATATGTGCAGGCAATTCTAAATGCAGAAAATGGCTCTTATAAGCTGTCCTTCAAATTGTTGTTTACACAATATAAGAAGCCAAATGGCACAAAATTTACACAGCCCCACATAACAGAAACTGTACCGGTATATTCAAATGCAAATTTAGACAAAATAATAAGCAGTTTGATAGATCAATTGAATATTAAACACTCTGAATTTGCAGCAAAAGAGTCAGGATGGAGCCTATGTGGTTCTCCACACAAGTTATATGTTAATATTTCTGAATTCAGCCCATTACAAGGTTCTACATATCTGCCATTACCTGCCAATATTAAAAACAAAAGAGCCGTGGTTAATATAGAAAATACCGACCAGAAATGCTTTTTGTGGTGTATTTTAGCTGCTTTGTATCCAGTTTCAAGGCATCCTGAGAGAATAACTTATTATAAACAATATGAACACAATTTTGATCATGCAATGAAGGGCTTAGAATATCCAATGCCTGTTCAGAATATTGATAAATTTGAAAAAAAGGCCCGGGATATTAATGGTAAACAATTATCTATTAATGTATTTACTTGTTCTACTGGCCGTGGCAATTGCTTGATAGAACCTCTCAGAATCAGTACATTTGATGATGATTCTGCTGTTCCGATTGATCTGTTCTTAATTGAAGAGGATGATACAGGCCATTACACTCTGATACATAATCTTGAAGCTTTAGTCAGAACACAACTAGACAAAACTCATAAAATATTTAAGTTGTGTAGAAGATGTTTGTCTGTATTTGATGGTAAAAAAATAATAAATGGGGTTCGGGAAGTGAATGCAGAAATAGCTAAAAACAAGTTAATT
This sequence comes from Lepisma saccharinum, assembly GCF_977018435.1. Taxonomy (NCBI): domain Eukaryota; kingdom Metazoa; phylum Arthropoda; class Insecta; order Zygentoma; family Lepismatidae; genus Lepisma; species Lepisma saccharinum. The sequence continues at coordinate 64,134,854 of NC_139246.1, read as the reverse complement.
GAGCATCTGAAATATTGTGGCAATCATAAACCTGTTCATATGGTGATGCCAATGCCAAGTGAAAATGCCAAATTCAAAAAATTTGAAGCCTTGTTGGAACACCCAGCATAATAGTCTGTGATTTTGAATCAAATTTCAAACCCCTTGCATTTTGCAGCCCAGATCCTCATGAACCTTCAATTACACCATATCAATTACATGAACCTTCCAGCTTTTATTATGTGGTTGTACAGGGTGGTGTGGTTAGTAAAGAATATTTATACATGGGAGCAGATGCCATCAAAGAATTTGCACATAGAATAGAAAATGAGTGCCATGACATAGCATCTAATATCTTATTAAAATCAAAACCCATGTTGCCTTTAACAGAGAAACAGATTGAAGATTTCAACAATGCAGAAAAATGCCCGGTATGTGATTCTGAATTTTCAGATGCAAATATCAAGGTTCATCACCATTCCCATACAGATGGTAAATTCTTAATGGCCCTGTGTAATAGCTGTAATATTAAGATCCAGAGACCAAAATGTGTCCCTATATTTTGCCATGGTGCATCAATTATGATTTTCATCATTTGATCAGGTACGAGGGGTTTGAGAAGCAGAATTTAATTATTTTAGCCGAAAATAATGAGAAATATATTGCCATTAGCAAAATAATTAAAGTTAATGGTGTTTCTATTCACTTAAGATATCTTGATTCATACAGAATTTTATCGGCTAGCCTGGCTACACTGGCCACTCAATTATCTGATGATCAATTCAAAATCACATGTGCTTTGTTTCCAAATCAGGACCTGAAATTAATTAGGCGGAAGGGTGTATATCCATATGATTATGTTACAGATTTTTCTAAATTTGATGAGTGTTGTCTGCCACCACAACAAGAGTTTTACAGCAAAATCAGAGGATCTGGAATCACTGATGAAGATTATCACCATGCCCAGTTGATGTGGAACAATTTAAAATGCCAGACATTTGGTGATTATCACAAGGCATATTTAAAACTTGATGTAACCCTCTTAGCTGATATACTGCAGGCATTCAGAAAATCTTCCACGGAAAATTATAAGCTGGATCCAATATATTTTTACAGTGCTCCGGGCCTAGCATGGTCTGCAATGTTTTTAAACACTAAAATGCAATTGGATCTGATCCAGGATCAAGACATGTATCTGTTTATGGAACAATGTATAAGAGGAGGCATGGTGCAATGTTCTCAGAGATATGCCAGAGCAAATAACAAATATATTCCCGATTATGATCCAGCACTGCCATCAAATTATATACTGTATGTGGATGCAAACAGCCTGTATGGTTATGCTATGATGGATAAATTGCCATATGCAGGGCTTGAGTGGGTTGAAGATTTCAATATTGAAGATCTTCATGATTTTGATGACAGTCATTATGGCCTGTTCTTAGAGGTTGATCTGACAATTCCTGATAATTTACACAACACATTTTCTGATCTGCCCCCAATTCCCGAGGTTAAGTGTTCACCTGGCTCTAAACAGAAGAAATTGATGATGACTCTGGAGCCAAAACAGGATTATGTCATATATTACAAAAACCTCCAGTTCCTGATGAATCATGGTGTTCAAGTGACCAAAGTTGGAAAAGTTTTGAGGTTCAGGCACTCAAGATGGTTGAAACCATATATTGTTACAAACACAGTGCTTCGAACATCTGCATTGAGCCAATTTGATAAGACCTTGTTTAAATTGATGGTCAATTCAGTGTATGGCAAAACAATTGAAAATGTCAGAAAACATATTGATGTTAAAATAATTACTGCCCCTAGCCGGAGCAAAAAATTGATAGCAAAGCCAAACTTCAATTACAGAAGAATTTATGATGAGAATATGGCACTTTTCAACATGAAAAAAACAAATATTAAGTTTGATAAGCCTATTTATGTAGGGGCTGTGATATTGGAATTGGCCAAATTACACATGTTAAAATTGTATTATGATGTGTTGAAACCTTTTTATGGTGATTGTGTAAAACTGATGTACATGGACACAGATAGTTTTGTTCTTGATATTCAAAAGAAGATGTTTATAAAGATATGTCCCAGCCTGCATTGCTTGAATATTTTGATACCAGTGAACATACAAAGATTCACCCCCACAACAAAAAGGTGCCTGGCAAGTTAAAAGATGAGACACTTGGTGATGTTATTGTGGCATTTGCTGGGTTAAGGGCCAAGATGTACAGTTTTGAAACATGTAGTGGCGCTGTTGCAAAAAAAGCCAAGGGCATTGGCAGAGTGACTGTAGACAAAGAGCTTGAATTTGAAGATTACAAAAATTGTCTCAAATCATGTAGCACAATCAGAACATCAGAAAATAGAATTCAGAGTGTGGATCACTTATTGACTAGCAATATTGTAAGAAAAGTAGCTCTGGACCCACATGATGATAAGAGATGCATTTTATCATGTGGCATACATACTCTACCATGGGGTCATTGTGATTTGAAAAGTGGCAATCAATGCCCAATTACAGAGCATGATTTGAAATAAATAAACATGCCTATGAACTTATTTGGGTTCAAAAAACAGGCTATTATGGACCTGCCAACACCACAACCCTCTTCTGATATGATATCTAAACTAAGTGCTTTGTTAATTATTCATCTGAACAGCATACTTACAGAAGTTGATGATGAAACAGGTAAAATATTGTACATATTTAACAATAATTTAAATCATTACCAATTACCTGTAGGTGGTCAATTGCAATTTATTACAACCCCTGAGGGTAATGTCAAGATTTCAATAGGGAGAAATATTTATAGAATTAAGCACTCAAACATGATTTCTGGCACTGTATATACTGTTTCTGCTGGTGACTGCTTATATATTGAGGTCCCGGGGTCATATGACAAGCTTATACCTTTTTTTATAGAATTAAGAATCAGATATTCAATAATAAATAACCACTAAAACAAAAATGCCTAATGATATATTTGGCCATACAAGGCATGAAGATCACAGTGATGAGATTCTGATGCTTGATGTCAGAGTCAAGAAATTAAGAAGTGATTTACAAGCTTTACAAACCTCACTCAATGCCAGTCTTCAATTAGAAATTACAAATTTACAATCACAATGCATGGACCCTCTTCTTAAAATTGATTCTGAACTCAAATTGCTGCTTCAGAAATATACTGATCTGGCAACATTGGATAATTTTCAAAGTTTAGAAGAAACTGTAGCAGCTCTTCAAGCCAAATTTAAGACCCAGGCTACCAACTCTGAGCAATTGAAACTGCAATTGGAAGAGCAGATAAATAATGTCCAGACACAGCTCCAAACAATTGTCAAAAGCATAAAATCACAAGAAGATTTTGATCTAGTGATTTCCACTCTAAAAGAACAGATTCAATCACTCCAAATACCTAATCTGGACAACTTGAACAATGCCATAGCCGAGGTTAAAGAAAAAATTGAGACACTTGAAAATTTTATGAACAACTTGCCATCTTCTGATGCTTTGAGTGCAATAACTCGGAGTGTTGCCAACATCAAGCTGCAACTTGAAACATATGAAGATTTTGGAAAAATTCAAAGTACCATAACCCATCTTGAGGGTACAATAGCAGCAGTGCAAAGTGATTTGACAAATGTACAAGAATCTCTAGAATCCCGCCTGCCTGGTATTGTAGACACACTTGTCAGTGTCCAGCAACAGATCACAAAGCTTGAAAACCTCAACACTGGATCTGAGCTATCACATTTTCATCACTTGATCGATGATATCCAAACAAAACTTGAAATTTTACAACAATCAACACCCACTCAGGCAGATATAGCCCTGCTCCAAAATGCTATGCAAAATGTGGCTGATGCTTCTGAATTAAACAATGTAAAATTGGCACTTGAATCTTTGCAAAATACTGTATCAAATCTGCCTACATCACAGGAACTTAAAAATATTAAGAGAGCTGTGAATCGCATATTGAAATCAGAAGATATCAAGAATATCCAGACAGAGATCAAACAACTTACTCAGACAGTGGCTACTCTACCAACTAATCAACATATTAATGAACTGCATGCCCTGTTTGAGGATATCAGAAGACAGGTCCATGATTTTACTGCTCAAAATTCAAAATTGGCAGTTATTGAAAATTTGCAACAAATTGTAGTTAATATCAAGCAACAGCTAGGGACCATGGAATCCAATCAAGCAAATGCTCTGTCTGTTTTTGCCACCCTGCTTCAAGAGATTGTGCAACAATACAAGAAACTTATTGTGGACATAAAAATCAAGCCAGGCCATGATGATGTTGTTAGGACCACCAATGAGCACCTTGAATCTGTAACAAGCAGATTGCTTACAGCAGAAAAGGAAATAACAGGCATAATTGAGAATCCAAAACATACAGTAATTCTTGAATTGTACAGCATCCCCAACAAAGAATATGATTCTCCATTTACACCAGGTGGCAAAATATATATGCTGTCCCCTGCACAATTTTATTACCAGTTTTTTGTTGGGGGCACATTGAGACCAATCAAGATCAAATATTGGCTACAACAACAGGCACACCACTACCCCACCTTATCAATAACAAATGCTGACAACAAACCAAAAATCACCAGTGTAGAGTTAGAGGATTTTACAGATCCCAATAGATTAGAAACATCTTATGTTGAAGATGATGGATCTCTGGAATTTCATATACAAATAGGAGACAAATTATATTTAGAAAATCCTGCAGTATCAGCTGCTGAACACCCCATAGTTGCAATATTCTTGTTTACATATTATGTCTAGACAAATTATTGTTGATGAATTACACAGACAAGCCAGACATAATTATAAGAGACTGCCAGTAGTCACAAAAGGCATAGATGATTTATGGCAAGGGGACTTGATTGAGATGGCAAGTGGACAGTTGAAAAACTTAGACAAAATCAACAAGGGCTACAAGTATCTACTCACTGTAATAGACACATTTTCAAAATTTGCCTGGGCTGTGCCACTCAAATCCAAGACTGGAAAATGTGTTACAGAAGCCATCAGGACAATCATCAATCAGAGTGGAAGATCACCGCGCTATTTGCAAACGGATAATGGCAAAGAATTTTATAATTCTGCGTTCCAACAATTTATTAAAAGCCAGTCAATACAACATTATTCGAGTTACAGTGATCTCAAAGCCTCAATTGTAGAGAGATTCAACAAAACCCTAAAAAATCTTATGTATAAACAATTTACACTTCAAGGTAATTATAAATGGCTTAATATTCTTCCAGAACTTCTACATAAATATAACAACTCGGTCCATTCCACAATCAACATGAAACCCTCTGAAGTAACTTCATCTGATGAGCAAAAATTGATCAGGACTGTTTATTATCCTAGATACCAGCCAACAACAAGAAAGGCCAAATACAAGGTGGGTGATCAAGTAAGAATCAGCAAATATAAGCACTTATTCAAAAGAGGCTTTACAAGAAACTGGAGCACTGTATTATTTACAGTGGTTCAAGTTAAACCTGGGACTCTTAACACATATATAATAAAAGATCACCGAGGAGAAATTCTCAAAGGCAGATTCTATGAAGAAGGACTCAGCAAAACTAAACAGCCTGACACATATCTCATAGAAAAAATCATCCGCAGAAAAGGCAACAAGTTATTTGTCAAATGGCTAGAACTTCCAGAACACAGCTGGATCGATGCAGACAAAGTGATAATATGAGCACCTGGGATGTTATAAAAAGGCTGCCAGAACCTGAACAGCAGATTAAGAGAAATGGCAAGTTGCTGCCTGATAATATTAGATGTCTTATTGTTGGGCCATCGGCTTGTGGTAAAACTACACTAATGATTGATAATTTTTTATTTGCACCCAACAGGTTAGACTGGAAAAACAGGCACTTGTATGTCTTCTCTAAGAGCTTGGAACAATTAAAATATCAGCAGCTGATGAAGCTATATGATGGATTGGAAATTGCCACTTTTGAATCAGATGTTATGCCACTTCATGAATGTCTCGATAATTCTGTTGTTGTGTTTGATGACATTATACTGGATAATCAAAACAAGCTTAGAAATTTTTTTACACAGGGCCGACACAAAAACATTGATTGCTTCTACCTGGCACAGACTTTTTCTAAAATTCCGAAGCAGCTGATCCGAGACAACAGCAATTTTATATGTGTGTTTCATCAAGATCATACCAACCTCAAACACATACATGATGAATATGTAGGTGGGGACTTGAGATACAATGATTTTTCCAAGTTTTGCAGTAGGTGCTGGAACCAGGACAGTTATGGGTTTGTCACAATTGATATGACAAGAAAACCCAATAGTGGCAAATACAGAAATAAAATCAACAATTTTCTAGACATTGAAACATATATAAATAACCATGAAAAGGCCAATCATTGATGATCTTAAATTAAGAGATTATCTTGTAAAAAGATTTAAGGGATGGAAATCACAGAACCGAGGAATTTATGAACAACACAAACAAACAGAACAGCCTATCATTGATGCTATTAGTGAATTAGGTAAAAATATCAAAACTGTTACAGAGCAAAATCAAAATTTGATCACAGAGCTTGTACCTGAAGCTGCAAAGAACATATTAGATTATCCAATCACCCCACTTTCCAGTATTCATACACCTAGTCCTGTTGCTCCTCGAAGAATAGAAGCTACTCTGGATCCTATTGAATTGGGTCTTCTTGCTCAAAAATATTTAAGCACACCTAAAGACAAGAAAGATGAGGTCTTTGGCTTATATGCTGACACAGAGCGTGATGGTAGCATCATACATAGAATTGGCAATTTCAGAGTAACATTTATGGGAGATGATCTCATTGTATATTCAGAATCTCATCTTGGAGAAAAAGGTGGTTTTGTTAAATATCCCGGCACACCTGGGTTGTGGGAACTGATGACTAGGAAAAGGCCTGGCAGCTATACAGATCAAGACTATGAGCACTACAAAGAAATATTAATAAAATCAGATGCTCTATACCAGAACAATGATCCCACACAAAAAAGAGTCAAGTCTAGCAGTGGAGCAAAATACAACAATTTAATCAAGCCCATATGGTCACAGATCAAGACAGGCAGTGGAATCAAACAATACAACACCCTGCCTAAAGAATTTGTCTGGGTTGATGATGTCTGGAAACTTGTAGATAGGTTATTGGTGATAGCTGGGGAGGAAAATGCTGGCAACCACAATTTTTACAATGAAAAGGTTGGAATTATGGACATGATAAGCACAAAATTGTCTAATTTTATAGTGAATGACACTAAGGGGATTGGATATCTTATAAAAATTATTAATACTCTACCACCTAAATTTTGGAATATTTCTGAGGGTCGGGGGTTGGTTAATGACATTATAAACAAGCTGCCATTTGAACTACATATTCCAGGCTATCAGTATTGTGGTCCAGGCACAAAATTGGATCATAGATTAAACAGAGGTGATCCTGGTGTTAATCCCCTAGATGCTGCTTGTAGAGACCATGACATAGCATACAACACACATTCTGATCTTGACAAGAGACATGTTGCAGACAAGAAATTAGAAGAGGCTGCATTTGGTAGATTTGTAAGCAAAGATGCTTCTTTAAGTGAGAGAATAGCAGCATTGGGGACCACCATAGCTATGAACACCAAACAAAAACTGGGGTGGGGGCTGTGAATATGTATATAATAAACCTAGAATGAAGGCCAAGGGTGTTATGTATCAAATACCTTATGCAGGTCTTAAATCTCTTAAAACTATTGATAGTCTTTTAACCAAAAAGCAGCGCAAGAAAAAAAGCTCTTGTATTGCCAAGGGCCATGGTATGAAATTGTTGCTTAGTACCCCCAATTAAAAAAATTACAGCAATCTAGAAAAAAATCACATGTGGGGGTTTCATATTTAGTATCCCGGCCATCTTAGCAGCACTTGGGGCTGTTGGGAGCTTGGCTGGGGGATCAGCTGCCATAGCAAAAACAGTAATAGATGCCAAGAAAAATGGGGCAGAATTAGATGAATTGAAGCGCCATAACCTGGCCATGGAGAAACAAGGCAAAGGTGTTAAGAGAGCCATGAATAAGTTTAAAAAAAACAAGAGCCGCTTACAAACCAAGATATTGAAGCTTTAATCAAGCCACTGGGCATCAAAAATTTTAGAGGAGTGTACATGTCTGATTCTTTACCAGAACAACCACTCAACAAAGAGTGTGGCATTGTTAATTTGGATAAGTACAAAAATCAGGGCACTCACTGGATTTGTTATCTTAAATATTTAAACAATGAGGCATTTGTGTTTGATTCATTTGGAGGTGTTCCACCTGAAAATTTAGTAAAATATCTAAAATCAGCTAATCTTTATTACAATAATGCCCGTGTTCAAAACTTCAAAGATGTTAATTGTGGACATTTGTGTTTATCTGTTCTTAGATATATGTCTCAAATAAATAAACCATCAATTGAAAATTTTCAAAAGGCCTTGTGGTATTTAAAACATCATGGGGGTATTCCATCTCACCAGCCAAAATTCAATATTGAAACTCAAATTGCATGATGATATAGTGTATCCCAAAACAATAGCTCTCAGAGCATTTTATGGCATGTACTTGATCCCTAATATTACACACCACAACAACAAAATTGCAGTAGGGGATCAAAAAATTGTCATCACTCCAGGGCAGTATAATCTGTCCACTCTAAATGCTCAATTACCCAGAGGTATAGTATTAACTCAAAATTCTGTCACTCACAGAGTAGAGATTGTATCTGCTACAGAAATAGTGGATCTGGGTACTATAGGAGAGCTGTTAGGCTTTGAGAACAACACAAAACTCGAACCGGCCATCAAACACACTGCTATTAATATACCTAAATTCTTAGCCATAGAGACTCTGAATATTCACTGTAATGTGGCCGAGGGTATGATCACCAAATCAAATGGCATAGGCACTCACAAACAAACTGGCATCATTGCAACATTCAAACCTAATTCCGAATTCATGGAGCCAATCATCTACAATCCATCCCCAACATTATATTTTCCTGTGTGCCATAATAGAATAGATTATATTGAATTGATGGTCACTAATGAAAAAGAAGAATTAGTTGATTTTGCTGGAGCCACAACAACTGCAATCATAGAGATTAATATTTAAATAAAAATACATACAAAAAAAAATGGAAAATATTGAGAGTTATGAGCTACAATCATTCCCCCCAAACAGGAGGACATTTGCAAATTTAAATCAACCCAACACAGAAATTGAGGTTGATCTTGATGTAGGGGATGGCTTTATACACCCCCACAGAGCAGATCTATACATCAAATTTGATGTTGTAAAGCTCGATGGAACAGATTATCCGGCAAATTCAAATATAAGATTTGTAGATAATTTTGTGCCGCATCTGTTCTCTGAAATTGAGATCAGAAAGCATGGTGTTGTTATAAACAGAGTGGATTATCCCGGCATTACCTCCACAGCTTTGGCCACACTAAAATTGTCCAAAACCGAGGCTTCTTACTACAAAATAGGTGGATTTGAGGCTGGTGATAAAATATTATCCAAGAGCCACACAGTGCTGTTTCCTATGCGCCTGTTGCCAGGATTCTTCTCAGATTACAAAGATATTATGTGGAAGGGTGGTTTAAGAATTACATTTAGAAGAGCTGCCAATGATAATAATGCTTTGATGAGGTACAGCACATTAAACTCTACAGGGGAAGCTCTGCCCAATAGCCTGTGTGTGTGTGTGTGTGTGTGTGTGTGTGTGTGTGTGTGTGTGTGTGTGTGTGTGTGTGTGTGTGTATGTGTGTGTGTGTGTGGGTAGGTATGGGTGTGTTAATACGTTTGGCGTAGTTTTAGGTGTGGCCAAAAAAAATATCAAGAGGGGCATATTTTTGACAGGTTTATGGACAACAATCTCACAGAAGTGCCTTTTATAAGTGTAGGCAAATCAATCTGAGGGGGGTCATACTTTCTCAGGAAATTCCCGAGGGCATTTTTACAAAAATCTTGGATTAGACGGGGTTCCACACTTGAGCAAAAAGCTCATATGGGCATGTTGAGCTTGTTTTAAGTGTGGCCAATTCTGCCCGAGGGGGGCTCATACTTTCCTGTGCTGGTTGTAGCATCAATTACACTACTACGTTTTATCACTCCTGGAACGGTTTCTTATCGTTCAAACCATTTTGAAGCACGCTGTGTATATATATATATATATATATATATATATATATATATATATATATATATATATATATATATATATATATATATATATATATATTCATTGATTCATTTGGTGTGCTTTACTTCGCTTTCCTGCCACTCTTTGCTAATCGCGAAGATGGGGATGAGTGATGATAAGATGAAATTGAGGAATGGACATTCACAAACACCCATGCCCAGGACGGGATTCGAACCCTCGGCCATTGCCTTCGTAGCTCGATGTGCTAACCACCTCGCCACGGAAGCCAACACACACACACGTATATATATACCGGGTGTTTCATAAATAATTGAGGGGTTACAAAAATTTATTGAAAGTAAACTATTGAACAAACGTTAATGAAACCAGTCCGGAACGTTCGAGGAACGCAAGCAGCTTGTGCTGTATGTTGTGTTAAGCTGAGAGTTTATATCCCTGCCACACCCACAGTGTGCACCGTGTTTTGTACAATGTTTTGGTCCCCAAGATCGTATGACATTACACCGTGTGACTTATTTTTGTGGGATTTCATCAAAGACAGGGTATTCGTCTCACCGATGCCGCATGATACCGCATCTCCTAAGGGAACGTATCATCGCGGCGATGGACACTATCGACAGGCCCATGTTGATGCGAGTGTGGCAAGAAGTAGACTATCGTGTTGATGGGTGCACACATTGAACATTTGTAGGTGTAATAATAACTGTTTCAGTTCCTAATTTGTTCTGGACTGGTTTCATTAACATAAGTTCAATACTTTACTTCCAATAAATGTTTCCAATCCCTTAATTTTTTTTATTAAACACCTGATATATATATATACAAGTTCGTAGAAAACGTTTCTTCCTGTTGGGTTGAACAATTATTTTTGTGTGAAGTGATACATTGTTTACACCGTACTCGGCCGCCATGACATCTGCACTGGTGACGTAAGCTCACTTCTGATTGGTTATGCTACGTGAGATACTAAGTAAATTACAACCGATTCTATCTGTGAATAATTCAATGAAACATGCTATGGTATCAGATTGCTATAAGATTTCTTCATTTTACACGGTAGAATTTCGATCACAGCAGAAATTTTAAGAAAGATGCCATGGAAAATGCTTTCGTCTAATGAGGGCCTAACACACACGCACGCATTGTACATGCCATGACCAAAGAGAGAAACTCCATTAAATTAAATTGCTAAGAAAACTAAGAAAGTATAAATGAAAAGGGACATAAGAAAATGTGTGGTCCAGTGGCTCGTGATGTGTCACATTCAGTAGGCAGTTGCTTTTGGATTTCTAAGTTCTAGGTTCGAATCCTGTGTAAGGCAAGAACGTTGAGTTTGTTCCCCGTCTATTTCATCAATTTACCATTCATCATCATCGTCACGATTAATGTAGAGAGATTAAAACAACGTACAATAACCAAAATACACGAAACCCGGTAGAGCTTCCCCGATGGCGCAGTGGTTGCGTCGTCGTCTTGTAATCAAGTGGTCCCGAGTTAGATACCCGGTGGAGGCACATAGTGGTTCGGATCCCACTTTAAACTGTAGGTCCAGTCCTGATTAGCCTTACTGTGCATAAAGTGGACTTAAAACACCAAATCAACCAACCAACCAACGAAACCCGGTAGCCAAGCGAGTTGAGTGGGGAACGCAGAATATTCCCACCAAACATCGACGTATTTTATATGAACCTAAAAGAATATATGGAGTATTAAAAAAAAATATCCTTGTTCATTATAACTCAAATATCTTTATTGTTGAATGTATTCTATGATTCTATCTTGTCAAGTTTATTATAATTATTATTCATGGTCCCGGGTTCGATCCCCGGCCGGTTCAAATCCGGGAACTTTTCTAACGATGGAAGCGGCCCCGGCGCCCACCCAGCGTCGAATAACATGGGTACCTGGGGGAAACCCTGGTGGGTAAAGGCGGTCAGGGGCGTGATGCTGATCACATCACCCCCACTCATGACCGGATCAAGAAAGTGTGGGGCGTTACCCCCACACCCCCTATACGCCTTCATGGCGTTGTGCTAAGCACAGTGGAGCACTTTACCTTTTTTTTTATGAATGAGTACAGTTCGAGATTTAATAAGAATATTTATGGAAGTGTAAACCAAGTTGTGATTCCAGAAAGCATATTAAATTTCGTTATGATCCCGTGCATGAGATTACAACTGTACTCAGCTTGTGTTAATTGCATTGCCACACTTTCTTTACAGAGCGCTGTAACTGGGTATCTTCTTGTTGTGTTCCTAAATAAATACATAAATAAATCGTGTTCTGGTGCAGACACGGACATGGGTGTTACTTTGTGCTCATTAGTTTCCAATTGTGTTACTTTGTGCTCATTTGTTTCATCTTCATCGTCGCAATTAAGATAGAAAGGTGAAGAACTAAAGAAATTCGCTCCTTGCCCTGTCAAAAGTATTCCTAGCATAGAATTGAAGACTAAAATTGGTAAACGCTGTAAGTGCCACAAGAATTCAAACACCGTTTAACTGTGAAATGTGCCATGCTTGATAATGTGGTAAACGTGAAAAGTCGCTGGTAGCCCTCTAAGTAGTTCAAAGGGCGTGTAAAAAGGCACTAGTGTGAACGTTCGTACGGGCTGATGTGCAGAATGATGCGATTTCCCAACACTTTCGCTTTTGGCACTTACAACGGTTCCCAACTTTTAGTCCTCAATTCACAACTCTCTCTAGGTGGTTCTGTAAATGATACCAGTGTAAACTGACCTTAAACATATGTGTCTGTGTTATTGAAAAAGTTCTTGAGAAGAAACATTCAACGCAGTGAATGATATCTTATGTACGTGGATGGAGATTAATAATAGCTTGAGTATTATGCAAGAGCATTGTAAAAATAGTGTTGTATGAGAAAGCCTTTAGAATGTTAACTGCGCCTTATTTGGAAAGTTATGACAATGAATAATTTAGAGACAAAGCTCAGAAGTATTGTCGTGAAATAGTTTCAGTGAAATAATTTTATGCAAGATTAAAGGCTGGGAATACAATCCACTTAACTAGGAGAGCAAATTGGATTGTCTGAAGAGTTTGAGCTCTAAGAGAGGAATATTTTTCATGGAAAGAATATTAATAGACTTTGAGCTATCTAAAATACATTGATTACTCAATTGTGTTTAGAAGACTAGAAACGTGTGAATGGAGGTTTATGTGTTCGTATGTAGACTGTTGTTCCGAAGTGTAGACAGGCTTGTTGTGTCGGTGATTGAAGCAACAACTCCGTGGCGCAACAGACCTTATGAGAGCCAATGCCTGCCAGGCTGACAAATAGTGTTGCCCACGAGACGAGACATGTCCCGTCTCGTCTCGTGTCTCGTCTCGTTTTCGAGACGGGACAGGCATTTTTAAAATTCGAGACGGGACGAGACTGACCACCTGTCTCGTCTCGTTTTCGAGACGAGACACGAGACGGGACGAGACGGCTCCTGAAAAGTCTCGTCTCGTCTCGAAAAAATATAAACAAAATAACTAATCAATTGCAAGTATTTAGTTATTTGGAATAAAGCATTTTCTTTGGAAACCCAAAACAGCTTCTATTACAGGAATACTGTAAGATTCCCCCTCGAAAAATCCTAATTCGTCATACGTTGTCCGTAACGAATTTGCCCAGACTTAAGCCTCGTGTTCCTGTATCTCCCTACTGAAATTTCCTCAGAATACTTTAAATCTGGCAACTATCTGCTACCCCAAGAGCTCTCTTCCATTATCCTTGCGCAAAACGATCCGGAGGTAGTCACTGCCATTGTTAACTACGGCTCTGTTCCAGCCATACTGGCGACAATCGTCATAAAATTTCTCGCCCAAACAGACCCTTCTTTCATGTGTGACCCTCTTCTCAAAATCCACTGCAGTCTCCAGTGCTGGTTGCAAACTCCAAAGATTTCACTAAAAACGTAGGTAAAGGTAAAGTTCCAAGTGCATATAACACAGTGCCATGAAGGAAAATTTACGGAATGTGGGGGAAAGGTCATTTTGGAGGCGAAGTGATCAGCATCACACTCCGCCCGCTTTTGCCCTCCAGGATTGCCCCCATGCACCCATTGATATGAGGCTGTTGAGCCCCGGAGCTACTTTATACGGAGACAATGCGGAATAATTCCGACCTTTATTCACCCACTCCGGGATTCGAACCCGGGTCTCCGGCCTGGCAGTCAGACGCCCTAACAACTACACCACCGCGGCTCTAAAAAGCTAGTGCAATTAGATACTCTGCTTTGACGTAACGAACATAAAATTGCCTGAAGTCATAGAAGTAATAAGCGACATGCGACAGCAACAAGTGTCGCTTGGAAATAAACCCACATTAATAAATGCAACCTTCCCAACGGAAGCGACTAGACCGGCAAGAGGCACGTGTTGCTTTGTCGCTTGCGTGTCGTTCGGACTGAGCCGTTTTTTAATAGCGTGCATTGTGTCGCCTCTGCCTGTTGGTAGTGAATTCACAGTGAAAGCTTGCTTATAGACTAAGAGAGATTTCACATCGAAGCGACACGCGACCCGTAACACGTGTCGCTTCAGGATTTCACCAATCGAACGCAGGTTTGTGCTGCCTGCCATGCTCCTACGCTGTGAAACGTTGCTGTTGATTGGCTCGTTCCAAAGCAACATGTAACCGACCCTGTGGCCGAGTGGTTAGCACATCGCGCTGCGACGCCAAGGGTCCCGGGTTCGAATCCCGGTCGGGCTTGGTTGTTTGTGAATGTCCATTCATCAATTTCATCATTTCATCACTCATCCCCATCTTCGCAAATTAGCCAAGAGGCACAAAACGCGAAGTAAAATAAACTAACTCAATCAATCAATCAACCAAAGCAACATGTGTCGCATGTCGCTTGTCGCTCCGGTCTCAAATCTCCCTAAAGGAGCGTGTCGCTCGTTGCTTAGGTGTGAAAACGCTGTGTTGCTTGTCGCCTGTCGTTTCAACCTGAAAGCTATCTTGTGGAAATTGTGCGACAAGCGACACTTATAATTCACACCCAAGCGACAAGCGACACAATCCTCTTCAGTCTGAAGGAAAACATTCACCCCGCATCCGTGAACAACGGACCGAGGCTACAAGAGACACGTGCAGCTTTTCGTGTGTCTTCTGTTCGAAAGGTTCCATTGACTACTGAAAGTTCGCTTCCAAGTGACTCGTGTCGCTTCTCGCCTGTAACTTTGGTGTGAAGAAATCTTGCTCACAGCAAACTCTTCGAACGGAAGCTGAACGTCTCGCTTGTCGCTTGCTTGTTGTTCTGCTTACGCCATTTTCTGGATACTATATAGACAGTATAGTCGCGAGGGTTGTTATCCGCGCATGCGCGATGAATGCTTGCTTATAAACTGAAGTGTCCCTGTCGTTCGTTGCTTCCGTGTTGCTTGTCACATTGAACAAGTCACAGGAGAGAAGCGACAAGCAACATGTTTCGCTTGGATACGAATCCTCAGTAAACGTAACCTTCCGAAACGAAGCACCACCTGTCTCTTGTCGCTTGCGTGTCGCTCAAATTGGGTCGCTTTCTTAATATCGAGAGTAGAATCGCCTCGATCTGTTGGTACTGACCGTGCGGTGAATACTGTTATCATAGACGGGACGGAAGGGGATCCTGTCGCTTGTAACTTCAGTGTAAACCCCCGTGTGGCTTGTCGCCTGTCGCGTGTTCCTTCCGTCTGAAAGCTCCCTGCGTGTACGATGGATAAAGAGTGGATAGGAGCTAGAAAAACAAGGCAGATTCTATACATTATCTTAGCTATTCATAATCAACAAACTTTATTTGATATTCTCATGTTCTTATGATTAAGGAATCATATTTATTCTCACTATAGCTACAGTGAGCAAAGTGATTACAGTTTTAACTAATTTTCGAGAATAATATTTGTGATGTCTCCCAGTTATAACTTTTGTTGGCATAATATCCTGGATTACTTTCACGAGACGAGACGAGACAAAACGAGACGAGACGAGACGAGACAGAACCCTTCGAGACGAGACACAAGACGGGACAAACGAATATTTTCGAGACGAGACAGCATTTTCACGAGACGAGACGAGACAGACCAAAGTCTTGTCTTGTCTCGTCTCGTGGGCAACACTACTGCCAAATGGTCAGCGCATCGAGTCCCATCGCAGCTGCTTTCTGGCTTCCGAGACCGGAGTCCGCTACGTCCGCTCCCCAATTGTCCTCACGATGGGAGGTCAAGGCCGAATTGTTTTGAGTTTAAAACGGAAATCGAATCAGGACCGCTGGCACCTTCCCCATATCCCGTCCAAATAAATGAGAAAAAAAAGGTGTTAATCTTACCCCGATAACCTTGCTCCAGCGTATGTTAGAAAATGCTGAGTGAATTAATTTATTGTATGCTCTGTGTGCACTGGTGGAATGGCAAGAATAACGAAGCCAGGTGTCTTAGGTTCGAGTCGTGGGTAAGGGCAAGAATGTGGTTGTCTCATAGTTTGCTTTATCATTCGACCTTGTTGTTGCTTTAACCTAGACTAGTGCTTCTCAACCGCCGGACCGCGAGAGGTTCTCTTGAAATTTAACATTTTGTTAAAACAGCGCAAGAATAGTACAATTTAATAGCTATAATTTAATTGTTATTATTACATATTTATAGTTATTAATAATCACTTTTAAACTACAAACATTTAATATTTTCTGCTAACAATTTGGATGTAAATATTGACTTGATTTTAGTTAATTACATTCACCTTAAGAATATTATTTTTAGTACATTTAAGCTAGGATTTCATTTTTAGAACATCATTTCAATCCATATAATGTGTTGATTAATTTATCAATGTTGTTTATTTGACTGTACAATTAGTGTAAAATGTTTACTGAACTAATGGGAACGTTAAACTTCCCCTTGTATTCAGTCACGTCAACAACCCTAGTAGTAATCGAAGTTCAACTTTCCCCCTTCTCTTTATGATTATGCCATATTTTTTATTAATATTTTATTTCAAGAGTACACAGTAATTAATGTATATTGGTTTAAAAGAATAAAAAGTATTTACAATTATTGTTTTGGAATTGGGACATAGACTTTTAATGAAAGAATTTACCGGGCCGCGGTCTCTCAAAGGTAGAATAGAGACATAAAATAGCGTAACCAAAATAGAATGTGGACAGTGTTTCCTACTCTCAACTGGCTCTTCCGACTGTGGCACCACGAGTCACTGGAGGAATCGTTGGAACTGCTGGAGAAATGGAAAGGAGATCGAACTGCTTCCAGGCGACAGAGGACTGAGCAGTGTGAAGTGTAGACGAGAGAGTCGAGCGAGTTTCCATTCAACCACTACATCACCTGCAACCCTTCCCCTAACGCAAGTAACAGGGTACAGGGGGCAGCCTCCCCCGCCTCTCACGAACGCCGACAGAGGAGACCCGGATAGCACCTGGATGGCGTCCAGGACCCTCAAAAGGTTCATGCAAACGGGGTTCGTCAATGGGTGGAAGTATGGAGTTTTCACCAACGAGTGCTTTCTCAGCAGCCGCTGGTGCCTACGTCCCTCTTGCAGCGGCGTATACTCTGGGTCACCTAGGTAATCGGAGATGACCCGGCTATAATTTTTAAAAAAGTTGTTCTTTATTTCTTCGCAATATTCTTCCGAACCTATCTTTGCTTCCAGCGCGCTAATGTTTTCAACCGTTTGCCGCGGAATGTCCGTGAGGCTTTCAGCCACTTTCTCCAGCTGGTGGAATCTGGTGACGTCAGGGTGAGATTCCACCAGCTATTTTTAAATCTCTTGACGGGAGAGAGGGGAAGGAAGGAAACACTCCTTCTCAGGCACGGTGATTCCGTGGCAAGGGTACAGTGCAAGGGTAACCTTTGGGTAACCTCCTTCTGGAGAGAGTCCACCAGTCGCACTCTCCACCCCAGAGCCTTTGCCGTTCCCTCGGCTGGCACCCTCTTCTGCCCTTCTTTCCCGATGGCCTGTGTATCGTAGGAGCTGTGTTGTTTACGACAGCGAAATTTCTCGGGAAACAGAATTCTGGGTTCACAAATTACGTACTGAAAAGGGAAGTAGAGAAAATACATCTGAAAGTGCGCGAGGAACAGGGAAATCTGAACTTACTTTAAGAAGTAACTTTCCGAACAGTGATTTTCTGCACATACAGGGTGCACATAAGGTCCCATTACCATTTCAATAAATTATTTCGTTGCAACTAAATCAGATAGAGAAATGTTGTCCTTGGCAAAATATCCTGCCACCGTGGAAGTTTCTTCTTATGCGATGTCTGCATGGTTGATGCTTGCTTGAAATAGTAGTATAATTGATGCTATTATTAGCACAAAATCATACAAATGAAGAGCTCATATGCCCGATTTGCCTACACTTAAAATTATGGCAAGATGCTCTTATTCCCCAATTCTTCAAGTGTGATATGCTCTTAATCTTCAAGAATTTTGAATCCTAGTGTAGAAAAGAAGAGTTCATATGCCCCGATTTGCCCACACTTAAAACTATGACAAGAGGGGGCATATAGCCCAATCGGCCATGTGTGTACATATTTAAATCTAAAGAATTTTAAGGCCCTAGTGTAGAAATGAAGAACTCCCCTCAGACAGATTTGCCCATGTGTGCAAAGGCTGAATTTCTCAGTTTGTTGTCCATAAACTTGTCAAAAATATGCCCCCCTTGATATTGTTTTGACTACACTTAAAACTAGGGCAAAAATGTTTATAAGAGCTTTTGCTTACACAATAATATAATGTAATATATGCTTAAATACTTGTTGCTGTTATGTTAATATGTTACCTGGAATATGCTCAATATTTTAATTGAACACCAGCCTCAACTTGCATATCTAATACTAAGACAATACATTTTGCAGAAATCTTCTAGAATTGCTCTGTGACTCTCTCATTTCTTACATCATAAACATATGAGTTTTCCCCTATGAGAATAACACTACATATGGTGTCATCAGGGAGTGTATTGTGGAATTCACAGATAATTTTAATGTTTGTCCTGTCATTAACCACAACTTGTTTCCTTTTTGAAGTGTTGATGACAAACATGGGTCTCTGTGCTTTGAATTCATCTGGTGTGTAATACATGTCAGTATTGCCAGTAGTGACCCTTTTGTATGCTGTAAATGCTTCATATAATTTAAGGAAATCATCCTTGGACATGTCTAAATTATAATTTTCTCTAGGAAATACCTCATTTCTGCCATTTTTAAGATATATGTTCTTGATGTTGCAGTTATCAAATCTACTTGATTTTTTTTCCTGATTATTGTGTCTCACAGTCTGAAACAGTACCACCACAAAATCTGGCATGTCATATTGTATACTGGAGAATGCATTTGTAGCATCAAACTCATAATCAGTACCAGCGGCAGGCTTCTGTACACATTGATATGTATAAAATTGTAAAGGTACTTGTGGATTTTTTATTATATCTGCTTTGTATTTAAGAGCATAACTGGCTTCATATTCAACAACCGGGATTCTTAGCTCCATAGTCTGAATAATGCACTTGCCCTCATCAGGTAGGGTATTGGGCAGAGCTTCCCCTGTGGAGTTTAATGTGCTGTACCTCATCAAAGCATTATTATCATTGGCAGCTCTTCTAAATGTGATTCTTAAACCACCCTTCCACATAATGTCTTTGTAATCTGAGAAGAATCCAGGCAACAGGCGCATAGGGAACAGCACTGTGTGGCTCTTAGATATAATTTTATCACCACCCTCAAATCCACCTATTTTGTAGTAAGAAGCCTCGGTTTTGGATAATTTTAGTGTGGCCAAAGCTGTGGAGGTAATGCCGGGATAATCCACTCTGTTTATAACAACACCATGCTTTCTGATCTCAATTTCAGAGAACAGATGCGGCACAAAATTGTCCACCAATCTTATATTTGAATTTGCCGGATAATCTGTTCCATCGAGCTTTACAACATCAAATTTGATGTATAGATCTGCTCTGTGAGGGTGTATAAAGCCATCCCCTACATCAAGATCAACCTCAATCTCTGTGTTGGGTTGATTTAAATTTGCAAATGTCCTCCTGTTTGGGGGGAATGATTGTAGCTCATAACTCTCAATATTTTCCATTTTTTTTGTATGTATTTTTATTTAAATATTAATCTCTATGATTGCAGTTGTTGTGGCTCCAGCAAAATCAACTAATTCTTCTTTTTCATTAGTGACCATCAATTCAATGTTATCTATTCTATTATGGCACACAGGAAAATATAATGTTGGGGATGGAGTGTAGATGATTGGCTCCATAAATTCAGAGTTAGGTTTAAATGTTGCAATGATGCCAGTTTGTTTGTGAGTGCCTATGCCATTTGATTTGGTGATCATACCCTCGGCCACATTACAGTGAATATTCAGAGTCTCTATGGCTAAGAATTTAGGTATATTAATAGCAGTGTGTTTGATGGCCGGTTCGAGTTTTGTGTTGTTCTCAAAGCCTAACAGCTCTCCTATAGTACCCAGATCCACTATTTCTGTAGCAGATACAATCTCTACTCTGTGAGTGACAGAATTTTGAGTTAATACTATACCTCTGGGTAATTGAGCATTTAGAGTGGACAGATTATATTGCCCTGGAGTGATGACAATTTTTTGATCCCCTACTGCAATTTTGTTGTTGTGGTGTGTAATATTAGGGATCAAGTACATGCCATAAAATGCTCTGAGAGCTATTGTTTTGGGATACACTATATCATCATGTAATTTGAGTTTCAATATTGAATTTTGGCTGGTGAGATGGAATACCCCCATGATGTTTCAGATACCACAAGGCTTTTTGAAAATCTTCAATTGATGGTTTATTTATTTGAGACATATATCTAAGAACAGATAAACACAAATGTCCACAATTAACATCTTTGAAGTTTTGAACACGGGCATTATTGTAATAAAGATTAGCTGATTTTAGATATTTTACTAAATTTTCAGGTGGAATACCTCCAAATGAATCAAACACAAATGCCTCATTGTTTAAATATTTAAGATAACAAATCCAGTGAGTGCCCTGATTTTTGTACTTATCCAAATTAACAATGCCACACTGTTTGTTGAGTGGTTGTTCTGGTAAAGAATCAGACATGTACACACCTCTAAAATTTTTGATGCCCAGTGGCTTGATTAAAGCTTCAATATCTTGGTTTGTAAGCGGCTCTTGTTTTTTTAAAACTTATTCATGGCTCTCTTAACACTTTTGCCTTGTTTCTCCATGGCCAGGTTATGGCGCTTCAATTCATCTAATTCTGCCCCATTTTTCTTGGCATCTATTACTGTTTTTGCTATGGCAGCTGATCCCCCAGCCAAGCTCCCAACAGCCCCAAGTGCTGCTAAGATGGCCGGGATAGTAAATATGAAACCCCCTGTATGCAATTTTTTCCTGGATTGCTGTAATTTTTTTAATTGGGGGGTACTAAGCAACAATTTCATACCATGGCCCTTGGCAATACAAGAATTTTTTTCTTGCGCTGCTTTTTGGTTAAAAGACTATCAATAGTTTTAAGAGATTTAAGACCTGC
Source organism: Lepisma saccharinum (assembly GCF_977018435.1). Taxonomy (NCBI): domain Eukaryota; kingdom Metazoa; phylum Arthropoda; class Insecta; order Zygentoma; family Lepismatidae; genus Lepisma; species Lepisma saccharinum. The sequence goes on along the minus strand of NC_139246.1, from coordinate 64,113,125 downwards.
ATAAGGTATTTGATACATAACACCCTTGGCCTTCATTGTAGGTTTATTATATATATATTCACAGCCCCCACCCCAGTTTTTGTTTGGTGTTCATAGCTATGGTGGTCCCCAATGCTGCTATTCTCTCTCTCAAAGAAGCATCTTTGCTTACAAATCTACCAAAAGCAGCCTCGTCTAATTTCTTGTCTGCAACATGTCTCTTGTCAAGATCAGAATGTGTGTTGTATTCTATGTCATGGTCTCTACAAGCAGCATCTAGGGGATTAACACCAGGATCACCTCTGTTTAATCTATGGTCCAATTTTGTGCCTGGACCGCAATACTGATAGCCTGGAATATGTAGTTCAAATGGCAGCTTGTTTATAATGTCATTAACCAGCCCCCGACCCTCAGAGACATTCCAAAATTTAGGTGGTAGAGTATTAATAATTTTTATAAGATATCCAATGCCCTTAGTGTCATTCACTATAAAATTAGACAATTTGGTGCTTATCATGTCCATAATTCCAACCTTTTCATTGTAAAAATTGTGGTTGCCAGCATTTTCCACCCCAGCTATCACCAATAACCTATCTACAAGTTTCCTGACATCATCAACCCAGACAAATTCTTTAGGCAGGGTGTTGTATTGTTTGATTCCACTGCCTGTCTTCATTTGTGACCATATGGGCTTGATTAAATTGTTGTATTTTGTTCCACTGCTAGACTTAACTCTTTTTTGTGTGGGATCATTGTTCTAGTATAGAGCATCTGATTTTATTAATATTTCTTTGTAGTGCTCATAATCTTGATCTGTATAGTTGCCAGGCCTTTTCCTAGTCATCAGTTCCCACAACCCAGGTGTGCCGGGATATTTAACAAAACCACCCTTTGTCTCCAAGATGAGATTCTGAATATACAATTATATCATCTCCCATAAATGTTACTCTGAAATTGCCAATTCTATGTATGATGCTACCATCACGCTCTGTGTCAGCATATAAGCCAAAGACCTCATCTTTGTTGTCTTTAGGTGTGCTTAAATATTTTTGAGCAAGAAGACCCAATTCAATAGGATCCTGAGTAGCTTCAATTCTTCGAGGAGCAACAGGACTAGGTGTATGAATACTAGAAAGTGGGGTGATTGGATAATCTAATATGTTCCTTGCAGCTACAGGTACAAGCTCTGTGGTCAAATTTTGATTTTGCTCTGTAACAGTTTTGATATTTTTACCTAATTCACTAATAGCATCAATAATAGGCTGTTCTGTTTGTTTGTGTTGTTCATAAATTCCTCGGTTCTCTGATTTCCATCCCTTAAATCTTTTTACAAGATAGTAGAGACAATTGGAGAGTTCTAAGCCCTCATTTGGGGCTCGAATCATCATGTGGGGCTCGTCGTAGCCTTTTATGATGTATATTTTGAGGACAGAGTTGGCAACACTGTGGGCTCTTACTGTAGCTTTTTATGAGGGGGTCTATTGCCCTCTGTTTACATCTGGCAACACTGCCGTAGATTTTTTGACAGTGTTGTTAACCTACTGGGTTTTTCACTGTAAATTTTCATTAAAGGACCTGAGAGGCCCATGTATCTTTTATGTTTGGCAATACTGTTGGGGGCACAGAGTTGGCAACACTGTGGGTTTTTACTGTAGCCTTTTATGAGGGGGTCTATTGCCCTCTGTTTACATCTGGCAACACTGCCGTAGATTTTTTGACAGTGTTGTTAACCTACTGGGTTTTTCACTGTAAACTTTCATTAAAGGGCCTGAGGGGCCCATGTACTTTTTATGTTTGGCAACACTGTTGGGGGCCTAGTGTTGGCAACACTGTGGGTTTTTACTGTAGCTTTTTATGAGGGGGACCTATTGTCCTCTTTTTATATTTGGCAACTCTATTGGATGTTTTTTGTTTGAGGCTTGGGTTTTGCCAACCCATCCGAAGAAAATTCCACTATATGATTTTTCACTGGCTAAGCTAACCTACAAATAGGAATTGGCAACACTGACGAGGCTCGAATAATTATTTGAGGCTCGAATCATCATTTGAGGCTCGTCAGTGTTGCCAACCCACTCTACAAAAATTCCACTATATGATATTTTGAAACCTTTCACGGTGTATGTTAATTTTACTAGCAGTGTTTCCTACTAGCAGTGTTTCCAACTCGTTGTAGCCTTTCACGGTGTATAATTTTTTTAGCTTTTTGTGTGTGTGTGAGTGTACGCGCGCGTGTATTGTGACGAATGCACTCTCTCATCCTTGAAGGATGAATGCACCTTATCGTAATTTTCCAACTGTGGGACCAAATGTTTATATATCGTGACCTTGTAAACCTCTTTCGGGAACGATGTGTCGCACACACACACGCGCGCGCGCGCGCGCGCCTGTATTGTGACGCAAGCAAACAAAAAAAACTTTGCCTGTCATTACAAAAAAAAAAAACTTTGACCGTATTCTTAAATAACTAACAAGGACAATGAATCTTTTTGGCTTCCGCAAACAGATCAACATGGAGACTGCACCGCCAAATTTCAATAACCTCTTACCTTCCGTGTTATCTAAACTCAATGGTTTACTGATTGTTCATCTCAACAGCATTTGGACGAAACTGAATGACGATGTGGGCAAGATGTTTTATGTTTTTAATAACAATTTACATTTCTACGAAATTCCGATCGACGAGAAACTTCAAATCACCGTGAATCCGGAAAACGCAGGCGAAATCAATATTTCTACCGGCAAGAATATTTTTCGAATCAAGCACGACAAGATGCTTTCTAACATTACGTACGATGTTTCTGCAGGAGATTATCTTTACATGGAACTTCTCGGAGATTACGACAAACTCATTCCTCTCTTTGTAGAATTACGAATCGTTTATCCTATTATAAATAACCGTTAACCAAAAATGCCTAACGACATTTTCGGAAACACCAAGCGTGTAGACCACGCAGAAGAGATTCTCATGTTGGACATTCGAGTTAAGAAGTTGAGGACCGATTTGATTGCTTTGCAGGAGACCTTAAACAAAAGTTTAGAGTCGGAAATCGCTACGCTCCAAACGCAATGTCTCGACCCCATTCTGAAAATCGATTCCGAACTGAAGACGCTGATAAAAAATTATGTCGACGTACCTTCTTACGACAACGTTCAAAATATACAGTTGAGCGTGGATTCGCTTCAAAATGATTTGGCCAAATTACAGCAATTTCAATCGAAAAATGAAGATTTGGAAAAATTGAAACTCGAAATCGAAGAACGAACTTCCGCAATAGAAAAGAATTTCTCTGAACTTCAAACCGTCGTGAACGATATAGATGCAGAACGCTTACATGTCGTTGTTTCCAAATTACAAGAAGAATTCACCAGCACGTTGGAAGAAATTAAATCCAAGTTGCAGACTTTGGAAGATACAATGACGAACCTACCATCGTCGGACGAACTGCAGGTCATCGGTAAAAGCGTCGCGAACATAAAAATTCAATTGGAGGCGTATCGAGATTTCGAACACATTCAAACCACCATCGCTACGCTTCAGGCGTCCTTGGAATTGATCAACGAAGAAATTAAAAATATTCACGCTGAAGCAAGAGCGTTGACGAGCATTCAAGACACGTTAAGCACGGTTCAGCAGAAGATCGAATATTTAGAAAATTTGAACGTCGAAACGAATCTCGCTCATTTTCATCACGTACTGGACAACATACAGGGTGACTTGGAATCGTTACGGACGAGCGTGCCTTCGAGCGAAGATTTGGAAAAATTGAAAACGGCGGTGACGGCACTATCCGATTCGAACGACATCAAAAGTTCATTGAGCGATCTCGAGAGTAGGGTGGCCAATCTCCCCACCTCCAAAGAATTGCACGCTTTGAAAAGAAACATATCTCGAATGCTGAAACGACTAGAAACGGAAACGGCGAACGTGGAACAGATTCGAGACGAAATTAGTTCGCTGGTGTCGACGCTGCCCACTTCGCAGAGCGTCGCCGACCTTCACACGCAGTTTACAGAGATGCGAAGGATCGTGAACGATCTTACCGAGAAGAGCTCGAAATTGAATCAAGTCGAGAACCTTCAGAACATTGTCGTCAACATCAGAGATCAAATTGGAATATTGGAATCCACGCAGGAATCGACGCTGGCCTCTTTCGGTGCCAAGTTGCAAGAACTCAACGAAAACTACAAGCAGTTGAACGTGGAAGTGAAAATCAAACCGTCGTTTTCTGCCGTAACGGATACCATAATCGAGCATTTTCTGCCCATCGAAAATAAACTCGGACAAGTTCACAGTAATCTCGTCACCTTCGACACTAAATTCGCCAAATTGTTCACCTTGCAAGCCATCGAAATCAACAGCGTTCCCAATCAACAGAGAATCTCCACGTTCGTCGAAGGTAACAAACTGTACATGTTGCATCCTTATCATCCGTACTACAAGTTTCTCCTCGATGGCACAATTCACATAAACGAATTTTCGTACTGGTCTCACGGCAGAAAAGCTAGCGTTCCCACCATGACCTTAATATCGAATCGTGGTGTTCAGAAAGCAGGAAACATTCCTCTGGCACGTTGGAACGAAACGCGCAACATATATGAAATACACGAAGACGAAGATCTTACCGTTTTCGACGTGAGTGCCGGCGATAAGCTGATCATTCAAAACACGAGCGAAGTGCCACCCTCTTTGAATCCCATCACGCTTGTGCTTCTCTTGAAACGTAATCTCTAAAAAAAATGTCTAGGCAAGCCATCGTCGAAGAATTGCATAAACCTGCACGCCGTAACTACGAACGTTTGGCTGTGGTAACCAAGGGCATCGACGACCTCTGGCAAAGTGACCTCGTGGAGATGAGTAGTGGCAATTTGAAAAACGTACATAAATTGAACAAGGGCAACAAGTACCTCCTCACCGTCATAGACACATTTTCGAAATTCGCATGGGCTCTACCTTTGAAGGCGAAAACGGGAACATGCGTCACGGAAGCATTCAAATTAATTTTTCGCGAAAGCGGCGGCAGACAACCACGGTTTCTGCAAACGGACAACGGTAAAGAATTTTACAACGCCGTATTCCAAAAGTTTATTCAAAAACACAAGATTCAACATTATTCGACCTTCAGTCACATCAAAGCCAGCATCGTGGAAAGATTCAATCGAACCTTGAAAACACACATGTGGAAACGATTCACGCTTCGGGGAAATTACAAATGGGTCGACATCCTGCCGGAACTCGTCGACACCTATAATGATACGGTACACAGAACGATAGGCATGAAGCCAGCTGACGTTACGAAATCTGACGAGCAGCGTTTAATTTCTACAGTTTACTGTCCAAAGTACACACCCACGACAAAAAAAACTAAATACAAAATTGGAGACCGGGTGAGGATCAGCAAATTCAAACGCACCTTCGAGAAGGGATTCACAAAAAATTGGAGCACGGAACTTTTTACGGTGGTTCTAGTTTTACCGGGAAACCGACACACGTATATAATAAAAGATAGTAGCGGCGAGATTTTGAAAGGAAGATTTTACGAAGAGGAACTCTCTAAAACGAAACACCCCGACACGTACCTCATCGAGAAAATATTGCGTAGGAAAGGTGACAAACTGTTTGTCAAATGGCTGGGACTTCCGGAAAAGAGTTGGATCGACGCAAACGAAGTGATCTTGTGAGTACGTGGAACGTGGTGAAGCGTCTACCGGATCCGGAAAGTCAAACGAGAAAAAAAAAGAACGGTGAGTTGCTTCCCGACAGCATCCGCTGTCTGATCGTAGGTCCTTCGGGGTGTGGGAAAACGACACTGCTCGTGGACAATTTTCTCCTCGCACCGAATTGGTTAGATTGGAAGAACAGACACCTGTACGTGTTCTCGAAAAGTTTGGAGCAATCCAAAAACCAGCAACTGATGAAACTGTACGATGGTCTGGACATTGCAACGTTCGCTTCGGAAATAAAACCACTCGACGATTGTCGTGAAAATTCAGTCGTTGTGTTCGACGACGCCATCCTGGAAAATCAAAATGAAATTCGCAACTTTTTCACGCAAGGTCGTCACAAAGGAATGGATTGCTTCTACCTAGCTCAAACGTTTTCCAAAATTCCAAAAGAGTTAGTACGCGACAACGCTAATTTCATATGTTTGTTTCGTCAAGATCACACCAACCTCAAGCACGCGTACGATGACTACGTAGGCGGAGACATGAACTACAATCAATTTTCGGAACGCTGCTGCTCTACTTGCTGGAAAGGTGACGATTTCGGATTCACGACGATCGACATGACGAGGAAACCCAACGACGGAAAATACAGAAACAAAATCAACGACTTTCTAAACGTTGCAACGTTGTGAGAAACGACGTGTATAAATAACGTCATGACGAAACGAAAAATCGAAGACGAAAATCTCAAGCTTCGCGATTACCTCGCGAAACGCTTCAAAGGTTGGAAATCCCAGAATCGCGGATTCTACGAAGAGAAGAAACGTCAGGATCAACCTGTGATCGATGCCATCAGCGGTCTAGGTAAAGAAATTAAAAGTGTCACGGAACAAAATAAAAATTTGATCAACGAACTCGTACCGCTCGCAGCTAAAAGTTATGCCGTACCCACGCCCATTTCGAGCATTCCTTCGACGCCGTTCGAACTGAAGGATGCACCGGCACGACGTCGAGCCATAGGCAGCACGTCGTCGTCTTCGGATAAAATCGAGTTGGGGCCTTTGGCACGAGACTACCTGAGTACGGGGAAATTCGACAAGGATGAAGTGTTCGGATTGTATCCTAGCATGGAAACCAACGAAGGCGGTGGTGTGGTGTGGAAGATTGGGAAATCGAAGGTGACCTTCGAAGGCAACGACATTAAAGTCAATTTAGGCGACAAGGATAGTTGGAACAGGTATCCCGGTACGGTGGGACTGTGGGAACTCGTTGCCAAAAAGCAGCCGAAAGATTACACCGACGAAGATTACCAAAGTTACAAGGAAATTCTGATCATGACGGATGCCTTGTACCAGAACAACGACGCCTCGCAGAATAGGGTGAAATCGAGCAGCGGCGAGAAGTACAGGAATCTCATCAAACCGATTTGGAACCAGGTCAAAACAGGCAGCGGCGTCAAACGCTACAACACGTTACCCAAAGAATTCGTTTGGGTGGACGACGTGAGGAAGCTCGTGGACCGATTGTTGGTGATAGCCGGCGAAGAGAATGCAGGCAACCGTAATTTCTACAACGAGAAGGTTGGCATCGTGGACATGATCAGCACGAAAATTTCCAACTTCATCGTGAACGACGACAAGGGCATAGGTTACCTGATCAAAATCATCAACACGCTGCCTCCGAGATTCTGGAACGTGGCCGAAGGAAAAGGACTCGTGAACGACATCATCAACAAGTTACCTTTCGAGATGCATTTACCTGGCTACCAGTACTGCGGACCGGGTACCAAACTCGAGAAAAGATTGGAGAGAGGAGACAAGGGTGTGAATCCGTTGGACGCCGCATGCAAAGATCACGACATCGCCTACAACACCACGCAGACGGATCTGGATGCACGTCACGAAGCAGACAGAAAGTTAGAGCACGCAGCTTTCGAAAGGTTCGTGAGCAGAGACGCATCGTTGGGTGAACGGGTCGCCGCACTGGGTACCACCATCGCCATGAACACAAAACAAAAATTGGGGTGGGGTATATAAATAACATACAGTAAAAAAAAAACATGGCTTGCATAACTGATTTGCCGCACGAACTACTATCTAAAATATTCAAAAAGGTAGTTAACGGAGATGTTAATAAACTTGTGATCATAGCTAAAACAACGCCGGCATTTCGCATCCCTTGTGAAATAGTTCTCAAGGACCGTCTTCGGGAGATCAGTGGAATGAGGTGCGGTGATCTCGACACTCTTCTGTCGGCCGCGGGGAAGAAATTGAACAAGAGGTTGGACGAACTGCACGAGGCGAGGCAGGGGAGAAGACGGTATACTGATGATTGGCGTAAGTCCAAACAGGAAACTGAAGAAATCATCACGCACATCATCGCGTTCTCCGAAGCACGAACTTTCTTCCTCTGTTAAAAAATCTTCGATACAAATCGTGAAAAAAATATATATAAATAACACACATCGTGAAAAAAAATAATCTTCGGTATATATAAATAACACACATCGTGAAAAAAAAATTAAATTTCTCTAACACACACACTGAAAATTTCTCTTCTTCGATATGACAACTGAAAAAATGAGTGACCTCCAAGCATTAAAACAAATGCTAAATTTGTCAGTCGAGTATGTAAAAATTCAGGAATTGGAAGTCGACAAACCTTACACGATAACTTCCGGTTCAATCGTTTCTACCCAGTATGGTCCCAAGGTGTGTCTGTTGCTCAACGGACAATACAGTCTATTTTTACCAGATCGATACGCTATCATGTTATCCGACGAGAAGCTAGCTATCTTAATCGAGAACAAAACTCGAATCGTGTACAAGAGGACAAAGGAACTTCTTGGTAAGAAAACAAAGCATGTAATAGAATTTGTGTAACGGGGCTACGCGGAGTATATATAAAATAACATCCATTGAAAAAAATCTCAGAACATTTATATATAAATAACATACCGTGAAAATAACACATAGAGCATCAACATGAAGCCCAAGGGTGTCGTGTACCAGATACCATATTCGAATCTAAAAAATCTAGGTGCCCTCGATGGGTTACTCACCAAGAAACAACGTGAGAAGAAACGTTCTTGCTTGTCGAAAGGACACGGAATGAAATTGCTGCTCAGCACACCTCAATTGAAAAGATTGCAGCGTTCGCGGAAACAGCAAAAGATAGGAGGTTTCATATTCAGCATCCCGGCCATCCTAGCAGCATTGGGGGCCGTTGGAAGTTTGGCTGGCGGAAGTGCCGCCATCGCGAAAACCGTCATCGACTCGAAGAAGAACAAGGCGGAATTGGAAGAACAGAAACGTCACAACCTGGCCATGGAGAAGAAAGGGGGGAAGGGCGTGATGAAGAAGTTTAAAAAAAAGAAACAACAGCACTCACCAACCGAGACATTGAATCTCTGATCGAACCGTTACAAATCAAACACTTCAGAGGAGTTTTCATGTCCGACTCGTTACCTTCAAGCGTTAAAAGAAGAGAATGCGGAGTAGTCAACTTGGACGGTCAAGAAAATCCAGGCACGCATTGGATATGTTACCACAAAAATGATGATAAAGCATTCGTTTTCGATTCTTTCGGAGGTGTTCCACCTACAAATTTAATTTATTATCTGAAAACGAACAAAACCTCTATATACTACAACGACGAACGCATTCAAAATTTCGGAGACGTGAACTGCGGTCATCTCTGCCTCTCCGTGCTCGCGTTTCTCTCTAAAATAAATAACCCTACGATCGAGGATTTCCAGAAAGCATTGTGGAACCTCAAACAGCATCACTAGGATGGGCGTGTTCCATCTCACGAGCGAATCTTCAATCTTGAAACTCACGCTGCACGACGACATCGTCTATCCTAAATCCGTGGCTCTGCGTGCATTCTACAGTATGTACCTCATACCTAACGTCACGCAGCACAACAACAAAATTAGCGTCGGAAGCGAACACATCGTCGTCACGCCAGGACAATACAATCTTTCCACTTTGCAAGCTCAATTACCCAAAGGCACATACCTTTCTCAAAATTCGGTCACGCACAGAGTGGAAACCCTATCCGCGACGGAGACCGTGGACCTGGGCACCATGCGAGAACTTTTAGGTTTCGAGAACAACACCAAACTCGAAGCTGGCATCAAGCACGTAGCAACCAACATTCCTAAATTTTTGGCCATAGAGACTCTGAACGTACACTGCAACGTGGCGGAAGGCATGATCACGAAATCTTCGGACGGATTAGGAAGTCACAAGCAGACGGGTATCATAGCCACTTTCAAACCAAGTTCCGAGTTCATGGAACCGATCATCTACACGCCCTCTTCGCCGATCTATTTTCCAGTATGTCGCAACCGCATAGACGACATAGAGTTGGTGGTGACGAACGAGAAAGGAGACGTGGTGGATTTCGCAGGTGCCACTACGACGGCCATCGTGGAGATCAACGTATAATAAATAACCACACATGTAAAATGGAGCAAATCGAAAGTTACGAATTGCAATCTTTCCCTCCCAACCGTCGCACGTTCGCCAATCTGAACGAAGCGAACAGGGAGATCGAATACGACGTGGACGTAGGCGACGGGTTCGTTCATCCTCACAGAGCGGACCTCTACCTTCAATTCGACGTGGTGAAGAAGGAAAGCGGAGACGCGTTTCCCGCAGCAGCAAACTTGATACTCGTGGACAACTTCGTGCCTCACCTGTTGTCGCAGGTGGAGGTAAGGAAACACAACACCGTCATCGACAGAATAGATTATCCAGGCATCACGTCGACGGCAGTGGGAACGTTGAAATTATCCAAAACGGACGCAGCGTACTACCAGGCCGGGGGATTCGAAGCCGGGACCAAAATATCGACGAGAAGTCACACGGTGCTCTTTCCCATGCGTCTGCTGCCTGGTTTCTTCTCGGACTACAAGGAGATCATGTGGAAGGGAGGACTGAGGATCACGTTTCGAAGAGCGGCCAACGACAACGACGCACTAATGCGATACGCTACTTTGGGTCCGGACGGCACCACGCCGATAGCCAACACTTTACCCGAAGCAGCGAAATGCGTCATCCGGAGCATGGAATTGAGAATGCCGGTGGTGGAATACGAAACGAACTACGCCCTCAAGTACAAAGCGGAGATCTTGAAAAGTCCGCAGGTGCCGATTCACTTTCACGGTTACCAGTGCGTGCAGAAGATGGCGTCGGGAAGTCACATGGAATTCGACGTGACGACACAGTTCAACAACATACAGTTCGACATGCCAGATTTCGTCGTAGTGCTTTTTCAGACCGGACGCGATAACGATCAGGAAAAAGATTCCAGCAAGTTCGACGACTGCAAGATCAAGAACGTTTATCTGAAGAACGGTAGGAACGAAGTGTTCCCGCGCGAGAATTACAACCTCGACATGACCAAAGACGATTACCTCAAACTTTACGAAGCTTACACGGCTTACAAACGCGTGACCGAAGGAAGCGTGGACATGTACTACGCGCCCAGCGAATTCAAAGCACGGAGATCCATGACCGTCATCAACACCACGAAAAGAAAGCAAGTGGTGGTCAACGATCGTACCAACATCAAGATTGTATGCAAGTTCCACGATGCCTTGCCTGCAGATACTCTGTGCAGTGTCATTCTTATTGCAGAGAAAACATTTGTGTATGACGTCAAGAATGAAAGAGTGACTGAACAGTTTTAAATAAATAAAAAAAAAATAGCACACAATAAGAAATGTGGAATTTTATATATATAAGTACAAATTGCAATTAGCAGTTTCCAGAAGTTTAATTTTGCTGTGCCATGCATGCATGTAATCGAGGAAGTGGAAGTAAATTAAAATTGTTTTTTTTTTCGCATTGCCTATTACTTTTTGTTGCACTCTGGGCAGGCCTTACTAGTTTGGAGGCGATAGTGGCCCCACGGAAGTGTATGGACCCCACATTCAAGAATACACCTCTTGTCGTCGTGTGCATCCAGAGCAACTTTCCTGACAATATTAGTTGTAAGCACATGATCGACGCTTTGGATACGATGCTCTTTTTGTAGAATGGGCGATTTTGTTCTGAGGCACTCGAGGTAATCCTCAAACTTGAGGTGCTCTCGAACCACTTGCCTGCTTACACCCTTTGCCTTTTTTGTTACAGAACCCTCAGCCCGGATCGCATAGGCTTTGGCACGAAGTCCAGCAAACTCCACAATCACATCCCCGTCTTTCTCGTCCTTGAGTTTGCCGGGTATTTTTTTGTTCCGGGGCAGAATTCCATACCGGTTTAGCTGGGGATAGCCCGATGTGTCGAAGAGCTTGACAAGAGCTGGAACTTTGGCTATATCACCATACGGATCGGCCGTGCGAACATGGTACACCAAGCTGTCTGTGTCTGTGTAGAGGAGCGAGATATTGTGGTTGTAGTGTGCACGTAGTATGCCGTAATATGTCTCGAACATGCACAACTTGCTCAGATCCAAAACTGCAGCTCCCACATAGATGGGCTTGTTGAGTAGCACCTCGCCCCGGTTCATGTGAATCAGAGACATCTGTTCGTTGTAAATTGTTCGAGACCTGAACAGCGGGCTTGCAACAAGTCGACGACACTGTGTTTTCTTCGTCACCAACCTCACATCAACGCGATTTCGCACATTCTCCATGGTCTTCCCAAATACCGCATTGTTCATTAATTTGAAAAAATCGCGATCAAGTTCCGAAGTGGCAGCAGTGCGATGTTTGGTGTTCAGTTCGATGTACGGCTTCAACCATGGAGACTGCCTGAACAAGAGCACGCGGTAAACTGCTTTGACCGAGACCCCTTGCTGCATTAACCACTGGAGGTTCCGGTAGTGTAGCACATAACGTTTTTTGGGCTCCAAGTCCATGACGAGTTTCGGTTGATCCGAGCCAGGTGGACACTTGAATTCCGGAGCAGGCGAAAGGTCACAGAATGTATACTGCAGCTTCTCGGGGAAGTCAAGGTCCACCTCGGTAAAAAACCCAAACTCGTCGCACTCTTTTTCGATGTCGTGGTATAAAGGATCAACCCACTCAAACTGTCCTGTTGGGAGTGGCTGCATCATGGAGTGCCCGTAAAGATTATTCACATCAGTGTACATGATGTAGCTTGATGGTTGGGAGGGGTCGTAACCAGTGGCCATGTGGTGATTGTTGGCGTGTGCGAAGCGTTGCGACACTTGGACCATGCCGCCCCGGATAGCTCTCTCGATGAAAAGCATGATATCAACATCGGAGATAAGTGAAAGTTTAACTTTAGTCAGCAGGAGCATGGCCGACCATGCCAGTCCAGGAAGGCTGTAAAAATATACAGGGTCCAGGTTGTAAATTTTTATCGCAGTCGCCCGAAACGCCTGGAACACATCGGCAAGAAGCGTCACATCAAGCTTCAGGTATGCATCGTGGTAATCACCGAAAGTTCGGCAACCCAACTCGACCCACATAGACTGAGCATGCTTGTACTCCTCGTCGGTAATACCTGAACCTCTCAGCTGGCTGTAGAACTTATCCTGGGGAGGCAGCAACTCTTCTTCGAACTTGGAAGGGTCGGTGACGTATTCGTAGGGGTAGACCCCTTTACGTCTGATGAGTGCGACATCTAAGTTCGGGAAACTTGATGTGGTAATGGCTAGTTGGTCGTCTCTGAGCTTCCCAGCAAGAGCATCCAGGCTTGCCTGGAGGAACCTCAGAGAGTCGAGGAACCGAAGCTCGATGCTCCTGCTTTTTGAGTCGGGGATCGGCACCCACTTGCTGACGCTAATATAACGCTCCTCGTTTTGTGCCAGGACATTGATTCTTGCATTGTCGTACCCTAGATGTGTGACCAAGTGATGGAAATCATATCCCGAGCCATTGTGAAAAAAGACCGGTATGAAGCGCGGCTCCCTGGCTCTCAAGTTACACCTGTTGCACCACGGGCCAATGTAGCTTCCGGTCCCATAATGGTCATGGTGGTGGACCTTTTTGTTATCATCATTGAAGACTGAGTTGCAAACAGGACAATTTAGAGCCATTTCGTGCTGATGCTTGTCTTCCGGAGACAGAGGCAGCATGGGCTTGGGGGCCAACAGCACCTTCCCTATCTTGATGCCTTCCTGTTGCATTCTCACCAGGAAGTGTTTGGCCGGGTCGGGACCGCGATACACATAGGGCTCGGAGGCAATATGTTGGTCTCGCCACACCACAACATAGGAGTAACTCGAGGCCTCGTGGATTTGGAAAGGAATAGTAGAGGATGTTTCGGGGTTGGGATGGCAGTTAGACAGAGGTTGAAGAAAGGCCTCGAAGTCTGCTACAATATAGGCAGGATGCTTCACCATAGCACTGTGCATGCGAAAACACTCTACTGCACCAGGTTCGGGCAGGATAGTTCGTGCAGGCTTGTTGGTACCACAGTAGAACATGTGGCGAGCTAGCTTCTCAGCAGCAATGTTGGGTCCTCGAGAGTGTTTGAATTTATAATGGTTTCGGTTGTCGAAAGTGGACAGGCACCTGCGACACACCACGATGTGACCATTATGTCTATTTTTCTGATTTGAAACAAGTCTGGAAAAAGAGCGAATAAGCGTATAATGGTGGCAGGTGTTATTCTTGATAAGAAGAAGGTCAATTTGCTGTCCACTATCATCATCTACATCACTTACCCGAATAGGGTAGACGATGTTTGCCTCGGTGAGACCGTAAACATTGATGGCTAATTGCAGGCCCAACAAGTCACGAGCACGAACCTCAAACTTGCGAATATGCGAGACTTCTACAGGGTAGGCAATCCCGGCCATTGCATCCTCCAGTTCCGACTCATACTGCGTGTAGTGGTTAACACGGTACGAGTGGTTTTTCCAGTGAACAGGGTGCAATGCTGCCAGCACCGACCAGAGGAAGCATTTGGTGTCTTTGTTCTGAATATTGAGAACAGCTTTCCTTGCTTCAACCTCGGGTGGCAGGGCAATATAGCTAGACCCTGCCAGTGGCAGGAACTTGTTAAGTTTCAGACGAAGTTCGTGGGGGTCGCCACACAGCGAACCGCCCGAGCCTTCAGCCTGATGCTCCTCGTGCTTTGCCACAAACTCCTCGACAAACTTGTCGTAGATGCTGTCGAGGTCAGTGACATCTGCCTGATGCAGTGTTTTTGCTTTTGTCGCATGGAAGAATTTATATATTTCATCAGACGGTTTCTTATACTTGCAGCATAGCACAGCATAGAATTTAGTGGAGTGTGTAGCCAATGCATCGTTGAGGATGGATATTATCTTAGCTCGCTCGCTCTCCAGAAAACTACGCACATCGCAGAAGCTGTCTGATGTTATGTTAAAGTCTTCTAATAAATGCTCAAACGCAAATCGGTCTGCTTTCTTCGCCAGCTTGACGCGTTTGGCAGGTGGCGATGCATCGAGGGAGGTTACTTCTACCTTTCGCTTGGAAGGTTGCGGTAGAGATGTTCCAGTGCTCTTGCAAGTAAGCTGGTGTCGCTTGAAGTTGGCAATAGAAATATTTTTTCCACACTTAGAGCACAGTTTGGTCGCACATATTTGTTTTCCCGGCACACAAGTACGACAGTGCCTTTGAAAATGTTTACTTGACACAGCAGTTTGGCACGTAGGGCAATTTTTTACAGAACGCATAATGCAGAGATTTTTTGGGGGTATGTTATTTAATATCCAATGCTGTGCAATGCAAAATATAATTGTTCACTTTTTTTTTAACTATTCTCTATGACCTTACTTGGGTTTTTTTTTCGCCAAATTATATGCTTCTAGTCTCCTATACAATACAATATACGAACAATATTGTCAACAGTATCATATTTGAGCAGGTCGCTTGTCACCTAAACACTACAGCTCACAGGTTAGCAAAATCTGACATGAAAGCAGATAATACGCTTAAGTCTTATTTATATATAATTTTCACGGGCGTACAATATTGTCAACAGTATCATATTTGAGCAGGTCGCTTGTCACCTAAACACTACAGCTCACAGGTTGGCAAAATCTGACATGAAAGCAGATAATACGCTTAAGTCTTATTTATATATAATTTTCACGGGCGTACAATATTGTCAACAGTATCATATTTGAGCAGGTCGCTTGTCACCTAAACACTACAGCTCACAGGTTGGCAAAATCTGACATGAAAGCAGATAATACGCTTAAGTCTTATTTATATATAATTTTCACGGGCGTACAATATTGTCAACAATATCATATTTGAGCAGGTCGCTTGTCACCTAAACACTACAGCTCACAGGTTGGTAAAATTTCACATGAAAGCAGATAATACGCTTAAGTCTTATTTATATATAATTTTCACGGACGTACAATATTGTCAACAGTATCATATTTGAGCAGGTCGCTTGTCACCTAAACACTACAGCTCACAGGTTGGCAAAATCTGACATGAAAGCAGATAATACGCTTAAGTCTTATTTATATATAATTTTCACGGACGTACAATATTGTCAACAGTATCATATTTGAGCAGGTCGCTTGTCACCTAAACACAACAGCTCACAGGTTGGTAAAATTTCACATGAAAGCAGATAATACGCTTAAGTCTTATTTATATATAATTTTCACGGACGTACAATATTGTTAAGAGCACCAGTTTTTGTAGAGCTCTCTTTTTCCATCTTCCCTCTATACAGTGAAGCTGTAGAAGACACAATTAGCTAACCTAGCATACAACATACCTTCCTAATTAATATGGATATTGTCACACATTCCTCTTATTTTATACTGTTGTAAATGGAAAGGATTATGTACGGTAAATGTTTTGTACATTATAGGGAAAAAATGCAAAATATCCCCCAATTTTAATTCGATCCACCTCTGAATCGAATTTTTTACATATTCTCACGCCGGCACATATGTTGTTCTATTTTGCTTCTTTTACTTGCCTTGCTTAAATAACTCTCGCTAATTAGCATTTTTTTTGGAAGAAGTCAACTAGAACAACATATGGCGGTATGAGAAATATGCAAACTAAAGAATATTTTAGTAATATAAGGGCCCTAGCAATTAGCTTCGTCGACTAAGAGTACTCTTTTAAACGTCTTCAGCTAGATCGTATTACTAAGCGAAGACGTTTAAAATGTTTGGGTGTTGAAAAAGTTTGACTTACTTTTTATTTCTATTGTTTGCTAATAGATGGCGCTGATAGTACCCCCTCCCCTCCCTCTCCCTCCTCCTCCTCTGCTGTATGACAAATAGCACAAACATAAAATCAAGATTTTGGAGAGCAAAACATAAAATTTGCATGCATCTGATGTCGAACTAGGAACTTTATCTTTCGGGGAGTCAACATTATTTTTTTACTCAGTCGTCATATAACATGAACATACGCAAACATTCACATGTGCTTTTATTATTTTGTGTTCGGTAAGTACAAGTATATTCTTACATAAATTATTGTTTAATTTAATAAATTGTAAACTCGAAGCCTGCTATACTAACACTCCTTCTGTGTTTCATTATACTATTGAAAGCGAATGTTTGCGTGTATACGGAAATAACACAGAAAAAAAAAGCGGATGGAAGCAATTTAAAATCAGTGGAGCAAGGTTAGTATTACGAGAACGTAAAAACATGTGCTTTCATTCAACTTCGAAAAATAAGAATAAATATGTGCATACAGAACACATATGTTTTCTTTTCACAGTTGTAAAATCATATAAATTGTACATGAAGTAAGTTGCGGGAAGGCTCTTTCTTTTATGTCTGTGTATATGTATGTTGTACAATTAGGTACAAGTATTGTACAATTAGGTACAAATTTTTGTACAATTATTTCCCCCAGTTGCCCAGTTGGAGTTGGGGGCATAACACTGGTACTATTTGTACTCACAGTGCTTACTCATGTATTTTGTTTAATATTTTTATTTCAAATTCACTGTCAGAAACTAGTGTTGCCAGTTCCTGGATGTAGGTTTACCTACTCTGTTGGTTGTTACTGTCAACCTTCCAGTATTCGTACAGCATAAAAAGCTATAAACCCCCCCCTCTCAAAATATATACATTGTATACGCCAAGATGCTCAATAGCCTAGCAACACATCATGAAAAAACATGCCAAGAAGACCCAGTGGGTTTATAAGTCAGTGCTGCCAACTCCTATTTGTAGGTTAGCTTAGCCTGTGAAAGATCATATAGTAGAATTTTTGTAGAGTAGGTTGGCAACACTGACGAGCCTCAAATGATGATTCGAGCCTCAAATAATAATAATTGCCTCGTCAGTGTTGCCAATTCCTATTTGTAGGTTAGCTTAGCCAGTGAAAAATCATATAGTGGAATTTTCTTCGGATGGGTTGGCAAAACCCAAGCCTCAAACAAAAAACATCCAATAGAGTTGCCAAATATAAAAAGAGGACAATAGACCCCCCTCATAAAAAGCTACAGTAAAAACCCACAGTGTTGCCAACACTAGGCCCCCAACAGTGTTGCCAAACATAAAAAGTACATGGGCCCCTCAGGCCCTTTAATGAAAGTTTACAGTGAAAAACCCAGTAGGTTAACAACACTGTCAAAAAATCTACGGCAGTGTTGCCAGATGTAAACAGAGGGCAATAGACCCCCTCATAAAAGGCTACAGTAAAAACCCACAGTGTTGCCAACTCTGTGCCCCCAACAGTATTGCCAAACATAAAAGATACATGGGCCTCTCAGGTCCTTTAATGAAAATTTACAGTGAAAAACCCAGTAGGTTAACAACACTGTCAAAAAATCTACGGCAGTGTTGCCAGATGTAAACAGAGGGCAATAGACCCCCTCATAAAAAGCTACAGTAAGAGCCCACAGTGTTGCCAACTCTGTCCTCAAAATATACATCATAAAAGGCTACGACGAGCCCCACATGATGATTCGAGCCCCAAATGAGGGCTTAGAACTCTCCAATTGTCTCTACTCAAGATAATCTCTTAATTTAAGATCATCAATAATTGGCCTTTTCATGGTTATTTATATATGTTTCAATGTCTAGAAAATTGTTGATTTTATTTCTGTATTTGCCACTATTGGGTTTTCTTGTCATATCAATTGTGACAAACCCATAACTGTCTTGATTCCAGCACCTACTGCAAAACTTGGAAAAATCATTGTAGCTCAAGTCCCCACCTACATATTCATCATGTATGTGTTTGAGGTTGGTATGATCTTGATGAAATACACATATAAAATTGCTGTTGTCTCGGATCAGCTGCTTCGGAATTTTAGAAAAAGTCTGTGCCAGGTAGAAACAATCAATGTTTTTGTGTCGCCCCTGTGTAAAAAAATTTCTAACCTTGATTTGATTATCCAGTATAATGTCATCAAACACAACAACAGAATTATCGAGACATTCATGAAGTGGCTTAACATCTGATTCAAAAGTGGCAATATCCAATCCATCATATAGCTTCATCAGCTGCTGATATTTTAATTGTTCCAAGCTCTTAGAGAAAACATACAAGTGCCTGTTTTTCCAGTCTAACCAGTTGGGTGCCAATAAAAAATTATCAATCATTAGTGTAGTTTTACCACAAGCTGATGGCCCAACAATAAGACATCTAATATTTTCAGGCAGCAACTTGCCATTTCTCTTAATCTGCTGTTCAGGTTCTGGCAGCCTCTTTATAACATCCCAGGTGCTTATGTTATCACTTTGTCTGCATCGATCCAGCTGTGTTCTGGAAGTCCTAGCCATTTGACAAATAACTTGTTGCCTTTTCTGCGGATGATTTTCTCTATAAGATATGTGTCAGGCTGTTTAGTTTTGCTGAGTTCTTCTTCATAGAATCAGCCTTTGAGAATTTCTCCTCGGTGGACTTTTATTATATATGTGTTAAGGGTCCCAGGTTTAACTTGAACCACTGTAAATAATTCAGTGCTCCAGTTTCTTGTAAAGCCTCTTTTGAATAAGTGCTTATATTTGCTGATTCTTACTTGATCACCCACCTTGTATTTGGTCTTTCTTGTTGTTGGCTGGTATCTAGGATAATAAACAATCCTGATCAATTTTTGCTCATCAGATGAAGTTACTTCAGAGGGTTTCATGTTGATTGTGGAATGGACCGAGTTGTTATATTTATGTAGAAGTTCTGGAAGAATATTAAGCCATTTATAATTACCTTGAAGTGTAAATTGTTTATACATAAGATTTTTTAGGGTTTTGTTGAATCTCTCTACAATTGAGACCTTGAGATCACTGTAACTCGAATAATGTTGTATTGA
Organism: Lepisma saccharinum; assembly: GCF_977018435.1. NCBI lineage: Eukaryota > Metazoa > Arthropoda > Insecta > Zygentoma > Lepismatidae > Lepisma > Lepisma saccharinum. The sequence goes on along the minus strand of NC_139246.1, from coordinate 64,093,281 downwards.
CTGGCTTTTAATAAATTGTTGGAACACAGAATTATAAAATTCTTTGCCATTATCTGTTTGCAAATAGCGCGGTGATCTTCCACTCTGATTGATGATTGTCCTGATGGCTTCTGTAACACATTTTCCAGTCTTGGATTTGAGTGGCACAGCCCAGGCAAATTTTGAAAATATATCTATGACAGTGAGTAGATACTTGTAGCCCTTGTTGATTTTGTCTAAGTTTTTCAGCTGTCCACTTGCCATCTCAATCAAGTCGCACTGCCATAAATCATCTATGCCTTTTGTGACCACTGGCAGTCTCTTATAATTATGTCTGGCTTGTCTGTGTAATTCATCAACAATAATTTGTCTAGACATAATATGAAAACAAGAATATTGCAACTATGGGGTGTTCAGCAGCTGATACTACAGGATTCTCTAAATATAATTTGTCTCCTATTTGCATACGAAATTCCAGAGAGCCATCATCTTCAGCATAAGATGTTTCTAATGTATTGGGATCTGTAAAATCCTCTAACTCTACACTGGTGATTTTTTGTTTGTTGTCAGCATTTGTTATTGATAAGGTGGGGTAGTGGTGTGCCTGTGGTTGAAGCCAATATTTGATCTTGATTGGTCTAAGTGTGCCCCCAACAAAAAATTGGTAATAAAATTGTGCAGGGGACAGCATATATATTTTGCCACCTGGTGTAAATGGTGAATCATATTCTTTGTTGGGGATGCTGTACAATTCAAGAATTATTGTATGTTTAGGATTCTCGATTATGCCTGTTATTCCTTTTTCTGCTGTAAGCAATCTGCTTGTTACAGATTCAAGGTGCTCATTGATGGTCCTAACAACATCATCATGGCCTGGCTTGATTTTTATGTCCACAACAAGTTTCTTGTATTGTTGCACAATCTCTTGAAGCTGGGTGGCAAAAACAGACAGAGCATTTGCTTGATTGGATTCCATGGTCCCTAGCTGTTGCTTGATATTAGCTACAATTTGTTGCAAATTTTCAATAACTGCCAATTTTGAATTTTGAGCAGTAAGATCATGGACCTGTCTTCTGATATCCTCAAACAGGGCATGCAGTTCATTAATATGTTGATTGGTTGGTAGAGTGGCCACTGTCTGAGTGAGATGTTTGATCTCTGTCTGGATATTATTGATATCTTCTGATTTCAATATGCGATTCACTGCCCTCTTTATATTTTTAAGTTCCTGTGATGTAGGCAGATTTGTTACAGTATTTTGCAAAGATTCAAGTGCCAATTTCACATTATTTAATTCAGAAGCATCAGCCAAATTTTGCATAGCATTTTGGAGCAGGGCTATATCTGCCTGAGTGGGTGTTGATTGTTGTAAAATTTCAAGCTTTGTTTGGATATCATCGATCAAGTGATGAAAATGAGATAGCTCAGATTCAGTGTTGAGGTTTTCAAGCTTTGTGATCTGTTGCTGGACACTGACAAGTGTGTCTACAATACCAGGCAGGCGAGATTCTAGAGATTCTTGTACATTTGTCAAATCACTTTGCACTGCTGCTATTGTACCCTCAAGATGGGTTATGGTACTTTGAATTTTTCCAAAATCTTCATATGTTTCAAGTTGCAGCTTGATGTTGGCAACACTCCGAGTTATTGCACTCAAAGCATCAGAAGATGGCAAGTTGTTCATAAAATTTTCAAGTGTCTCAATATTTTCTTTAACCTCGGCTATGGCATTGTTCAAGGGGTCCAGATTAGGTATCTGGAGTGATTGAATCTGCTCCTTTAGAGTGGAAATCACTAGATCAAAATCTTCTTGTGATTTTATGCTTTTGACAATTGTTTGGAGCTGTGTCTGGACATTATTTATCTGCTCTTCCAATTGCTGTTTCAATTGCTCAGAGTTGGTGGCCTGGCTCTTAAATTTGGCTTGAAGAGCTGCTACAGCCTCTTCTAAACTTTGAAAATTATCTAATGTGGCCAAATCAGTATATTTCTGAAGCAATAATTTGAGTACTGAGTCAATTTTAAGAAGAGGGTCCATGCATTGTGATTGTAAATTTGTAATTTCTAGTTGAAGACTGGCATTGAGTGTGGTTTGTAAAGCTTGTAAATCACTTCTTAATTTCTTGACTCTGACATCAAGCATCAGAATCTCATCACTGTGATCTTCATGTCTTGTATGGCCAAATATATCATTATGCATTTTGATTTAGTGGTTATTTATTATTGAATATCTAATTCTTAATTCTATAAAAAAAGGTATAAGCTTGTCATATGATCCAGGGACCTCAATATATAAGCAGTCACCAGCAGAAACAGTATATACAGTGCCAGAAACCATGTTTGAGTGCTTAATTCTATAAATATTTCTCCCTACTGAAATCTTGACATTACCCTCAGGGGTTGTAATAAATTGCAATTGACCACCTACAGGTAATTGGTAATAATTTAAATTATTGTTAAATATGTACAATATTTTACCTGTTTCATCATCAACATCTGTAAGTATGCTGTTCAGATGAATAATTAACAAAGCACTTAGTTTAGATATTATATCAGAAGAGGGTTGTGGTGTTGGAAGGTCCATAATAGCCTGTTTTTTGAACCCAAATAAGTTCATAGGCATGTTTATTTATTTCAAATCATGCTCTGTAATTGGGCATTGATTACCACTTTTCAAATCACAATGACCCCATGGTAGAGTATGTATGCCACATGATAAAATGCATCTCTTATCATCATGTGGGTCCAGAGCCACTTTTCTTACAATATTTGTAGTCAACAAGTGATCCACACTCTGAATTCTGGATTCTGATGTTCTGATTGTGCTACATGATTTGAGGCAATTTTTGTAATCTTCAAATTTCAAGCTCTTTGTCTACAGTTACTCTGCCAATGCCCTTGGCCTTTTTGGCAACAGCGCCACTACATGTTTCAAAACTGTACATCTTGGCCCTTAACCCAGCAAATGCCACAATAACATCACCAAGTGTCTCATCTTTTAACTTGCCAGGCACCTTTTTGTTGTGGGGTTTAATTTTTGAATGTTCAGTGGTATCAAAATATTTAAACAATTCAGGCTGTGCTATATCTTGATAAACATCTTCTGTTTGAATATCAAGAACAAAACTATCTGTGTCCATGTACATCAGTTTTACACGATCCTTATAAAAAGGCTTCAACACATCATAATACAATTTTAACATGTGTAATTTGGCCAATTCCAATATCACAGCCCCTACATAAATAGGCTTATCAAACTTAATCTTTGTTTTTTTCATGTTGAAAAGTGTCATATTCTCATCATAAATTCTTCTGTAATTGAAGTTGGGCTTTGCAATCATTTTTTTGCTCCGGCTGGGGTCAGTAATTATTTTAACATCAATATGTTTTCTGACATTTTCAATTGTTTTGCCATACACAGAATTGACCATCAATTTAAACAAGGTCTTATCAAATTGGCTCATTGCAGATGTTCGAAGCTCTGTGTTTGTATCAATATATGGTTTCAACCAACTTGAGTGCCTGAACCTCAAAACGTTTCCAACTTTGGTCACTTGGACACCATGATTTATTAGGAACTGGAGGTTTTTGTAATATATGACATAATTCTGTTTTGGCTCCAGAGTCATCATCAATTTCTTCTGTTTAGAGCCAGGTGAACACTTAACCTCAGGAATTGGGGGCAGATCAGAAAATGTGTTGTGTAAATCATCAGGAATTGTCAGATCAACCTCTAAGAACAGGCCATAGTGACTGTCATCAAAGTCCTGAAGATCCTCAATGTTGAAATATTCAACCCACTCAAGCCCTGCATATGGCAGTTTTTTCATCATAGCATAACCATAGAGGCTATTGGCATCTACATACAGTATATAATTTGATGGCAGTGCTGGATCATAATCAGGAATATATTTGTTATTTGCTCTGGCATATCTCTGAGAACATTGCACCATGCCTCCTCTTATACATTGTTCCATAAACATATATATATATTGATCCTGGATCAGATCCAATTGCATTTTAGTGTTTAAAAACATTGCAGACCATGCTAGGCCCGGAGCACTGTAAAATATATTGGATCCAGCTTATAATTTTGCATGGAAGGTTTTCTAAATGCCTGAAGTATATCAGCTAAGAGAGTGACATCAAGTTTAAATATGCCTTGTGATAATCACCAAATGTCTGGCATTTTAAATTGTTCCACATCAACTGGGCATGGTGATAATCTTCATCATTGATTCCAGATCCTCTGATTTTGCTGTAAAACTCTTGTTGTGGTGGCAGAGAACACTCATCAAATTTAGAAAAATCTGTAACATAATCATATGGATATACACCCTTCCGCCTAATTAATTTCAGGTCCTGATTTGGAAACAAAGCACATGTGATTTTGAATTGATCATCAGATAATTGAGTGGCCAGTGTAGCCAGGCTAGCAGACAGAATTCTGTATGAATCAAGAAATCTTAAGTGAATAGGAACACCATTAACTTTAATTATTTTGCTAATGGCAATATATTTCTCATTATTTTCAGCTAAAATATTTAAATTCTGCTTGTCAAACCCCTCATACCTGATCAAATGATGAAAATCATAATTGGATGCACCATGGCAAAATATGGGGACAAATTTTGGTCTCTGGATCTTAATATTACAGCTATTACACAGGGCCATTAAGAATTTACCATCTGTATGAGAATGGTGTTTCACCTTGATATTTGTATCTGAAAATTCACAATCACATACCGGGCATTTTTCTGCATTGTTGAAATCTTCAATCTGATCCTCTGTTACAGGCAACATAGGTTTTGATTTTAATAAGACATTAGATGCTATGTCATGGCACTCATTTTCTATTCCATCTGCAAATTCTTTGATGGCATCTGCTCCCATGTATAAATTTTCTTTACTAACAACACCATCCTGTACAACAACATAATAAAAACTAGAAGGTTCATGTAACTGGTATGATGTACTTGAAGATTCATCAGGATCTGGGCTACAGAATGCAAGAGGTTTGAGATTTGATTCAAAATCACAGACTATATATGCTGGGTGTTCCAACAAGGCTTCAAATTTTTTGAATTTGGCATTTTCACTTGGATTAGGCATCACCATATGAACAGGTTTATGGTTGCCACAGTATTTCAGATGCTCAATTAACTTGTTTTTAGCAATTTCTGCATTCCCTTCACAAACCCCTTTTATTATTTTTTTACCATCAAATACAGTTAAACATCTTCTGCACAACTTGAATATTGTATTGGATTTGTCTAGTTGTTTTCTTACTAAAGCTTCAAGATTATGTATCAGAGTGTAATGATATGTGAGTAGTTGTATTTACGGTAGGGACAGCGCCGGAAAGGAAGAGCGCCCCTCAAGCAGGTTTGGCTATACTTAAAACAAGCTCAACATGGCCATATGAGCTTTTTGCTCTAGTGTGGAACCCTGCCTAATCCAAGATTTTTGTAAAAATGCCCTCGGGAATTTTTCAGAAAGGAAGAGCTCCCTCAGATTGATTTGTGCATACTTAAAACTATGGCAAGTTCTCTTATCATCTTATTGTTTATAGTATGTTTTTCTGTCAAAATCCCAGGAATCTTGAATTGATATTTATTGGGTTCTGAGACCCAGTGGAGTGTGGTGCATGGTTTTTATTGCCCTGTAATCGGGAGGCTCGGGTTTGAATCCTGGTAAAATGTGAAGCTTCCCCTGATGGCAAAATGTTAATATTGTTGTCTTGTAATCAGGAGGTTTTTGGGTTTGAGTCCTGATAGATTGAAATATGTGTGGCAAAATAATATCTCCACACGTGAGATTTTGAGAATAATTATTCCTAGTTGATATACAACTCCCAGATCTGAAAACCTGGTAAAAAGTGTTTACCAGGAGAAGAGCGGGTAAGCATAATTAATTGCCTCCATGCCTTGCCGGCACGCAAGAGATAAAATCTACACGCTAGAAGGGAGCATTAATGATTTTTCTGTACGATTTACTGAAGGGGCCATTAATCTTTCTGTGCGACAGGGGAAAAAGTGTAACATGTCTGCAACATGTAAAAGTGTAACAAAGATTGAGATAAAGATACACATTTTCTGACACAGTGGCAATGAACTGCCTTTCATGCTGAAACCAATTCTTATTCTGATAATACGAGCCTAGGCAAAGACTTAGAAAATATTATGGCAGTTCAAAATCCAATTTTGTCTGTATTAGGGTCTCAGAACCCAGTAAAATGTGGATATATTCCATATGGAGAAGTGTTAATATTGTTGCTTTGTAAGCAAGAGGCTCGGGTTTGAGTCCTGACAAAATATGTAAGATTGAAATACATACAACAAAATAATATGCCCACACATGAGATATTCACTGCTAGCTGATATACAGTTGAGGTTTCAAAGCTGGTAGAGTGTCTGGGCCTCTCTGACAGCAAAGTGTTGGTATTATTGCTTTGTAATCAAGGGCCTCTGTGTTTGAATCGGCCCACTAGAATTGCTCTGTGACCCTCTCATTTCTTACATCATAAACATATGATTTTTCTCCTATGAGAATAACACTACATATGGTGTCATCGGGTAATGCCTCATGGAATTCACAGATAATTTTAATGTTTGTCCTGTCATTCACCACAACTTGTTTTCTTTTTGAAGTGTTGATGACAAACATGGGTCTCTGTGCTTTGAATTCATCTGGTGTGTAATACATGTCAGTATTGCCTGTAGTGACCCTTTTGAATGCCGAAAATGCCTCATATAATTTGAGGAAATCATCCTTGGAAATGTCTAAATTATAATTTTCTCTGGGAAAGACCTCATTTCTGCCATTTTTAAGATATATGTTCTTGATGTTGCAGTTATCAAATCTACTTGAATTTTTTTCCTGATTATTGTGTCTTCCAGTCTGAAACAGTACCACCACAAAATCCGGCATGTCATATTGTATACTGGAGAATGAATTTGTAGCATCAAACTCATAATAGGTACCAGTTGCGAGCTTCTGTACGCATTGATATGTATAAAATTGCAGAGGAATCTGTGGATTTTTTATTATATCAGCTTTGTGTTTAAGAGCATAACTGGCCTCATATTCAACAACAGGGATTCTTAACTCCATAGTCTGAATAATGCATCTGCCTGCATCAGGTAGGGTATTAGGCAGAGCTTCTCCCGTAGAGTTTAATGTGCTGTACCTCATCAATGCATTATTATCATTTGCAGCTCTTCTAAATGTAATTCTTAAACCACCCTTCCACATAATATCTTTGTAATCTGAGAAGAATCCTGGCAAGAGGCGCATGGGGAACAGCACTGTGTGGTTCTTAGATAATATTTTATCACCAGCTTCAAACCCGCCTATTTTGTAGTATGATGCCTCGGTTTTGGATAATTTTAGTGTGGCCAAAGCTGTGGAGGTAATGCCGGGATAATCTATTCTGTTTATAACAACGCCATGCTTTCTGATCTCAATTTCAGAGAACACATGCGGCACAAAATTGTCCACCAATCTTATATTTGAATTTGCCGGATAATCTGTTCCATCGAGCTTTACAACATCAAATTTGATGTATAGATCTGCTCTGTGGGGGTGTATAAAGCCATCCCCTACATCAAGATCAACCTCAATTTCTGTGTTGGGTTGATTTAAATTTGCAAATGTCCTCCTGTTTGGGGGGAATGATTGTAGCTCATAACTCTCAATATTTTCCATTGTATGTATTTTTATTTAAATGTTAATCTCTATGATAGCAGTTGTTGTGGCTCCAGCAAAATCAACTAATTCTTCTTTTTCATTAGTGACCATCAATTCAATATAATCTATTCTATTATGGCACACAGGAAAATATAATGTTGGGGATGGATTGTAGATGATTGGCTCCATGAATTCGGAATTAGGTTTGAATGTTGCAATGATGCCAGTTTGTTTGTGAGTGCCTATGCCATTTGATTTGGTGATCATACCCTCGGCCACATTACAGTGAATATTCAGAGTCTCTATGGCCAAGAATTTAGGTATATTTATAGCAGTGTGTTTGATAGCTGGTTCAAGTTTTGTGTTGTTCTCAAAGCCTAGCAGCTCTCCTATAGTACCCAGATCCACTGTTTCTGTAGCAGATACAATCTCTACTCTGTGAGTGACAGAATTTTGACTTAACACTATACCTCTGGGTAATTGAGCATTTAGAGTGGATAGATTATATTGCCCTGGAGTGATGACAATTTTTTGATCCCCTACTGCAATTGTATTGTTGTGGTGTGTTATATTAGGGATCAGGTACATGCCGTAAAATGCTCTGAGAGCTATTGTTTTGGGATACACTATATCATCATGTAATTTGAGTTTCAATATTGAATTTTGGCTGGTGAGATGGAATACCCCCATGATGTTTCAGATACCACAAGGCCTTTTGAAAATTTTCAATTGATGGTTTATTTATTTGAGACATATATCTGAGAACAGATAAACACAAATGTCCACAATTAACATCTTTGAAGTTTTGAACACGGGCATTATTGTAATAAAGATTAGGTGATTTTAAATATTTTACTAAATTTTCAGGTGGAACACCTCCAAATGAATCAAACACAAATGCCTCATTTTTTAAATATTTAAGATAACAGATCCAGTGAGTGCCCTGATTTTTGTACTCATCCAAATTAACAATGCCACACTCTTTGTTGAGTGGTTGTTCTGGTAAAGAATCAGACATGTACACACCCCTAAAATGTTTGATGCCCAGTGGTTTGATTAAAGCTTCAATATCTTGGTTTGTAAGCGGCTCTTGTTTTTTTTAAACTTATTCATGGCTCTCTTAACACCTTTGCCTTTTTTCTCCATGGCCAGGTTATGGCGCCTCTGCTCATCTAATTCTGCCTTATTTTTCTTGGCATCTATTACTGTTTTTGCTATGGCGGCTGATCCCCCAGCCAAGCTCCCAACAGCCCCGAGTGCTGCTAAGATGGCAGGGATGGTAAATATAAATCCCCCCACATGTGATTTTTTTCTTGATTGCTGTAATTTTTTTAATTGGGGGGTACTAAGCAACAGTTTCATACCATGGCCCTTTGCAATACAAGAGCTTTTTTTCTTGCGCTGCTTTTTGGTTAAAAGGCTATCAATAGTTTTAAGAGATTTGAGACCTGCATAAGGTATTTGATACATAACACCCTTGGCTTTCATTGTAGGTTTATTATATACATATTCACAGCCCCCACCCCAGTTTTTGTTTGGTGCTCATAGCTATGGTGGTTCCCAATGCTGCTATTTTTTCACTCAAAGAAGCATCTTTGCTTACAAATCTACCAAATGCAGCCTCTTCTAATTTCTTGTCTGCAACATGTCTCTTGTCAAGATCAGAATGTGTGTTGTATGCTATGTCATGGTCTCTACAAGCAGCATCTAGGGGATTTACACCAGGATCACCTCTGTTTAATCTATGGTCCAATTTTGTACCGGGACCACAATACTGATAGCCTGGAATATGTAGTTCAAATGGCAGCTTGTTTATGATGTCATTAACCAGGCCCCGACCCTCAGAAATATTCCAAAATTTGGGGGGTAGAGTATTAATAATTTTTATAAGATATCCAATCCCCTTAGTGTCATTCACTATAAAATTAGACAATTTGGTGCTTATCATGTCCATAATTCCAACCTTTTCATTGTAAAAATTGTGGTTCCCAGCATTTTCCTCCCCAGCTATCACCAATAACCTATCCACAAGTTTCCTGACATCATCAACCCACACAAATTCTTTAGGCAGGGTGTTGTATTGTTTGATTCCACTACCTGTCTTGATCTGTGACCATATGGGCTTGATTAAATTATTGTATTTTGCCCCACTGCTCGTCTTGACTCTTTTTTTTGTGTGGGATCATTGTTCTGGTATAGAGCATCTGATTTTATTAATATTTCTTTGTAATGTTCATAATCTTGATCTGTATAGCTGCCAGGCCTTTTCCGAGTCATCAGTTCCCACAATCCAGGTGTTCCGGGGTACTTAACAAAAGCACCTTTTTCTCCGAGACGAGATTCTGAATAAACAATCAGATCATCTCCCATAAATGTTACTCTGAAATTGCCAATTCTATGTATGATGCTACCATCAAGCTCTGTGTCAGCATATAAGCCAAACACCTCATCTTTATTGTCTTTAGGTGTGGTTAAATATTTTTGAGCAAGAAGACCCAATTCAATAGGATCCTGAGTAGCTTCAATTCTTCTAGGAGCAATAGGACTAGGTGTATGAATACTAGAAAGTGGGGTGATTGGATAATCTAATATGTTCCTAGCAGCTACAGGCACAAGCTCTGTGATCAAATTTTGATTTTGCTCTGTAACAGTTTTGATATTTTTACCTAATTCACTAATAGCATCAATGATAGGCTGTTCTGTTTGTTTGTGTTGTTCATAAATTCCTCGGTTCTGTGATTTCCATCCCTTAAATCTTTTTACAAGATAATCTCTTAACTTAAGATCATCAATGATTGGCCTTTTCATGTTTATTTATTTATATTTCAATGTCTAGAAAATTGTTGATTTTATTTCTGTATTTGCCACTGTTGGGTGTTCTTGTCATATCAATTGTGACAAACCCATAACTGTCTTGATTCCAGCACCAACTGCAAAACTTGGAAAAGTCATTGTAGCTCAAGTCCCCACCTACATATTCATCATGTATGTGTTTGAGGTTGGTATGATCTTGATGAAACACACATATAAAATTGCTGTTGTCTCGGATCAGCTGCTTCGGTATTTTAGAAAAAGTCTGTGCCAGGTAGAAGCAATCAATGTTTTTGTGCCGCCCCTGTGTAAAGAAATTTCTAACCTTGTTTTGATTATCCAGTATAATGTCATCAAACACAACAACAGAATTATCGAGACATTCATGGAGTGGCTTAACATCTGGTTCAAAAGTGGCTATATCCAATCCATCATATAGCTTCATCAGCTGCTGATATTTTAATTGTCAAAAGCTCTTAGAGAAAACATACAAGTGCCTGTTTTTCCAGTCTAACCAGTTGGGTGCCAATAAAAAATTATCAACCATTAGTGTAGTTTTACCACAAGCAGATGGCCCAACAATAAGACATCTAATATTTTCAGGCAGCAACTTGCCATTTCTCTTATTCTGCTGTTCAGGTTCTGGCAGCCTTTTTATAACATCCCAGGTGCTCATATTATCACTTTGTTTGCATCGATCCAGCTGTTTTCCGGATGACCCAGCCATTTGACAAATAACTTGTTGCCTTTTCTGCGGATGATTTTTTCTATGAGATATGTGTCAGGCTGTTTAGTTTTGCTGAGTTCTTGTTCATAGAACCTGCCTTTGAGAATTTCTCCTCGGTGATCTTTTATTATATATGTGTTAAGGGTCCCAGGTTTAACTTGAACTACTGTAAATAATTCAGTACTCCAGTTTCTTGTAAAGCCTCTTTTGAATAAGTGCTTATATTTGCTGATTCTTACTTGATCACCCACCCTGTATTTGGCCTTTCTTATTGTTCGCTGATATTTAGGATAATAAACAGTGCTGATCAATTTTTGCTCATCAGATGAAGTTACTTCCGAGGGTTTCATGTTGATTGTGGAATGGACCGAGTTGTTATATTTATGTAGAAGTTCTGGAAGAATATTAATCCATTTATAATTACCTTGGAGGGTAAATTGTTTATACATAAGATTTTTTTGAGTTTTGTTGAATCTCTCTACAATTGAGGCTTTGAGATCACTGTAACTCGAATAATGTTGTATTGCCTGGCTTTTAATAAATTGTTGAAACACTGAATTATAAAATTCTTTGCCATTATCTGTTTGCAAATAGCGCGGTGATCTTCCACTCTGATTGATGATTGTTCTGATGGCTTCTGTAACACATGTTCCAGTCTTGGATTTGAGTGGCACAGCCCAGGCAAATTTTGAAAATGTGTCTATTACAGTGAGTAGATACTTGTAGCCCTTGTTGATTTTGTCTAAGTTTTTCAACTTTCCACTTGCCATTTCAATCAAGTCGCTCTGCCATAAATCATCTATGCCTTTTGTGACTACTGGGAGTCTCTTATAATTATGTCTGGCTTGTCTGTGTAATTCATCAACAACTAGACATAATATGTAAACAAGAATATTGCAACTATGGGATGTTCAGCAGCTGATACTGCAGGATTTTCTAAATATAATTTGTCCCCTATTTGTATTTTAAATTCCAAAGTGCCATCATCTTCAGCATAGGCTGTTTCTAATGTATTGGGATCTGTAAAATCCTCCAATTCTACACTGGTGATTTTTACTTTGTTCTCAGCATTTGTTATTGATAAGGTGGGGTAGTGGTGTGCCTGTGGTTGAAGCCAATATTTAATCTTGATTGGTCTCAGTGTGCCCCCAACAAAAAATTGATAATAAAATTGTGCAGGGGACAGCATATATATTTTGCCACCTGGTGTAAATGGTGAATCATATTCTTTGTTGGGGATGCTGTACAATTCAAGAATTACTGTATGTTTTGGATTCTCGATTATGCCTGTTTTTTCTTTTTCTGCTGTAAGCAACCTGCTTGTTACAGATTCAAGGTGCTCATTGATGGTCCTAACAACATCATCATGGCCTGGCTTAATTTTTATGTCCACAATAAGTTTCTTGTATTGTTGCACAATCTCTTGAAGCTGGGTGGCAAAAACAGACAGAGCATTTGCTTGATTGGATTCCATGGTCCCTAGCTGTTGCTTGATATTAGCTACAATTTGTTGCAAATTTTCAACAACTGCCAATTTTGAATTTTGAGCAGTAAGATCATGGACCTGTCTTCTGATATCCTCAAGCAGGGCATGCAGTTCATTAATATGTTGATTGGTTGGTAGAGTGGCCACTGTCTGAGTGAGATGTTTGATCTCTGTTTGGATATTCTTGATATCTTCTGATTTCAATATCCTATTCACTGCCCTCTTTATATTTTTAAGTTCCTGTGATGTAGGAAGATTTGATACTGTATTTTGCAAAAATTCAAGTGCCAATTTCACATTGTTTAATTCAGAAGCATCAGCCACATTTTGCATAGCATTTTGGAGCAGGGCTATATCTGCCTGAGTGGGTGTTGATTGTTGTAAAATTTCAAGTTTTGTTTGAATATCATCGATCAAGTGATGAAAATGAGATAGCTCAGATTCAGTGTTGAGATTTTCAAGCTTTGTAATTTGGTGCTGGACACTAACAAGTGTGTCTACAATACCGGGCAGGCGGGATTCTAGTACATTTGCCAAATCATTTTGCACTGCTGCTATTGTACCTTCAAGATGGGTTATGGAACTTTGAATTTTTCCAAAATCTTCATATGTTTCAAGTTGCAGCTTAATATTTGCTACACTCCGAGTTATTGCATTCAAAGCATCAGAAGATGGCAAATTGTTCATAAAATTTTCAAGTGTCTCAATTTTTTCTTTAACCTCGGCTATGGCATTGTTCAAGGGGTCCAGATTAGGTATCTGGAGTGATTGAATCTGTTCCTTTAGAGTGGAAATCACTAGATCAAAATCTTCTTGTGATTTTATGCTTTTGACAATTGTTTGGAGCTGTGCCTGGACATTATTTATCTGCTCTTCCAATTGTTGTTTCAATTGCTCAGAATTGGTGGCCTGGGTCTTAAATTTGGCTTGAAGAGCTGCTACAGCTTCTTCCAAACTTTGAAAATTATCTAATGTTGCCAAATCAGTATATTTTTGAAGCAACACTTTGAGTTCAGAATCAATTTTAAGAAGAGGGTCCATGCATTGTGATTGTAAATTTGTAATTTCTAATTGAAGACTGGCATTGAGTGTGGTTTGTAAAGCTTGTAAATCACTTCTTAATTTCTTGACTCGGACATCAAGCATCAGAATCTCATCACTGTGATCTTCATGTCTTGTATGGCCAAATATATCATTAGGCATTTTTGTTTTAGTGGTTATTTATTATAGAGTATCTGATTCTTAATTCTATAAAAAAGGGTATAAGCTTGTCATATGATCCAGGGACCTCAATATATAAGCAGTCACCAGCAGAAACAGTATATACAGTGCCAGAAACCATGTTTGAGTGCTTAATTCTGTAAATATTTCTCCCTACTGAAATCTTGACATTGCCCTCAGGGGTTGTAATAAATTGCAATTGACCACCTACAGGTAATTGGTAATGATTTAAATTATTGTTAAATATGTACAATGTTTTGCCTGTTTCATCATCAACATCTGTAAGTATGCTGTTCAGATGAATAATTAACAAGCCACTCAGTTTAGATATTATATCAGAAGAGGGTTGTGGTGTTGGCAGGTCCATAATAGCCTGTTTCTTGAACCCAAATAAGTTCATAGGCATGTTTATTTATTTCAAATCATGCTCTGTAATTGGGCATTGATTTCCATTTTTCAAATCACAATGCCCCCATGGTAGAGTATGTATGCCACATGATAAAATGCATCTCTTATCATCGTGTGGGTCCAGGGCCACTTTTCTTACAATATTGCTAGTCAATAAGTGATCCTCACTCTGAATTCTATTTTCTGATGTTTTGATTAAATTCTGGGATTTGAGGCAATTTTCATAATCTTCAAATTCAAGATCTTTGTCTACAGTCACTCTGCCAATACCCTTGGCCTTTTTGGCAACAGCGCCACTACATGTTTTAAAACTGTACACCTTGGCACTTAACCCAGCAAATTTTACAATAACATCACCAAGTGTCTCATCTTTTAACTTGCCAGGCACCTTTTTGTTGTGGTGGTGTTGAATCTTTGTATGTTCACTGGTATCAAAGTATGGAAACAATTCAGGCTGTAACATATCTTGATAAACATCTTCTGTTTGAATATCAAGAATAAAACTATCCGTGTCCATGTACATCAATTTTACACGATCACCATAAAAAGGTTTCAACACATCATAATACAATGTTAACATACGTAATTTGGACAAATCCAATATCACAGCCCCTACATAAATAGGTTTATCAAACTTAATCTTTGTTTTCTTCATGTTGAAAAGTGCCATGTGCTCATCATAAATTCTTCTATAATTGAAATTAGGCTTTGCAACCAATTTTTTGCTCAGGCTGGGGTCAGTAATTATTTTAACATCGGTATGTTTTCTGACATTTTCAATAGTTTTGCCATACACAGAATTAACCATCAATTTAAACAAGCCCTTATCAAATTGGCTCTTTGCAGATGTTCGAAGCTCTGTATTTGTATCAATGTATGGCTTCAACCATTCTGAGTGCCTGAACCTCAACTTTTCCAACTTTGGTCACTTGAACACCATGTTTCATCAGGAACTGGAGGTTTTTGTAATATATGACATAGCCTTGTTTTGGCTCTAGAGTCATCATGAGCTTCTTCTGTTTAGAGCCAGGTGAGCACTGAACCTCGGGAATTGGGGGCAGATCAGAAAATTTATTGTGCAAATTATCAGGAATTATCAGATCAACCTCTAAGATGAGGCCACTGTCACTGTCATCAAAATCCTGAAGATCTTCAATATTGACATTTTCGACCCATTCAAGCCCTGCATATGGCAGTTTTTGCATCATAGCATGACCATAGAGGCTGTTTGCATCTACATACACTATATAATTTGATGGCCGTGCTGGATCATAATCAGGCATATATTTGTTATTTGCTCTGGCATATCTCTGGGAACATTGCACCATCCCTCCTCTTATACATTTCTCCATAAACAGATACTTATCTTGATCGTGGATCAGATCCAATTGCATTTTAGTGTTCAAAAACGTTGCAGACCATGCTAGACCTGGGGCACTGTAAAAATATATTGGGTCCAGCTTATAATTTTGCATAGAAGATTTTGTGAATGCCTGCAATATATCAGCTAAGAGGGTGACATCAAGTTTCAAATATGCCATGTGATAATCACCAAATGTCTTGCATTTTAAATTGTTCCACATCAATTGGGCATGGTGATAATCTTCATCAGTGATTCCAGATCCTCTGATTCTGCTGTAAAACTCTTCTTGTGGTGGCAGAGAACACTCATCAAAATTAGAAAAATCTGTAACATAGTCATATGGATATACACCCTTCCGCCTAATTAATTTCAGGTCCTGATTTGGAAACAATGCACGTGTGATTTTGAATTGATCATCAGATAATTGAGTGGCCAGTGTAGCCAGGCTAGCAGATAAAATTCTGTAAGAATCAAGAAATCTTAATTGAATAGGAACACCTTTAACTTTAATTATCTTGCTAATAGATATATATTTTTCATCATTTTCAGCTAAAATATTTAAATTCTGCTTCTCAAACCCCTCGTACCTGATCAGATGATGAAAATCATAATTGGATGCTCCATGGCAAAATATGGGGACAAATCTTGGTCTCTTGATCTTAATATTACAGCTATTACACAGGGCCATTTTGAATTTACCATCTGTATGAGAATGGTGTTTCACCTTGATATTTGTATCTGAAAATTCACAATCACATACCAGGCATTTTTCTGCATTGTTGAATTCTTCAATCTGATCCTCTGTTAAAGGCAACATGGGTTTTGATTTTAATAAGATGTTAGATGCTATGTCACGGCACTCATTTTCTATTCTATGTGCAAATATTTTGATGGCATCTGGTCCCATGTATAAGTGTGGCTCACTAGCTACACCATCCTGTACAACTGTATAACAAAAACTAGAAGGTTCATGTAACTGGTATGATGTACTTGAAGATTCATCAGGATCTGGGTTACAGAATGCAAAAGATTTGAGGTTTGATTCAAAATCACAGACTATATATGCTGGGTGTTCCAACAAGGCTTCAAACTTTTTGAATTTTGCTTTTTCACTTGGATTGGGCATCACCATATGAACAGGTTTATGGTTGCCACAGTATTTCAGATGCTCAATTAACTTGTTTTTGGCAATTTCCGCACTCTCTTCCCGAACCCCCTTCACCATTTTTTGACCATCAAATACACTTAAACATCTTCTGAACAACTTGAATATTGTATTGGATTTGTCTATTTGCTTTCTCACTAAAGCTTCAAGATTATGTATCAGAGTATAATGGTGTGTATCACCCCCTTCAATTAAGAGCAAATCAATCGGAATTGCAGATTCATCATCAAATGTACTGATTCTGAGAGGTTCTATCAAGCAATTGCCATGGCCAGTAGAACAAATAAATACATTAATAGATAATTGTTTGCCATTGATGTGCCTGGCCTTTTTTTCAAATTTATCAATATTCTGAACAGACATTGGATATTCCAAACCCTCCATTGCGTCGTCAAAATCATGTTCATGTTGCTTGTAATAAGTTATTCTCTGAGGATCCCTTGAAACTGGATACAAAGCAGCTAATATACACCACAAAAAGCTTTCTGGTCATTATTTTTTATATTGACCACGGCTCTTTTGTTTTTGATATTGGCAGGTAATAGCACATAAGTGGAACCTTGTAATGGGCTGAATTCAGAAATATTAACATATAACTTGTGTGATGAACCGCATAGGCTCCATCCTGACTCTTTTGCTGCAAATTCAGAGTGTTTGATATTTAATTGATCTATCAAATTGCCTATTATTTTGTCTGAATTTGCATTTGAATATACCGGTACAGTTTCTGTTATGTGGGGCTGTGTAAATTTTGTGCCATTTGGCTTCTTATATTGTGTAAACAATTTGAGGGAGAGCTTATAAGAGCCATTTTGTGCATTAAGAATTGCCTGCAGATCAGAATTTATACTGTTCAAAAAATTATTAATGCCACATCTTGGCTCTGATACAAAACGGTGATCTCTTAATTGGCCGTTAAAACTGCTATGGATGGGTTCATAGCGTGGCTGCTTTGCAGGTGAAGCATTAACAGGTGCTTCGTGCCTTCTTTTCAGACCAGATGTGGATGGTTGTGTTGATGACTGTGCAGAGCAAGTATTTTTATGTGTATATGTGAAGTATTGCATGCTGTATTTTCTATTGCATTTGGGGCAAATTTTTGTGGGAGTTCTGTATTTGTCTGGGTTACAAATCTTTTGGTGTCTGGCCCAATTAGAGCTAAATATATTTTTATTGCATTGGTCACAATATTTTTGATTCGGCATTTTTCTTGTTGTTTATTATATAAGATTACCTGGGCTTCAATTCAAAACTTTATGCTTAACAGTTAGGTTCAGCTGTGTGATTTGTATATTTAGTATATATACTTAATATTAATAATATTAATATTATTATTAATTTTTATCCTCGGTTTTATTATATAATTTTTTGGGTTTTAAATCAAAACTCTATGCCTATCTTATGACAGGTTGTAAGGCCAATGGCCCACAAGTGGAAAAAAAGAATAAATATTGATTCGCACTGACCGTCCGCAAATACCTGTACGGACATGCGTATCTAGAATAGCCTTTCTATGTATTGATTTTTGTATAACAGGCTGGGAGAAATATAAGCTTGACCCTAAATATGAATAGATTGCAACAAAACAAGCTGGATGTAACAAATATCAGATTTTCTTATTGTTCAATATATCTGAAATTGAATAATAAGAAATTAAACCAAACAGGCCTGTAAGTATGAGAAGCACTGTAAAAACACATCTGCTCTCCTCAGTCACTCTCATAATACTGGCTGATGCAATGCTCGGGAATTTCTGTAAGTACTGGCGCTGAGGAGAAACATGCAAAGCAAAAATCAATACTACCGTCTCGGGAATTGTACACACTGACACAGAGGAGAAACATGCAAACATATAATATAAAAAATAAGAGTGTCACGGAGCAATTCTAGAAGGTCTCTGCATATTGCATTGTTTTAATATTGGATATGCAAGTTGAGGCTGGGGTCCAATTAAACTTAAACTGGAAGTAAATATGTGTGTGTATGTATGGGTTTTTGCTTAATTTCTGGTGTGGCCAAAAATATATCAATTTTTGACAAATTTATGGACAAAAATCTGGCTGATGCAACTTTTGTAAGTATGCACAAATCAATCTGAGGGAGCTCTTCCTTTCTGAAAAATTCCCGAGGGCATTTTTACAAAAATCTTGGATTAGGCAGTGTTCCACACTAGAGCAAAAAGCTCATATGGCCATGTTGAGCTTGTTTTAAGTATAGCCAAACCTGCTTGAGGGGCGCTCTTCCTTTCCGGCGCTGTCCCTACCGTAAATACAACTACTTATGTGTCATCCCCTTCAATTAAGAGCAGATCAATCGGAACAGCAGAATCATCATCAAATGTACTGATTCTGCAATTGCCACGGCCAGTGGAACAAATAAATACATTAATAGATAATTGTTTACCATTGATATTCCTGGCCTTTTTTTCAAATTTATCAATATTCTGAACAGACATTGGATATTCTAAGCCCTCCATTGCATGATCAAAATTGTGTTCATATTGTTTATAATAAGTTATTCTCTCAGGATTCCTTAAAACTGGATACAAAGCAGCTAAAATACACCACAAAAAGCATTTCTGGTCGGTATTTTCTATATTAACCACGGCTCTTTTGTTTTTAATATTGGCAGGTAATGGCAGATATGTAGATCCTTGCAATGGGCTGAATTCAGAAATATTAACATAAAGCTTGTGTGAAGATCCGCATAGGCTCCATCCAGACTCTTTTCCAGCAAATTTAGAGTGTTTAATATTCAATTGATCTATCAAACTGCTTATTATTTTGTCTGAATTTGCATTTGAATATATAGCTACAGTTTCTGTTATGTGGGGCTGTGTAAATTTTGTGCCATTTGGCTTCTTATATTGTGTAAACAATTTGAGGGACAGCTTATAAGAGCCATTTTGTGCATTTAGAATTGCCTGCACATCAGGATTTATACTGTTCAAAAAATTCTTAATGTCACATTTTGGCTCTGATACAAACCGGTGATCCCTAAGTTGGCCATTAAAACTGCTATGGATAGGGGGTGCATAGCGTGGCTGCTTTGCCGGTCCAGCATTAACAGGTGCTTCATGCTTCCTTTTCAGACCAGATGTAGATGGTTGTGGAGGCAATGTTGATGACTGTTTATAACAAATACACTTATGCCATTTGTAATAAGCCTTGCTTAATATTTTATGGCATCTTGGACACATTTTTGTGGCCCTTCTGCATTTCTTACGGCCACAAATAAACCGGTGCCTAGCCCAATTAGAACTAGATATATTTTTATTGCATTGATTGCAATATTTCAAGTTTGGCATTTTCGTTGTTTGTTTATATAAAATTTATTGGTCCAAAAAAAACAGAACTATGGACAATATGCCAAAACAATTATAACAGCAGCTAGTGGCTGAGCTGGTGCTTTTATACCCAAACAACAGCAATAACTAGGCTCTGGTGATCCCCAATATAAAATAGTTTTGCTCTTTTATGCTGTTGTACAACACACTTTACCAGGTTTCAAACCTCAGCTGTATATCAACTAGCAGTGAATATTCTCAAAATCTCACGTGTGGGGATATTATTCTCCCACATGTATTTCAATCTTACACATTTTACCAGGGTTCAAACCCAGAGCCTCTTGATTACAAGGCAATAATACCAACACTTTGCCATCAGGGGAGGCCCACACACTCTACCAGGTTTCAGACCTGGGGGCCTCTTGATTACAAGGCAACAAGACTAGCACTTCTCCATAGAGAGGTCTTAAACCCAGAAGCCTTTGATTATAAAGCATATAGGCCATGGGACTATGTCCACATGCAATACATATTGAATATCAGAACCCAGGAGTTATGAGCTGTATATCAGCTAAATACAATTCAAAGTTGGACTTTGAACTGTGCAATGAATATCTGTAAGTCTCACTCGGGTATATATTATCAGAACAAGGCAAAACCTGGATTGGATTCAGGCATACATGCAAGAGGCCAATGTTCTTTTTACTAAGAAATTCCCCTTGGAGTCAATAACATGATGGCATGTATGGGGAATTTTCCCTGAAAGGGCACAGTGTAGATTTTATCTCATGCATGCAAGCATATTAAATCTCCCAGGCGTGCATAATTTATTGCTGGCCGGGACATGAAACTGATCAAAGATTAGAAAGAACATGAAACAATTTGCAGCCTGACCTTGTCCTATTGTATTGATCTGTAAGTTGAAGAGCATGAGAATATAAACATTTTTGGCTTAGTTTTAAGTGTAGTCAAAACAATATCAAGGGGGGCATATTTTTGACAAGTTTATGGACAACAAACTGAGAAATTCAGCCTTTGCACACTAGGGCCTCAAAATTCTTTAGATTTAAATATGTACACACATGGCCGATTGGGCTATATGCCCCCTCTTGTCATAGTTTTAAGTGTGGGCAAATCGGGGCATATGAACTCTTCTTTTCTACACTAGGATTCAAAATTCTTAGGATTAAGAGTATATCACACTTGAAGAAATGGGGAATAAGAGCATCTTGACATAATTTTAAGTGTGGGCAAATCGGGCTGTTTAATCAAATGACCTCTTCTTTTCTACGCTATAAGTGTGCTCATCCTATATACTTTTATACTACTTGAAATGTTGTTGCTTGTGACTTTGACTACGACTTTAGCGAAATGGTTTCTAAGACAGACAGGAAGTCTATCCTCGTCCAAGCAAATCGAGAACTCCCCCATCTTTGGGAGTTCTTCTGGTGGTGATTGGGTGCCAAAACTGTGTTTTGGGGACAAGGACAGTTTACCTTTTCTTGGTAGGCAAGGTTTTCATTAAGAGGCCATAGTGCCGGGGGGGAGTGGGAGAACTACCCGCACGCACCCACTAATCGCTGCCGATGTCTATTAGTTAAATGTTTTTAACTTCAAGGAAACTGTTAAATCTACGTTGTTCTTTAAATCATCTCTCTTTCACGTTCCAGTAAAAAAAAACATAATAAAGGTGTTCATAGATCACTTCCCTGCATCCAAACAAATCAACCCTCGGAAAAAGGCCTTTTTAGGGGCACAAGAAAACTGGAGTCCATTTTCTAAGGGTAGCTTGAGCCTTAGGGGAAATGGCAGGGCAGGGGAGGGTTACAGAGGGGGGAGAACTAGCGCTGCGGAGGGGTGAATGGTCAGGAGGGGTGTGTAACCAAACAAGAGGGCAGTGGCGTATGCTGGTTTTAACTAGTGGGTAATCTCCGACACTTGATTCATCCACCCACTCCTGAAGTCTCCCTGCAAATTTACGTCAACATTCATACAGGATTTATGAATATATGTGTGAAAAATTTTACCTTATTGTTGCGACCACTGTCGAATAATTGTTGTGATTGCACTTGCAGTTAGTAATCTACGTCTAGAATTTCAAATAATAAAACAAGACAATATAATAAATCTATAAGAAAAAACCTGTAACAAAGAATATGAAAGGAATGCGGTAGTAAAATAAAAACCCTCAATATTAATTGAAGTGTAATATTCAAGTTACCCCAGTACCCAGTTACTCGTGCATTCCAGATTTTTTTTATATACAAGGAAGTTTAAGTTCAACACCTGTGGTACAAGAGATGCTACTGGCCTACCTACATTAACTATTTGCAATTTCTCCTGAAAATATCCCGTTCCAAATATTTTCACACGCAAATATTGTATTATATCCAACATAGCACTAGCACGAATACTAAACCAGTAACAGCTAAACAAATATTAAATTATCGAATCGCTAATAGGACCAACAGCACAAAGCCATCTACAATACGCATTCAATTCCCTGCGCCAATCTTCTATTGTGGTTCCTTCCTGTTTGACTCAGAATTAAATTCCCTATGGATGCTGAAAAAATCCTTTTCCCAGCTTTATATTCCCTGCGATGCGCGAGGTTCTATAAGTTGGAATCATTGCGTTTCTTGTTTATATATTTCACAGTCATACATCTTTTATCTTTATGATCATTATTAATATAAAGAGGGGGAAAAGCAACTTAAATTAACTAATATATGTGTACGTATATATATAATTTATTTCTGATAGCTTTCCCTTTCACAAATTATTCATTTCTGTCAAAGAAGTAAGTACTCTCACTGGTTTTGAAGTCTACAAAGAGAAAGTAATCACTCATTTTAAAATACAGAAATGAAAAAGTAAGCATATAAATAGTTGAACTACTTCATTAATCGATTGATTAAATTGTTATTTGACGTCGCTTTTCTGCCACTTTGGCTAATCACTACGAGTGATGATATAAAATTGATCAAGGGACATTTACCAAGAACACCCATGCCCAAACCGGTATTCGAATCCTGGAGCTCTGGCGTCGTAGGGAGCTGTACTAATACTCCACAACGGAGGTCGGTGTTTTTTATTGAATTTCTAGTTCAAATTTTAATTTATTTAATTACCTTCATCTTCAATATTAGAGTTGCTTTTTCCTTTGACCATATCTGTTGAAATAGCAGAGATCAGGAAGACAGAATGAGAATTAACATAGAATTGGTTCGCAAGTGTTGTTCAGATTTCCCTGTTCCTCGCGCACTTTCAGATGTATTTTCTCTACTTCCCTTTTCAGTACGTAATTTGTGAACCCAGAATTCTGTTTCCCGAGAAATTTCGCTGTCGTAAACAACACAGCTCCTACGATACACAGGCCATCGGGAAAGAAGGGCAGAAGAGGGTGCCAGCCGAGGGAACGGCAAAGGCTCTGGGGTGGAGAGTGCGACTGGTGGACTCTCTCCAGAAGGAGGTTACCCAAAGGTTACCCTTGCACTGTACCCTTGCCACGGAATCACCGTGCCTGAGAAGGAGTGTTTCCTTCCTTCCCTCCCTCCCGTCAAGAGATTTAAAAATAGCTGGTGGAATCTCACCCTGACGTCACCAGATTCCACCAGCTGGAGAAAGTGGCTGAAAGCCTCACGGACATTCCGCGGCAAACGGTTGAAAACATTAGCGCGCTGGAAGCAAAGATAGGTTCGGAAGAATATTGCGAAGAAATAAAGAACAACTTTTTTAAAAATTATAGCCGGGTCATCTCCGATTACCTAGGTGACCCAGAGTATACGCCGCTGCAAGAGGGACGTAGGCACCAGCGGCTGCTGAGAAAGCACTCGTTGGTGAAAACTCCATACTTCCACCCATTGACGAACCCCGTTTGCATGAACCTTTTGAGGGTCCTGGACGCCATCCAGGTGCTATCCGGGTCTCCTCTGTCGGCGTTCGTGAGAGGCGGGGGAGGCTGCCCCCTGTACCCTGTTACTTGCGTTAGGGGAAGGGTTGCAGGTGATGTAGTGGTTGAATGGAAACTCGCTCGACTCTCTCGTCTACACTTCACACTGCTCAGTCCTCTGTCGCCTGGAAGCAGTTCGATCTCCTTTCCATTTCTCCAGCAGTTCCAACGATTCCTCCAGTGACTCGTGGTGCCACAGTCGGAAGAGCCAGTTGAGAGTAGGAAACACTGTCCACATTCTATTTTGGTTACGCTATTTTATGTCTCTATTCTACCTTTGAGAGACCGCGGCCCGGTAAATTCTTTCATTAAAAGTCTATGTCCCAATTCCAAAACAAAAATTGTAAATACTTTTTATTCTTTTAAACCAATATACATTAATTACTGTGTACTCTTGAAATAAAATATTAATAAAAAATATGGCATAA
The DNA here is from genome assembly GCF_977018435.1 of Lepisma saccharinum. Classification (NCBI taxonomy): domain Eukaryota; kingdom Metazoa; phylum Arthropoda; class Insecta; order Zygentoma; family Lepismatidae; genus Lepisma; species Lepisma saccharinum. Next base: position 64,068,766 of record NC_139246.1, on the reverse strand, counting down.
TCATAAAGAGAAGGGGGAAAGTTGAACTTCGATTACTACTAGGGTTGTTGACGTGACTGAATACAAGGGGAAGTTTAACGTTCCCATTAGTTCAGTAAACATTTTACACTAATTGTACAGTCAAATAAACAACATTGATAAATTAATCAACACATTATATGGATTGAAATGATGTTCTAAAAATGAAATCCTAGCTTAAATGTACTAAAAATAATATTCTTAAGGTGAATGTAATTAACTAAAATCAAGTCAATATTTACATCCAAATTGTTAGCAGAAAATATTAAATGTTTGTAGTTTAAAAGTGATTATTAATAACTATAAATATGTAATAATAACAATTAAATTATAGCTATTAAATTGTACTATTCTTGCGCTGTTTTAACAAAATGTTAAATTTCAGGAGAACCTCTCGCGGTCCGGCGGTTGAGAAGCACTAGTTTATTACTTTTCAGCGATATTTTGTCACAATATCGGTCTTTCATTCGAGTAAAACATTATGCAGAAGAAACATAAGACTTTGTATGATATGGTCAGCCGACATGACATGACACCAGTAGAAGAGGAAAGCACTAACGGCTGTCGGTATTTAATACTCATAAATTGTTTGCATGTAGTTAGAATTTATTTGCATGTATTTAGAATAAATTTACATATCATTAGAAAAATTTACATTTATGTATTTGCATATTTATAACTTTTATGAATATATAATTATTTATTTTATGAAAAATATGTATATAGAAGGTAATTAGTGGTACTAAATGTTATGCATATGATGTTATATTCATTACTGCAAAGTATGTAATGTATGAAACGATAATATTAATGTTTATAATATTTAAAATAAGAGATTGTGGTTTATGAATCGCTATGAATGTTGGTAATGGTACGAAAGAAGACGGTCCAGGTACTCGAACGCACGACATGTAACGGTAATAATTATAGTGTACTAAGGAATAATGTTATATGGTTATAGTGTACTATGTAATAATAATGAATAGTATATGTTATGAAAGACGGCGGTCCGACACGCTAGACAGAAGACGGTGAACTCCGCGCAGGTAGACGGGAAAGGAATTTGGGGGATGTGCGGTCAAGGTCAAATGACGTCAGAACGCCAGAACAGAGAAAGAACCCGATTGACCAATCAGAACCGGTTTCTCCAAGGTCAACTAGAACGCAAGAATAGGAGAAAGGTATGCAACGCCGTAGGGCAGGGGAGGGATTGAACCAGACACGAAAGGATGTCTGGGACTGCGCGGTCAAGGTCAAATCCCTGAAGCTATGCGTCGCTTGTAGAACCGGTTTCCGCCCCAATTAATATTCCGCTCAGGGTTGCCCCAAAGCACAGGATGCTGTAGCGCGGGTTTTAGGGTAGAACATTTGCATGTCAGAACAGGACAGAGAACACAAGAAAAAAGGATTTTGAGATACCCAATTAGATTAGAGCGAGAAATTTACTTTGAACAAGGAGAATGAAGCGTAAGGGTTTTTTATATGTACTAGGAAGAAGGGAGAGAGTAGTGTATATTAGCCGTTTCAAAATAGTACTTAGTAGGTATGCATTTGTAGCCTCTGTTTTTTACCAATCGAATATCAGTTTTTAACATATTTTGACAATTTTTTGTCGATGTTTTTGCGTTTAGCGATGTTTTAGTAAAATTTCCCTTTTTTTCCCCACTCACACTTGGTAGGTATATCACGATCTTACGTGATATAACTTAACCTATCTTTTTTTTCTTACGATTTTTTAATTTTTTTTTACGATCCTAAGTGATATAACTTAACCTATATTTTTTTTTATTTACGCACCGAACTAACCTACAAGGGATTCTGTTTGTTTTAATATTTCAGTATTTTAAGGTTTTCACAAATTTTATATAACCTAAAATGTGTTGGATGTTGATTTTTTTTTAGTATGTGGCAATTTTTGTTACGAATATTTTAAAACTGTTCCGTCACCCTCTCGTTCTTCACGTCGTACGCGAAGGACTTCTCTGCAATCAGGATGACGCTGCACAGAGTATCGGCAGGCAGCGCGTCGTGGAACTCGCAGACGACCTTGATGTTGGTGCAATCGTTGACCAACACCTGCTTCCTCTTTGTTGTATTGATGACGAACATCGGCCTGCGGATTTTGAATTCGCTGGGAGTGTAGTACATGTCCACGCTTCCCTCCGTTACCCTCTTGTAAGCAGAGTAAGCTTCGTAAAGTTTTAGGTAATCATCTTTGGTCATGTCGACCTCTGTTTGTCAAAAATTCGAGATATTTGCAATTTAACGCTGTGGACTTGGAAAATTTTCGATTGATGAAAAAAATTGGTTCCATGACGACCTATGTTTATTTTGGTATGGGTGGACAGAGGACACCGAGACTCGACCGACGCACTAAACCCGACCTCTCTACGACTATTTGTTCAAAAGTTACGAGTGATCAAAGTTTTTGGGAGGGGGTGGGCTAACTTCTTAACCCTTGACCCCAGGACCACCAAAACTTGGTATACGTATTCTACACCTCCAAAATCGACAGGGGGCATTTAACGATGCCGTATGGGGGTGTTTTTCGATATATGTTTTCGATAACTCTTACCATTTTCGAGATATTTGCAATTTAAGATTTTTTTAACGCTGGACTTAGAAAATTTTCGATCGGTGAAAAATATTGGTTCCATGACGACCTATGTTTATTTTGGTATGGGAGGACAGAGGACACCTAGACGATGCTAACGCAAGAAATCCCAGCTCTCTATGATCATCCTTTCGAAAGTTACGAGCGATGAAAAAAAAATATTTTGGCAATTGGCCCACCCTTGACGCAGGACCTCTAAAAACTTTGTACACGTACTCTGCATCACCAATATCGACAAAAGGGTCAACGGGGAGGATTTTTGCGCTATCTCTCTCTCTCACTGTTTTTCGAGATGTTTGCAATTTAACGCTGGACTTGGAAAATTTTTCGACAGAGGGGTCAAATTTGGTTCCATGACGACCTATGTTTATTTTGTTAGAAGATAAAAAAGAACACCGAGACTCGACCGACACACTAAACCCCGACCTCTCTACGCGTACTCTACGTCACCAAAAAAAATCGACAAGGGGGAGATTTTTCGATAACTCTCTCACTGTTTCCAATGTACTTAGGTTTTTTGATAGACGACAACGACGGAGTCATCAATGAGTAAACATCTGTGAACTCGGTGAACAAGTCAACTTTTTTTTTTTCAGTACGTCAATATTTTTTTTTCTTATTTCTTAGTGAATGGGTTATGGATGACTTGCAACGACGAAGGCCTTCTAGCAACACGTACTTAGCTTATGCCTCTTCCACCGAACATTCAACACAAGAGGGCTGTGTTAAATATACAGAACAGCGATAACAAGTGTTTCCTTTGGTGTATATTGGCTGCACTGCATCCTGTTTATTGCAAAAATAATCCACAGTGGGTTGGACATTACAAACAATACGAGTCCGAGTTTTGAAAGTGTAATGTCTGGCATCGAATACCCGATGACCATTTCTGATACATCAAAATTCGAAACACGAGCACGAGATGCAGAAGAAAAACGCTTAATCATCAACGTGTATTCCTATACGTTGGATAAACATGTCGTGCATCCCGTCAGGATAAGCGATGTCGACGATGATGATGCTCGTGTGATTAATCTTCTTCTAATTTCAAACGACAGTGTTCACCATTACTGTCTCAGGAATGTTATGCTCTTCCCCTTTTCTCTATAAAAAAGAGAGATTTGTGTTGATTGTTTGGTTAAAAAGAATTTCCTAATTATTTGTTTTTGTCACAAGAATTGTTTGCATTTCAAACATTCCTAAGTGTTTGCGTAAAGATTGATGCATTAACCTGTTAAGAATGTCACATTAATAATACCGGCTCGGAAATGTCATGTCCTCTTCCTCTATAGAAGGTCATATAAATGTGCTAATTGGTTGGTTAAGGGGGATTTTTTGATTAGTAAATTGAGGTTATAAATACGTACGTATAAAGGTTTTGCTAATATGGAATGCTAAAGCTTAGTACTTGGCTCTCTCAGAGATTCGAATTCTATTAGGTTAAACAGCATAGAAATTTCACAGCAAGAATTCTCATATTTACTGACGATATTCTTAACAACCTGTGTTTTGATTCCACTACAAAAACTGTATACAAAATATGCAGTCCCTAGAATGAGATGGATGAAGCTTATGAACCTCGACCTATACAGTTGTACAATCTGGCAATGAATAGATGTTGTTTTTTATTAAGCATAGCAGAGTGTTTTCGCTTATTTTAATATCAGGCAACAATGTTAGAAAGTGGCCCCAAGAATAAAATTTAAAATCACTAATGTGATATGAACTTTTTTTTTTTTACTTGTTTGTATTTGAATATGAAAGTGAGGTACTTTGAATAAATGAGGGGGACAATCACAAGTAAGCTTGCAATGGTATTGGGAGGTGTCACGAGTTCAAACTTCAGACGATTCCTGCTAATCTGCTAAGGCGATATCAGTACGAAAATTTGTAAAAAAGAAGAGGCTAATGGCAAAGATGAGGATGAGTAATGATAATTATGACGAAATTGATGTGTGGCACTTAGAAAACAAAACTTCAAAGTGTATTGCACCAACAGCTACAATTGTCCGTCTCTCCCCAAAATACAAGGCAGTCAATAGAGGTGTATATTTGTTGGTTTACGAGTCTGAGGGCTTAAGTTAGTATGTTTATTATAGCTATACATATTAAAAAAAAGAAATGACCTGAGCAATAAAATATAACAATACTGATCCTGACCTTTGTCGGATGACGTAGTGGTAATGTTGTTGCAATCCCACTTCTGATGGTGTATAGACTTAAATATTTCCATAACATGAAATACTGTTAATGGGAATATGTTGTTTCTAATATTCTATATAGAAAGCAGATAACAAGAAAAAGAAGAAAAGAAATGTTGCAGGTAGATACGGAGCCTCAACCCAAACACATATATGATCGGACAGGATGTCAATAATGCATTTATAACTAACATGTGATTATTCAAAAATTGAAATAGTACAGTGGGAAACAACTAACTAACTAACTCTCTATGTTTTTTTTTAAACCGGCACGAATGAGAAAGGAATAAAGGAGATTTTTACAGGAATCTTGTTGGGAAACCTGATGGTAAAGGACCAAAACGAACATGGAGATGAATCTAAAAGAAATCTGTAAAGATTGGAATAGAATATATATAAATTTTGCTCAGGATAAGTACAAATTGAACTGTAACCATGAATTTTCAGAATCAAGAGTGCTAGAGAATTAATTAATTAATTAATATTTAATATAATGAAGGTAGTAATATAGTATTCTTATTGAGAAGAGAATTTCTACAAAACTTATTTTTCCTCGTATGTTTACTAATAGCAGTTACATTTGACATGTTTGACTAATCGCGAATCAACGTACGGAAGCTGTTGGAAGCAGTTTGAAGACTGAAATGGCTATGGAAGGACACTTATTATAATGTTAATATTTTAGTATAATGTTTTGAGAATTGCTTCTCGATAATGTTTGGTATATAATTTAATCTGTTGTTAGATAAAATACATAATTATCAGAATTTAAGGATGGAAAATATGAAGAGCGAATGAATGATACGTTTGACTAATCGTGAAGATAAGTATCACAGTACGTTTTATCGTTCTTATATAAACGTTGAAACGTTTCAGTAAACGTTCTTATACGTTCTTAAACATAGGTAGGTATGGTAGGTATATCACGATCTTACGTGATATAACTTAACCTATCTTTTTTTTCTTACGATTTTTTAATTTTTTTTTACGATCCTAAGTGATATAACTTAACCTATATTTTTTTTTATTTACGCACCGAACTAACCTACAAGGGATTCTGTTTGTTTTAATATTTCAGTATTTTAAGGTTTTCACAAATTTTATATAACCTAAAATGTGTTGGATGTTGATTTTTTTTTAGTATGTGGCAATTTTTGTTACGAATATTTTAAAACTGTTCCGTCACCCTCTCGTTCTTCACGTCGTACGCGAAGGACTTCTCTGCAATCAGGATGACGCTGCACAGAGTATCGGCAGGCAGCGCGTCGTGGAACTCGCAGACGACCTTGATGTTGGTGCAATCGTTGACCAACACCTGCTTCCTCTTTGTTGTATTGATGACGAACATCGGCCTGCGGATTTTGAATTCGCTGGGAGTGTAGTACATGTCCACGCTTCCCTCCGTTACCCTCTTGTAAGCAGAGTAAGCTTCGTAAAGTTTTAGGTAATCATCTTTGGTCATGTCGACCTCTGTTTGTCAAAAATTCGAGATATTTGCAATTTAACGCTGTGGACTTGGAAAATTTTCGATTGATGAAAAAAATTGGTTCCATGACGACCTATGTTTATTTTGGTATGGGTGGACAGAGGACACCGAGACTCGACCGACGCACTAAACCCGACCTCTCTACGACTATTTGTTCAAAAGTTACGAGTGATCAAAGTTTTTGGGAGGGGGTGGGCTAACTTCTTAACCCTTGACCCCAGGACCACCAAAACTTGGTATACGTATTCTACACCTCCAAAATCGACAGGGGGCATTTAACGATGCCGTATGGGGGTGTTTTTCGATATATGTTTTCGATAACTCTTACCATTTTCGAGATATTTGCAATTTAAGATTTTTTTAACGCTGGACTTAGAAAATTTTCGATCGGTGAAAAATATTGGTTCCATGACGACCTATGTTTATTTTGGTATGGGAGGACAGAGGACACCTAGACGATGCTAACGCAAGAAATCCCAGCTCTCTATGATCATCCTTTCGAAAGTTACGAGCGATGAAAAAAAAATATTTTGGCAATTGGCCCACCCTTGACGCAGGACCTCTAAAAACTTTGTACACGTACTCTGCATCACCAATATCGACAAAAGGGTCAACGGGGAGGATTTTTGCGCTATCTCTCTCTCTCACTGTTTTTCGAGATGTTTGCAATTTAACGCTGGACTTGGAAAATTTTTCGACAGAGGGGTCAAATTTGGTTCCATGACGACCTATGTTTATTTTGTTAGAAGATAAAAAAGAACACCGAGACTCGACCGACACACTAAACCCCGACCTCTCTACGCGTACTCTACGTCACCAAAAAAAAATCGACAAGGGGGAGATTTTTCGATAACTCTCTCACTGTTTCCAATGTACTTAGGTTTTTTGATAGACGACAACGACGGAGTCATCAATGAGTAAACATCTGTGAACTCGGTGAACAAGTCAACTTTTTTTTTTTCAGTACGTCAATATTTTTTTTTCTTATTTCTTAGTGAATGGGTTATGGATGACTTGCAACGACGAAGGCCTTCTAGCAACACGTACTTAGCTTATGCCTCTTCCACCGAACATTCAACACAAGAGGGCTGTGTTAAATATACAGAACAGCGATAACAAGTGTTTCCTTTGGTGTATATTGGCTGCACTGCATCCTGTTTATTGCAAAAATAATCCACAGTGGGTTGGACATTACAAACAATACGAGTCCGAGTTTTGAAAGTGTAATGTCTGGCATCGAATACCCGATGACCATTTCTGATACATCAAAATTCGAAACACGAGCACGAGATGCAGAAGAAAAACGCTTAATCATCAACGTGTATTCCTATACGTTGGATAAACATGTCGTGCATCCCGTCAGGATAAGCGATGTCGACGATGATGATGCTCGTGTGATTAATCTTCTTCTAATTTCAAACGACAGTGTTCACCATTACTGTCTCAGGAATGTTATGCTCTTCCCCTTTTCTCTATAAAAAAGAGAGATTTGTGTTGATTGTTTGGTTAAAAAGAATTTCCTAATTATTTGTTTTTGTCACAAGAATTGTTTGCATTTCAAACATTCCTAAGTGTTTGCGTAAAGATTGATGCATTAACCTGTTAAGAATGTCACATTAATAATACCGGCTCGGAAATGTCATGTCCTCTTCCTCTATAGAAGGTCATATAAATGTGCTAATTGGTTGGTTAAGGGGGATTTTTTGATTAGTAAATTGAGGTTATAAATACGTACGTATAAAGGTTTTGCTAATATGGAATGCTAAAGCTTAGTACTTGGCTCTCTCAGAGATTCGAATTCTATTAGGTTAAACAGCATAGAAATTTCACAGCAAGAATTCTCATATTTACTGACGATATTCTTAACAACCTGTGTTTTGATTCCACTACAAAAACTGTATACAAAATATGCAGTCCCTAGAATGAGATGGATGAGGCTTATGAACCTCGACCTATACAGTTGTACAATCTGGCAATGAATAGATGTTGTTTTTTATTAAGCATAGCAGAGTGTTTTCGCTTATTTTAATATCAGGCAACAATGTTAGAAAGTGGCCCCAAGAATAAAATTTAAAATCACTAATGTGATATGAACTTTTTTTTTTTACTTGTTTGTATTTGAATATGAAAGTGAGGTACTTTGAATAAATGAGGGGGACAATCACAAGTAAGCTTGCAATGGTATTGGGAGGTGTCACGAGTTCAAACTTCAGACGATTCCTGCTAATCTGCTAAGGCGATATCAGTACGAAAATTTGTAAAAAAGAAGAGGCTAATGGCAACGATGAGGATGAGTAATGATAATTATGACGAAATTGATGTGTGGCACTTAGAAAACAAAACTTCAAAGTGTATTGCACCAACATCTACAATTGTCCGCCTCTCCCCAAAATACAAGGCAGTCAATAGAGGTGTATATTTGTTGGTTTACGAGTCTGAGGGCTTAAGTTAGTATGTTTATTATAGCTATACATATTAAAAAAAAGAAATGACCTGAGCAATAAAATATAACAATACTGATCCTGACCTTTGTCGGATGACGTAGTGGTAATGTTGTTGCAATCCCACTTCTGATGGTGTATAGACTTAAATATTTCCATAACATGAAATACTGTTAATGGGAATATGTTGTTTCTAATATTCTATATAGAAAGCAGATAACAAGAAAAAGAAGAAAAGAAATGTTGCAGGTAGATACGGAGCCTCAACCCAAACACATATATGATCGGACAGGATGTCAATAATGCATTTATAACTAACATGTGATTATTCAAAAATTGAAATAGTACAGTGGGAAACAACTAACTAACTAACTCTCTATGTTTTTTTTTAAACCGGCACGAATGAGAAAGGAATAAAGGAGATTTTTACAGGAATCTTGTTGGGAAACCTGATGGTAAAGGACCAAAACGAACATGGAGATGAATCTAAAAGAAATCTGTAAAGATTGGAATAGAATATATATAAATTTTGCTCAGGATAAGTACAAATTGAACTGTAACCATGAATTTTCAGAATCAAGAGTGCTAGAGAATTAATTAATTAATTAATATTTAATATAATGAAGGTAGTAATATAGTATTCTTATTGAGAAGAGAATTTCTACAAAACTTATTTTTCCTCGTATGTTTACTAATAGCAGTTACATTTGACATGTTTGACTAATCGCGAATCAACGTACGGAAGCTGTTGGAAGCAGTTTGAAGACTGAAATGGCTATGGAAGGACACTTATTATAATGTTAATATTTTAGTATAATGTTTTGAGAATTGCTTCTCGATAATGTTTGGTATATAATTTAATCTGTTGTTAGATAAAATACATAATTATCAGAATTTAAGGATGGAAAATATGAAGAGCGAATGAATGATACGTTTGACTAATCGTGAAGATAAGTATCACAGTACGTTATATCGTTCTTATATCAACGTTGAAATGTTTAAGAACGTATAAGAACGTTTACTGAAACGTTTCAACGTTTATATAAGAACGATAAAACGTACTGTGATACTTATCTTCATATATCGAAAAACACCCCCATACGGCATCGTTAAATGCCCCCTGTCGATTTTGGAGGTGTAGAATACGTATACCAAGTTTTGGTAGTCCTGGGGTCAAGGGGTAAGAAGTTAGCCCACCCCTTCCAAAAACTTTTTGATCACTCGTAACTTTTGAACGAATAGTCGTAGAAAGGTCGGGTTTAGTGCGTCGGTCGAGTCTCGGTGTCCTTTTTGATCTTCTAACAAAATAAACATAGGTTGTCATGGAACCAAATTTGACCCCTCTGTCGAAAAATTTTCCAAGTCCAGCGTTAAATTGCTAATGTCTCGAAAAACAGTGAGAGAGAGAGATAGTATAAAAATCCTCCCCGTTGACCCTTTTGTCGTAATTGGTGATGCAGAGTACGTGTACAAAGTTTTTTTTAGAGGTCCTGGGTCAAGGGTGGGCCAATTGCCAAAATATTTTTTTCATCGCTCGTAACTTTCGAAAGGATGATCATAGAGAGAGCTGGGATTTCTTGCGTTAGCATCGTCTAGGTGTCCTCTGTCCTCCCATACCAAAATAAACATAGGTCGTCATGGAACCAAAAATTTTCCGAAAACTTTTTCCAAGTCCACAGCGTTAAAAAAATCTTAAATTGCAAATATCTCGAAAATAATAAGAGTTATCGAAAAAATATATCGAAAAACACCCCCATACGGCATCGTTAGATGCCCCCTTTCGATTTTGGAGGTGTAGAATACGTATACCAAGTTTTGGTGGTCCTGGGGTCAAGGGGTAAGAAGTTAGCCCACCCACTCTCCAAAACTTTGATCACTCGTAACTTTTGAACAAATAGTCGTAGAGAGGTCGGGTTTAGTGTATCGGTCGAGTCTCGGTGTCCTCTGTCCACCCATACCAAAATAAACATAGGTCGTCATGGAACCAAATTTGACCCCCATCTGTCGAAAATTTTCCAAGTCCAGCGTTAAATTGCAAAATGTCTCGAATTTTTGACAAAAACCTACAAAGACAGAGACATAGACATTACATATAGACATAGACATTACACATAGACATGGACATAGACATTACACATAGACATAGACATTAGACAACTTAACCTAACTTAACCGGGAACACGAGCCCGGGGACAGGGGGTGGTCACTCCACCGCAGCAGTGGTTGAACGCAGCTAATGATCGAATATTGTTTCCACTGTGCTTTGGATACATACATGAACACCATATATATATATATATATCAAGAACAACATATACATTAAACAACCCCGTTCAGAATCCGTAGACTCAACACAGAGAAGTAAATATACACACTGTTAAAGACTCCTAGACACGCTGAAAAACTTTCGACCACGACCGGGTTCGACCACGACCTATAGGCCACACGTAGAACGAACAATGACAAGTACGAGTGAACGCCTTAACAAGCACGGCTACGGAGGAGAACCGAGAGAGGTCGTGTAAAATTGTTCTTATATACCCAACAAAACTCAGAAACTGTCATACGCGAGAGCTATATTTTGCAACAACTATAATTACCCAACACTAGCAACAAGAACAAAAAAAATATATCAATTACTTGTATAATATTAATTAGTAACTTTAGATAATATTAATTATTAGTTTTCAGTTGTAATTAATTTTAAAAAACAATTAATAACATGTTAGGTGATGATAACCAAGTGCAAAAAGCATTGCATTTCTTTTTTTTTACACACAAACAAAACACCACTTAGTTCACATAACCTCTAACAGATGGCAGATAGTTACATGGTTCTAGTTAGGATGATGATTTTTGGGTTGTTGGATTGGGGTTGAAGAAGACTATTTGTTGTAGTGACCACAGTATTGTTTTTTTTGTGTGTGTTTTCTGTTCTCTTACGAGAATAAATATAGGTTCTCATAGAACCCTCCAATTCATGACTTATGAAAAATCTGTTTGGTGATTCATCACGTACATCATCACGTGATTCATCACGTACATCATCATCATATGTGAGAAAAAGTATGAATAGAACCTATGCTCGGAAATCCAAAATGGCGACCGGAAGTGGGGTTATCTTGGAAACGGTAAGACTTAGCAAGAATCTGTTTGCGGATTCATCACGTACGCCTATATGTGAGAAAAAGTATGAATAGAACCTATGCTCGGAAATCCAAAATGGCGACCGGAAGTGGGATTATCTTGGAAACGGTAAGACTTAGGAAAAATCTGTTTGCGGATTCATCACGTACACCTACACGTGAGAAAAAGTATGAATAGAACCTATGCTCGGAAATCCAAAATGGCGACCGGAAGCGGGGTTATCTTGGAAACGGTAAGACTTAGCAAGAATCTGTTTGCGGATTCATCACGTATGCCTATATGTGAGAAAAAGTATGAATAGAACCTATGCTCGGAAATCCAAAATGGCGACCGGAAGTGGGGTTATCTTGGAAACGGTAAGACTTAGGAAAAATCTGTTTGCGGATTCATCACGTACGCTTATATGTGAGTAAAATATGAATACAACCTATGTTCGGAAATCCAAAATGGCGACAGGAAGTGGGATTATCTTGGAAACTGTAAGACTTAGGAAAAATCTGTTTGGGGATTCATCATGTACACCTATACGTAAGAAAAAATATGAATAGAACCAATAGTGTCCGGAATTCATGCGGGTTTGGACGTGACGACGCAGTTCAATAACATAGGTTAGACCAAGAAAAAAACCTTGGTGATTTTATTTCGAGTAAGGTGTTGGCAACACTGCGAGAAAATGAGGCTTATGTCTTACAAGGGCAAACCATTAAGTCGAGCCTCACCGAGCCTCACTTCGAGCCTCACTTTCGGTTGCAGAACTGTCTTTATGGTCCTACTCTAAAGTAGGTCAAAGCACGTAGAGGCTCTCGTGTAGTTTAGCACGAAAAAAAAATGAATAGGTTAAGTTATATCACGTAAGATCGTGGCATTCGTACCAAGTACGAGTGGGAAAAAAGGGAAATTTTACTAAAACATCGCTAAACGCTAAAACATCGACAAAAAATTGTCAAAATATGTCAAAAACTGATTTTCAATTGATAAAAAAGAGGCTAAAAGAGGGCTCGTACCAAGTACTATTTTGAAACAACCCAATTACACTACTGGAGAGCTATCTGAGACGGGGCCTCAAGTTTTCACTATTTACTTTTATCACGGGGTAACGAACCTAGGACTTTTTGATTATTGATTTAGTTAGTAAATTTATGTTACTGCGTGTTTATTTTTTACAAAACTTTGACTTTATGTCAAATATTTTACAAGTTTTTATGTATTTTTTACTCAAATAACACAATTTCATCTATTCAGGCAACATTTTTTATTATGTTTTAGACTCACAGTGATATTTTTCAACTTTTAATTTATTATTTTACAAGTTTATGCTTATTTTTCCCAAAATAACGCAATTTAATCTATTCAGGAAACATTATTTATTATATTTTAGGCTTTCAACTTTTAACTCATTATTTTACAAGTTTATGGTTTTTTTTTACCAAAATAACACAATTTAATCTATTCAGGCAACAATTTTTATTATATTTAAACTCACAAAGATTTTTTTTCAACTTTTAATTTATTTTTTACAAGTTTCTGTACCTAAAGTTTTCACTATTTACTTTTATCACGAGGTGTTGAACCTCGGGCAATTTGATTATTGGTTTATAACCAACAGGCTGTCTGTTTAACTAGTGAATCTCTGTTACTGTGTGATTTTTAATATAATATTGAGTTATTGTTTTTTTTACCAAATTTTGACTCTTTAGTAGTTATAAACGGGGCACGAGCGATCACCCCCCCAAAATCTAACAATTTCAAAGTGAGCTCTCTTAGTGTAATTTAACTGAAGTCATGATTTTAGCTGATTTTCCAAGTGTAAAAAACTGAAAATTTGTTTTACGCAAGAGCTTAAATTTCAATTTTATTGTATAAAAATTCTAAGATTTAGAAAATTTCCCCTATGACATCCAATTTTTACATATCACCCACACACACCCACGCACACCCATACCCACACCTACACAGATTTTCTTCCGGTCTACTTCCGGTCTTCTTCATGTCTACTTCCAGTCCACTTCCGGTCTACTTGACAGGCACCTGTGAGTTTTTCCAGTTTTTTTTAAGTATACAAGTACTAGTTCTAAGCCATACTTGGTACGAGGCCTATTGTTTATATTAATTTAAGCACAATGGAAAAACCTATTCAACAAACGTTGAGACGTTTATATAAGAACGATGGAACGTACTGTGATACTCATCTTCACGATTAGTCAAACGTAGCATTCATTCGCTGTTCATATTTTCCGACCTTAAATTCTAGTAATTATGTATTTTATCAAACAATAGATTAAATTAAATACCAAACATTATCGAGAAGCAATTCTCAAAACATTATACTAAAATATTAACATTATAATAAGTGTCCTTGCATAGCCATTTCAGTCTTCAAACTGCTTCCAACGGCTTCCGCTTGCTTTTCAATAAAATCTAAGTTATGTGATGTTCAATTTACGGTGCTAGCATGTCTCACTACTACACAAAAAAATCCTACAGAAGTTTATTTTTCCTAGAGGTCTGAGACACCAAAACCCATATAATACTAACTATCCTCATCGTTGCGATGTAAAAAGAAACATGAGTGTCTGTGTTGTAAGTAGAAGAGCCAAAAAATCGCATGTCATAGCTTTTGATGTTATCTGTAAAAAGCATAACAAGAGCAAGGATCATGTCGAAAATAAACTTGTAGAAGACGAGGCTTGCATCATGAAGCCTCGAGATGCTTTGAGTTGCTGTTTTAAGTCCACTTTATGCACAGTAAGGCTAATCGGGACTGGACCTACAGTTTAAAGTGGGATCCGAACCACTTGTGCCTCCACCGGGTATCGAACCCGGGATCCCTTGATTACAAGTCAATGACGCTACCACTGCGCCATGGGGGAGAGACCCTATGAAGCCTCGAGGATGGCAGCTTCTAATTAGCTCCGTATTAATCAACTAATTCTCTTGCCTTCTTAAACCCGAAGGTTTAGCAACAAAAGCCTTCCATCTCTCAATTTTGTATTTAATTCTGTGCAAATCACATGCCTGGAAGCTTGCGCATATCACCCTTACTGTTTATTCAGCTTTTAACCTTAACTATTAATCATGCATTTTTATTGCATGTTTCCCATGTCAACACAAAATATATATTTTCGCTTGGATTAATTTTAACTATGAGGATGAGAATTTAAGAAAGAGTAGAGATAGAGAGAATACCATAACAAATAGCTTCTAAAATTTTAAGATATATCCTACCATATTCTACATATTCAACGAATTCATTTGATTACAATGCAACAACGTTTTATTATTACATCATATGTTTCAATATTTTCATAGTCATCCAAACATTTGACAAAACATTTTTTTTTAGTTACGAAGATAGAAAGAGAAAAAAAGTGGTTGAATAATTTCGAGAAGTATTTCTTAATAGGGGACAATGTTTTTATTTTTTTTATTTCTTTCTTTCATGTAACCACTATGTTATCAATGGGAACAAGGCAAGACCAACATTACCACTATGTTATTGTGTTGAAGGGGATTTTTCCATTATCAATTGTGTCCACACACAAAACTTAGTACCTGTCTGCATCCATACCTATATCAAAAAATTCGAACCATGTCTCAGCCCCTTGTAACTTATTTAATTATTTACACTTGTGCTTGTATTTGCTCTCTTCGGGTTTAAGAAATCTAGAGAATTAGTTAGTTAGTTGTTTCCCACTGCACTATTTGAATTTTGAATAATCACATGTTAGTTATAAACGCATCGTTGACATCCTGTCATATCATATATGTGTTTGGGTTGAAGCTTCGTATCTGACCGAAACATTTCTTTTCTTCTTTTTCTTGTTATCTGCTTTCTATATAGAATATTAGAAACAACACATTTCCATTAACAGTATTTCATGTTATGCAAAACATTTAAGTTTATACACAATCGGGGGTGGGATTGCAACAACATTACCACTACGTCATCCGACAAAGGTCAGAATCGGTATTGTTATATTTTATTGCTCAGGTCATTTTTTTTTTTTAGTATGTACAGCTATAGGTAAACATAGTAACTTAAGCCTTCGGAGTCGTAAACCAACAAATGTACACATCTGTTAACTGCCTTGTGTTGGGGGAGGGGGGGCAATTGTAGCTGTATTATTGATGTGACATTCTTAACAGGGTTCGACCATGGTCCGCCTATGGTACCTGATAGACGACACCTTTGGGTTTCATGGTGATGGTATTTTATTTATATATCATGCGAGGTTAGGAATGTGATGAGTTGTGTGATGATGCTGTCTGTTACCGCGTTTGACTCATACCAATCGTCCGTATATCGTCTCCTTCCTTCCCTCGCCTCATGAAGCTCGTCCATCCTATCGGCCAACTTTTTGCTTGCAGCCCTAAAAAGAGAATCGGGATTCTGCAAGTTTTTCATACCGCTTATTTTGCGAAGATTGTCCATAAGAATCATCTCGCACGGTGGACGAAATTCAGGCGCTATTTTGCTTAAGTCGATGAGCCTCGCGACATCCTCACCTCCGTCGAATGTGTACGCAAAAATCTTGTGCAGCAGTTCGAGTGGTAGGTCGGTTATACGAGTTATCATTTTCACAAGGTGTTATTTAAATAGAAGTTTCTCGGTATTTATATATAAATTTTCTCAGGGAAAAATAAAAAACGCACAATCAAGTCAAAATTCAATAAGATTCTATTTACTAGAAAAAAAAACACTTTTAAACTTACGATAATTGATAGAATGTAACTTAAAAGACAATAGTTATAATTATAATATTTTTTCAGCTCTGGTATTTATATATAAATTTTCTCGGGAAAAATACAAAATTCAATACAAATACAAATTCATACAAATTCAATCTGTATCAAAAACAACTTGAACCACCTTCAAAATAAAATAATTGTAGCTATTACGATAAAATTTTCAGCTATGTCATTTATACAGAATTTCCGGAGACAAGAAGTAACATCTGATCACATCAAAACTCAATCTGATCGAAATTACTATTAAAAAAATCACTTGATACATTTTTCTAAACTTAAAATAATAAAATAGTATGTAGCTTTAAAATAAGTTAAATACTTAACTTTTAACACTGCAACAACACATCCGTACTCTTCAAAACACTCTCACGATACTGACTGATCTGTAATGCGAAAACCCTTTAAGTAACCTAGTTAGAGTTGGCCTGTAAGTGCTTCTGGTACATGTAGTTACTTGAAAAAGCAAATATTGGGTGTATAAAAATAGCATTCTTGTGAAAAAGTAAAAAATCAACCTCATTTCCCCGTTGAATTAGCTGTAAATGCTTCTTCAAGGTTAACAAAGCTCTGGCGTGTGGTCCTACGTCACCTACAATCCTCTGTAAGGTTCGTGTTGTCCTATAAATTGTCGATATACATGCTAAGTCCCTAGTTACAGCCTAAGATTTTAGCTTCAGTAAATGTATTTCAGTCCTCGGAGACTTATAGTGATTGTAGTAAAAATAAACCTCGTATAACTACTGGAGTTAAGTCAATCACTCAAAAAAGCCAATAATACTTGAAAAATACCTTGAAAAAGGCTGTAAAGCTAAATAATTCTTCTAGCATAGAAATAAAAGTTTAGCAAGTGGATCAAGCCATCTGTTAACTTCGTATTGTTATTATATTGTTATATTTAAGGGAAAAAGAAACAATGTTGGTAAGCGTTCAGTTATGGCTCTGTTGGTAAAGGGGTTTCAGTCCTCATAGACACATAATTACTTTAGTTACAGTAATAGTTTGGCCTCGTGTAAGGGCAAATAGTCGAAATGTTAAACATTTCGTGTACTTTATCCAGTAAGCCTTAGCTAAAATTACAATAACAGCATTACAGACATAAAAATTAAGCAAGCTTTGATATTCTAGTGGCAGATAATAAGTATAAAATATCCTTTAAAATACTCTGAGGGATAGTTATGGGTTATCTGAGATCGAAATTTTCAAGGCCTCTCTCTTGCATAAATAGGCTCTAGAATTCACTAAGCCTCAAAATAATATTGGGTACATGAGATAAAAAGCAGATGGAGAGTGGTGCGATCGCATCATCTCCAAAATATATAGAGCCCTACAGTAGTTATGTACCCCCGTTGAAGTCGATAAATCAATTGATTGGAAAAGATCGATCAAAGATCAATTGATGACGCAGCAGTTTTTTTTTATGACGTCATAAAATGGGCGGGGCTTATTTTGTAAAGATGATTGTGATTGGTTGTGACGTCATAAATGGGCGGGGCTTATTTTGTAAGGAGTGTTTTGATTGGTTGAAGGAATTCGGGTTTTTCCCGCGGGAGTTTCCGGCGTCTGAAAACAGATGGCGTTGATGAGTCAGAAAGTCTGGGGTGGGGAGGAGGAAAAGTACGCGGTGACGGTTGGTTTTCTCGGAATTGGAGTACGTGTTTTCGTGGTCTGAAAACAGATGGCGTTGATGAGTCACGGGTTTTTCCAGTGACGGTTGGTCGGTAGTTTCCGGTGTCTGAAAACAGATGGCGTTGATGAGTCAGAAAGTCTGGGGTGGGGAGGAGGAAAAGTAGGCGACGCGGTGACGGTTGGTTTTCTCGGAATTGGAGTACGTGTTTTCGGGGTCTGAAAACAGATGGCGTTGATGAGTCAGAAATTCTCGGAATTTGGGTGTTTCCGTTGTTTGAAGATAGATGGCGTTCATGAGTCATTGTTGGGAGGAGGTGTTTTTCTCGGGCGACCGTTGATGAGTTTGAAATTCTAGGAATTGGGTGTGGTCTGAAACATGCCCGAACATGTTATAGATTGATGAGTCATTCTGGGGAGGAGATGTTTTTCTCGGGCGGCCGTTGATGAATTTGAGTGATGGAGAAACGGCAAAAAGAGAAAAAGGAGAGAGAGCGTCTAGATGTAAAGAAAATAAATAGAGTAAAAAAAGTAGGTTTCACGGAGGGGGTGACTGTGCATAGCGTACCAGGGCAGGAAGAAGATAGGAGAGGCACGTGGGCGTTGGATGCTCTGCGCAAAACAATGCGCGCCGAATATAATTCGAAAATACGTCACGGAGACAGTACTATATAAAAAAGAAAAATTGTGTACGTACCGCAGAACTGTTGATCGAAGCCTACCGACCGGAGATCATAACCGAGACTGGCACATCTGTTGCGAGAGTGAAGAAAATTGAAAAGGTAAGAGACAAATATTTAGTTTTAATGTTCTACCTAGAACAATGCAAATCGCTGGTCAAATACTATTATCACCTTCACACAGTGAGAATCGTAAACATAAATACATCTTTCTTTTGAAGCAGACAGCTTGAAAGGTGTGAAAATAAAAAACGGTACCTGTGTCATCAACAGTTTAATGCAGAAGAGGATGACGTTTAACAGTGATCGATGGTGGGGGGGTCGGCTCCCGGTCCTCTTCTGCTGGGTTGGGAGAGGGGGCGTATAGCGTCCATCCTCCTCTTCTTCAACCACATCTTCTTCCTGCTCTGACAAAACAGGAGAAACAGTAGAAGAAATAGAAGGAGAAACAGGAGGCACCAGTTGGCGCTGCCGATTGGCTATATCGTCATTTCGGTTACGCATTCTGAAAAACAAAATATAAGAATTAGAATATATTCCGTTCAATGTAGATATCGGCTAGAAAGAAAAGTTATCAGATATGTAGCATATATAATCGGAAAAACAGCATGCTATAATAAACGATGTTATCAGAAATAAACTGAAAAATCATTACCTAGCTCTATACCGACGGAGATTGGCGTGGAGCCTTTCCCTGTTCCGGGTACGTCGAGCCCGGAAAATAGCGGAGGCACGCTGTTGGGCCTCCTCAATTCTATTCTCTTCCTCCAGGTACCGCTCAATGTACCTCGTAGCCTCTGCGAAATGCGCAGCGCCTTCAGAGCCTGCCTGATGTCGATAATATGCATTTCGCAGTGCCTCCCCGTGATGGAGTATGTGTTCCTGAAAATATGTGTGAATTAATATATGAAAGTGATTAATTTGTGCAAAACATAATGAACATATTTTCTGTCTAATTTCAGATGTCGACACTCCTTCTCGGATTCAATTTGATGTATGGCGATATTAAGGAGACAACAGCAGGTCCGACAGAACGAAGGAACTTATGGAGCAAAACACATGCAAGACAGGTTGAAAAACACATCGGCAATTATGTGAATTTCTGTGAAGAAAATGGACTGGCGGAAGAGTTATTGGCAAAATTAGAAGAGACATGTAAAGATATCGAGGTATCGGTGGACTGTTTGGTCAAAATATTTACTTACATTGTTGACAAGAAACGAGATGCGCCAGTGTTTGGCGATTTTGTAGAGAATATACAAAGAGCGCAATATGTACCTTCCCATCTATCTTTAAGAATATGTTTCGAATTGATGGAGGTGTTTAAAGGTGTGAGAAATGAGAAGGGTGAAAATAAGAAGACAGGGGGAACAGGGGAAAATATACATGAACGAATGATGGAGATGTTGAAAAAAAGAAAACTGAACGAGTAACAAACACATACTAATACACTAACATCTACCAGTAGTGTAACAAAATATGTAAAAATATCTAATAACCTGTAGTACGAGTTGAAATAAAAAGTTTGTATATGTAGAAAACTTGTAATTTTCTGTAGAAGTTCAATGTGTTAATAAAAGATTTTGTACAGAACAATATTGTTTTTGTATATAAATAGTATTATATTAGAATGCCTAACACAGGATAAAAACCCCAAAAGTTTAATGAAAAAAGTACCACGAATCCTGAAATTAACTATGTTTTGATAAAAGAGGTACCGGATTCGAAACCCTCCAGACATGGTTCGAATCCTGGAATTGCCAATGTTTGCATAAAGAAAACCAGGATTCGAAACCCACTCAGGTATGGTTGCGAATGTCGCCGGAGACCCTGGATTCGAATCCTGCAATTAACTAAGGTTCCCTAAAAACATGTTTGATTCTGCTCAGGTATGGTTGTGAAATGTAAAAGGGTACTTACAACATGTAATAAATCTTGGCCATCCATGTTGCTGCCCAGATGAAAAGGAGATGAACTGGAGGGAAGGATGCCTGCAGAAGGAATTATATCCACTTCCTTATAGACACACACATCTGCAATTATTTTTTGCAACGTACGTTAGAAGTCTGCATATGAGATCACGACGTTTTTGTGAGGCACAACAGTTCCTTGATAATTTTCACAGAAGTTCCTTGTTTCGTGTCAGCACATGTTCTTCGAACAAGACTTCCTTATAGAGACGGACATCTGGTATCATTTTTTGCAACGCGGCCCAGATGAAAAGGAGATAAACTGGAGGGAAGGATGCCTGCAGAAGAAATTCTATCCACTTCCTTATAGAGACACACATCTGCATTTATTTTTTGCAACGTAAGTTAGTCTGCATATGAGATCACGACGTTTTTGTGAGGCACAACAGTTCCTTGATGAATTTCACAGAAGTTCCTTGTTCCGTGTCAGCACATGTTCTACGAACAAGACTTCCTTATAGAGACGGACATCTGGTATATTTTTTTGTAATTGATGATTTTCACAGAAGTTCCTTGTTCCGTGTCAGCACATGTTCTACGAACAAGACTTCCCTATAGAGACGGACATCTGGTATAATTTTTTGCAACGCGGTTTCCTAATTTCTTTATTTGCAATCGTAGACCCCCCTTCCGACCACTCTAATGAAAGGTCTCGGCGTGCAGATTACGAACATGTAATCAGATTCGCTCTACGTCAATTAGGGGAGGAGCTAGAGGGATTTGAAGATTTCGATTTTTTCACTTTTTTTTTTTTTTTTTTTTTTTTTTTTTTTTTTTTTTTTTTGCGAAAATTTAAAATCGCTGTAGCTCGGCTCCTAATTGAGCTAGGAGGGTGATCGATAGCTTGTCGGACTCGGAGTGAAGGCCTCTTTCCGGTGAACCAGGTTTCATTGTTCTAGGACCGGTGGTTTCCTACTTTCTTTATTTTCAATCGTAGACCCACCTTCCGACCACTCTAACGAAAGGTCTCGACGTGCAGATTAAGAATATATAATCAGATCCGCTCTACGTCAATTAGGGGAGGAGCTAGAGCGATTTGAAAAGTTCGATTTTTTTACCATTTTTTTCTGCGATAATTTAAAATCGCTGTAGCTCGGCTCCTAATTGAGCTAGAAGGGTGATCGATAGCTTGTCGGACTCGCAGTGAAGTCCTCTTTCCGGTGAACCAGGTTTCATTGTTCTAGGACCGGTGGTTTCCTACTTTCTTTATTTTCAATCGTAGACCCACCTTCCGACCACTCTAACGAAAGGTCTCGACGTGCAGATTACGAATATATAATCAGATCCGCTCTACGTCAATTAGGGGAGGAGCTAGAGCGATTTCAAAATTTCGATTTTTGCAACTCATATGAGTCAGGAAGACATCTGCGTTGAATAACAGAATGTGTCACTGCTAAAAACCATCTTGTAAAGACGGTTAATTGATTCCGAGAATTTACATGAGCCTTCGTATCAGTCAGGAAAACATCTGCTGAAGACGTTTGACGATTTCTGAGAATTTTACATGAGTTGTCATATCTGCCAGGAAAACATCTGGTGAAGACGGTTAACTAGCCGCAGTAGAACCGTTAGGAACGGGAATAACTGCTTTGTCATGCTTGCGTATATAAAGAAAGGCGTTCTCTCCACAACACAGTGTTCGTGAAACAGTCATCGTACGATCATGGATGTACAGTTATCCGCTGACGATCTGTTAGCACGTTATCGTGATGGATATTACACAACACATGGACAGTTGCGGGAAGTGTTGACGATCATCGCGCCAAAAATCATCGCGGGAGAAAGTATCTCCCTAGTAGAGGAATATGACCGTCTACTACAGACCGTGACATCATTCGTACCCGATCTTACCGGAGAAGGATGGAGAGATATTTCCGAAGAGTCGCCAGGCCCGTCATCGACACCTGATCCTGTATCCAGAGTTGCCGAGGAGAAGCAGATAGCCGTCACATCACCAGGAACTTCCAGAAACACCGCATCCGGATCAGACCCGGAACCTTTACCAGGACCGTCATGGAGACCGGACCCTTTACCCTCAGCAGAACCGTTATCCCAAAATGCTTCTGTATCAGATAGAAGAGGTAAGAAAAGAAAACGTGATACAGTGCCTCGTGAACAAATAGGGAACATAATATTACATAACATTCAAGAACGTGAATATCCCAAATTCCGTTCCAAAGGACGTCGTGTGGAATTCAGTTTCTCGCACCCTCCAGAAAATGTCGATCCTCACACATGGATCCGTGAAGGTGTCGAAAATCTTCTCACCTAGGTTAAGAAAGACACCAAGGATGAAGACAAGATAGGTTTAACTCTATCTAACATATCTGACCCCACCGTGAAAGATATTTACATCGGGTGGCATAGGTGTGACCAGTTACAAAGTGATATGGTGTGGAACATCATGTACAAAATATTGCAAAGTGCGAAAACCTTCACTGCTACAGATCGCTTAATTTTGCGAGCTGACCATGTCAACATACCTGTCGGAGGTGGGGGTAAGCGAACATATTGTTTACCTAATTACATATTAAGCACGCAAAAAAGAAGTATCGTCGGTGTGCCGAATAGAAAGAAACCACTCTGTTTAGCTGAAGCTCTGGTCATAGGGAAGGCCCATGCTGATAATGACCCGTCCTATTCACAGTATAGAAGAAATAGAAATCTTCTCAAACCTGTTTTCGAACTTATGCGCAAAGCAGATGTAGATCTCACAGACAATGCGTGTGCAGGAAGTGGAATTCCCGAACTGAGAAAATTTCAGCAAGTGCTTACAGAATATAAAATTGTTGTATACAACAATCTTCGTGATGTTAAAGATGTTTTGTTTGAAGGAGTGGTTGAAAATGCTTCCAGATTTATATACCTTCTTTATGATAACCTCAGACAGCATTATGATGTGATAGTGAACCGTGTTGGAGCATTTGCGGCAAAACAAGAATGTCGCGGGTGTAACGAACTCATATTTCAAAAAGCTCATAACCATCTGTGTAAACAATTATGTTCTATGTGCCGTTCAACTCCACCGTGTGTGCCTGAACAGGGTGTTCGCAGAATATGTCAGACATGTCACAGAATTTTCAAAAATGGGAACTGCTTTACAAATCATGTTTCTACACCATTCCGAAACGGTACAGTCTGTAGTGAAATCCAGCAGTGTCCCCGATGTTTCAGAATTATTCTAACACACAATACATATGAAAAAGTGCATAAATGTAACATGAAATACTGTACCGTATGCAACTGCGTGAAACCTATAAATCATTTCTGCTACATGGCTATACCAAAACCTAAACAGTATTCAAAATTTCTATATATATTTTACGATTTTGAATGTTACACAGATATTCCTCACTCCGAGAAAGAGAGAACTTTTCTTCATGTTCCTAATCTTATTGTGGTGCAGACGGCCTGTCACGCATGTTACAAAAAAGAGGATCTAACGGTTCCATGTTCTGTTTGTGGAACAAGAGAGTTTATATTCTGGGATGACCCTGTAGACACATTCCTGTCCTACCTGGAATTGCAACATAAGTTTTCCAACATAACCATTTGTGCACACAATGCACGAGGTTACGATTGCACGTTTCTATTACGAAGAATGCTGGAAAGAGAAATGAAACCTCGTGTGATCTTAGACGGTACCAAAATCATCAGTATGTCATACCAAAATCTTCATTTTGTGGACAGTCTCAACTACGTTCAGACAAATCTTGCAGGATTTTCCAAACTTTTCGGTTTGCCTGTTCAGAAAGGCTATTATCCGCATCTGTGGAACACCTACAAGAACAGAAATTACATAGGACCGATGCCTCCTCCTTCTGCATACGGCTATGAATATATGAAAACAGTTGAAGATCAGCACCGTTTTATGTCTTGGTATGACATGGAATGCAGCAAAAATGTACCTTTCAACAACAAAAACCAACTACTCCAATACTGCATCAAGGATGTTACCCTGTTGAGACAAGGATGTTTGAAGCTGAGACAGAATTTCCTAGACATATGCAAGATCGACATTTTCAAGGATTGCCTCACAATAGCATCTGCCTGTTCACTAATTTACAGGCAGAAATTTATGCCGGCTAACACTATAGGAATAATACCTAAAGGAGGTTACCATCATGCAGATCAGATGTCCAAGTTCGCATTGAAATGGTTAACCTACGTGGAAGAACAAAATGATGTAATACTTCTTCACGGCGGACGTACTCGTGAAAAATATGTCATAGGAGGGCGTTACAGAGTGGACGGCTATCACGAGGAGACGCAGACGGTGTACGAGGCGCTTGGATGCTACTGGCATGGTTGTCAACGCTGCATATCAATTAACAGGGATATGTATCCGAAAGGTGACGGAGAAGATGAAACCGTTCAGGATACTAACAGTGACAAACATAGTGACATGTTGAACACTGCAGCCTTCAGATACGAGACAACGTGCCGTAAACTTGAGGCTCTACGTTCTGAAGGATACCGTGTCGTTACAATGTGGGAATGTGATTTCAAAAAAATATTGCAAGCAGATCCTGAACTCGATAGACATCTATCCACGCATCCTATCGTTTGCTGCATTCCTTTAAATCCACGAGACGCCTTATATGGAGGAAGAGTTGAAACAGTCAGGACGTATTACAAAATCAAGGAAAATGAAAAATTACAGTACTATGATTTTACAAGTTTGTACCCTTATGTGAACAAATACTCTGCCTATCCTGTCGGACATCCTACCATATTTCTAGGAACTTCTATTCCTTCGGTAAATGAGGTTCTGAACATGGAGGGGCTCATAAAATGTACTATTCTGCCACCAAAAGCCCTTTTACATCCTGTTCTACCTACAAAAATGCATGGAAAACTGATGTTTGTCTTGTGTAACGAATGTGCTATCAGATTAAAATGTGAAGGTACATGCAGCCATTCCGATGAACAACGCACATTTTCGGGGACTTGGGTCATCGCCGAGGTGCGTAAAGCGTACAGTTTAGGCTACAGAGTACTGTCAGTGTCGGAAGTGTGGAAGTATGAAACATCGAAGTACGACCCTCTCACAAAAACTGGAGGACTTTTTGCTGGTTATGTCAACACCTTCTTGAAAATAAAACAGGAAGCGAGCGGTTGGCCTTCATGGTGTCAGAACGACGAGGATAAGAAGAAGTACATACAGAAATATTTCGATAAGGAGGGTATTCTATTGGAAGAAAACAGTATCGAAGTCAATCCTGGTAAACGTACTCTGGCTAAACTTTGCCTTAATTCTTTATGGGGCAAGTTCTGTCAACGGGACAACCTTTCCCAGACGACCATCATCAAGGAATCGAAAGATTTTCTGGATAAAATGACTGACCCAAATATAATGATTGGAGGAGTCGTATTCATCAATCAGGACACCGTTTTAGTGAACTGGAAATATGTTGAAGAGGCTGTCAGTCTGAACAGGAAAGTAAATGTTCCTATCGGAGACTTCACAACATGCCATGCTCGTCTGAAACTGTATGAACTTCTCGAAAAATTGGATGATAGGATATGTTATTGTGATACAGATTCTGTAATTTACGTAGATAGTCCTGAAATGGAATATCATCCCCAGACAGGTGACGCACTAGGAGAACTCACCGATGAATTGGCAGATTTCGGACCCGATGCAGTTTGTGAACAGTTTGTTTCAACGGGACCGAAAAGTTACAGCATGAAAATAACAAAACCGTTCTCCGAACCGCAGTATATCTGTAAAGTGAAAGGAATCACATTGAATACCTCCACATCGGAATTGGTCAATTTTGATACCATGTGCGACATGATAAACAATGAACAACCTGAAGTTATGGTCGAAAATATTTTCAGAATCAGAAGAACAAAACAGTTCCAAGTAATCAGTACATATGAAAAAAAACTGTTTCAGCCAGTATTGTTGAAACGACGATTCGATCATGAACATTTATCGTTTCCTTTCGGATATTGTGCAGACTAAAATATGCCTGTAGTGGTCCAGAGTTTGAACCCTTCTTCGGATAGTCAGTGTATAAAATGTGTTTACAATGTGCCAGATCTTCATTTTCTCCAAATCTCCAGTATAAAACATGTTTCCTAAACTTTCCCATCCTTTCACCATGATGGTCTGCGGGGCATCAGGAAGTGGAAAAACTACTTTTGTGACAAATATAGTCGACTCCATCGTTCATCTTGTCGAAGGACCCGTCAAGAAAATCGTATGGTGTTACGATCAGGAAAACAGTATTCCGCAAAATCTTCGAGATGTGCAATATCATAAAGGGATCGTCGATTGGCAGTCGTGGAACGGAAAAACCCCTACTCTCATAATCCTGGATGATCTTATGATGGTTGCTCAAGGAGAAAAAGTAGCCGACCTTTTCACAAAAGGCAGTCATCACAAAAACATTTCGGTGGTGTTCATAACACAGAATCTTTTTCATCAAGGGAGAAATTGCAGAGACATTTCGCTGAACGTAAAGCATTTTGTTATTTTTAAAAATCCGCGAGATATGAACCAATTCACTGTGTTTGCACGACAACTTCATCCTCACCGCATGAAGGAACTCGAAAAAGTATATATAGATGCTACCACTCAACCTTTCAGTTATTTGTATATTGATCTTTCACAGTCAACACCGGATCCTTTACGTTATCAGACAGACATTTTTAACCAGAATTACTCAACTGCATATCTTCCTCAGGAATGTTTAAAACTTCGAGATGAGGAGAACGAGGAAGACACGTACCAAATCACGTTCTAACAGGAATAGACATTCGTCTTCTTTCAAGAAACATTCACCTTTCTTGCACGTGTTGAAAAATTCACCGACCAAAATCCGTAAATCATTATTGAAAAGTGCTCCGAAAAAGACAATTCGTTTCATCAGCGAATGCTGCCTGAACGTTTTAAAAGGAAACGTGAAGATTAAACCGTCCACAAAACGTCGTCTGACACCTTACAAGTCGGTCTTACGCAATCTCGTGAAACCGAAAGTGAACATCGAAAAAAGAAGAAAACTTCTTGTGCAGAAAGGAGGATTCCTACCCTTACTTCTAGGGTCTTTGTTATCGGGTCTTCTCGGTACTCTCATTCCTCATTGAAAAATGGCATCTTCTTACAAAAAGATGATCGCCCTTTCACCGGAACAACTAGCACGTATTCGCGGTTCCGACTTATCTGTAACTCAAAAATTATCTGTTCTGGATAAGAAAATGAATGATATTCTGAAAATGAAAAATATAACAGACGATCAAAAATGGCGGCTTTACAGAAAAGAACTGGACGAGTATTTATATCTAAGTCGAAAATCCCAAGAACCATTACAAATTCCTATTGTTCAAGATAACGACGGTTCTTCTACTATTTCGCCAGGATCGACGTATTTTCCTCCGAACCTAGCAGAGACGTTACCCCGTAATACACGTCATCAGTTACAAAATATCATCGACGAGTACCAATCTACGGCTCAACATTTGATAGACGAACGTCAGGAAAAAACACTTCCTGATCCGAAGACGTTGAACTTCTCAGCGTCGTCAACGGAAAGCCCTGGACCGTCTCATCGACAGAAACAGAAAAAGAAGAAGAAAGTGGCCGTCCGTGTTTCCAGAAAAACTACACCTTTTCTGAGAACACCTGACGCATACAAGCTGGTTCCTCTGAGAAAAAGCCGTAGACAGAGAGATCAGTCATGGGAGTCCCTAAGTTAAAACACGATAAAATCCTCACCAAAATATATTACGATCCCCGACACAGGGCTTCATTCTCATCTGTAGATCGTTTATGGAACGCGGTACGGGATAAAAATATATCCCGCAATACGGTGAAAAAATGGTTGATGCACCAGGAAACGTACACTCTCCACAAACCTGCGAGAAAAAGGTTCCTCCGGAATCATTACAATGTGTGGAACATAGACATGCTTTGGGAAGCTGATCTCAACGACATGACTTCGATACAAAAACATAACGATGGATACAGATATCTTCTGACAGTGATCGATGTATTCTCAAAATATGCTTTTGCATTACCGCTAAAAAATAAAACAAGCAATTCGGTAACCGAAGCTTTCAAAACTATTTTCGGACGAAACAGACGAAAACCCGTCACACTACAGACCGACCAAGGAACGGAATTCACGAATTCTACATTCCAGAAGTTCTTAAAAAATAAAGATGTAAATTTTTCGATCGCTTCAAATTATCCTGTGAAAGCAAGTGTAGTGGAACGTTTCAACAGAACATTGAAAGAACGAATGTGGAAATATTTCACATCGAAACAAACAAGACGTTACGTAGACATTTTACCGCAACTTCTCGAAGGTTACAATACAACTATCCACAGTTCCATAGGAATGGCACCTCGAGATGTGAACGAGTCTAACGTTTACATCGTGTGGAAACGTCTCAACAAAGCTGACAAACATATTTCACAGCCATCTTCAGATCTGAATGTTGGTGATATCGTACGAATCTCCGTCGTCAAAGGACATTTCGAGAAGGGATACGAACAATCGTGGTCACGAGAACTTTTCAAAATCCACTCCCTTGTTCAGCGATCACCTGTACCTGTATACATATTAGACGATTTAAATGAAGAACCTGTAAAAGGTACATTTTACAAACATGAACTGCAAAAAGTTTATTCGGATCCTGACGAAGAGTATAAAATTGATAAGATTTTGAACAGCCGGGGAAAAGGTAAAAATTTGGAATACCTGGTTCGCTGGCTCGGATATCCACCTAGTTTCGATTCGTGGATCAAGGCATCTTCCGTAAAACAGTTATCAGAAAAATAATTTCCAAAACATATTTATATCAAAATATATCGTCACCACGATCCAGTGAATTCTTTGTGTTCGACGAGAATGGACGATAATTTCTATGTTTACCTTCCGTCATCTGCATCGGAGAATTATTTTCCGAACAACACGCTGACCCATTTCAACGTAAAACTTGCAAAACGGATCGATCTGTCTCCAGAATTGTGGGAAGTCGGATTAGCAGAACTGCATTATTCAACTCTATACGACAATGTTTTGGAAACAGATTACGGAACGGTGACGTTTCCTGTTCGGACGTATGCAAGTGCTGAGGACCTGATCTCTACCATCGAAGAATCCCTTCCCAACGACCTGGAAATACGGAGAAACGTTCTTAAACAATTCTGGCATTTTCTGTTGGAAGCGCAATGGGACGCGTCGGGATCTTCTGTTTCTACGGATAATACACTCTATATTAACGAGCAGCCATTTTATTTTCCTGCAGCAACATATACAATAGAGGAGTTCATTCAGTTCCTGAAAACAAACCCTGCTAACGCCGTTGTTCCTACTCATCTCAGATTTTTCTTTAAAGAGGCTGTGAACAAACATCTGTCCGTGATAGGGGTTCCCGATCCTGAATTGGAAGGTGTTCCAACAAATACTGTTACACCCATAGACGAAACTGATGACTACGCTAAATTTCGATATGACGTATTGAAATCTATTTATTCTACGCACGTAGTGTCCAATAACGTCGTGGATAAAAACCCCTACATATTCATTTATTCCGATCTCGTGAAACAGCAATTGGTCGGAGGAGAAATGCTACGTCTTTTACGTCTTGCCCGAAAACAGTATTCGGAAACAGAATCATCTTGCACAGTACCCGTAGCCCATCATACATTTAATCCGATTCATTACGTTTCTCTGGATAAAGGTTCTTTCGAAACAATAGAAATTGCGATGTATGATAGAAAAGGATATTTTCTGCCTTTGAGAAACGGCTCCGTACCTACAATAGCTGTTTTACATTTTCGTAGGAAAGCAAAGTCCTTTTAAAAATCAGTAAGGAATCATTTTGCTCAGTCTATGTCGAAAAGCTGATGAATCACCATGAATTCGCAGACCGAATATTACAGTAATCAGATCCGTGGGGGAATTGGACCCATCTATCGTTCAACTAGAATTCAAAAAGGGAGAGGATTGGGGTCTCTCTTCGCAGGACTCTTTAGAATGGTGAAACCTCTACTCTGGAGTGGTGCAAAAGCGATCGGAAAAGAAGCTTTGAAAACAGGCGCTAACATTGTCACCGACATTGCAACAAGCCAGCAAACTCCAAGAACTATCGTTCGTCAACGTGTACGTGAAGCGGGTCAAAATCTTCAAAGTAAAGCACAACGGAAAATCGACTCTCTGGTAGGTTCCGGTATAAGAACAAAACCTGCAACAAAAATTGCTCAGTCGATGTTAAAACGTTCAGCCACCCGTATTAGAACATCTGCGATCCGTAAAAAAAGCGCATCCAAAAAGCGGAGAAAAACATCCACAAAATCTAGGACAACACGCAAAAGGAAAATTAAACAGAAGGCGGCAGGAAAAGATATTTTTGGATAATGATGGAGAATAACACTTGCATGATCTCACAGTTCGATCTTTTCAGCAAAAAACCTATTCAGCAAAATGTCGAAAAAACTTACACGGTCGCCTACAAGCCTATCACTTCCATCGATAATCAGAACATACTTCAATTTGCCGTTCCGCCGGCAGGAACAGATTTTCTAGATCTTTCATCTGCCTATCTCCGTCTGCTAACGCAGATGGTCAATCAAGATGGGTCTCCCATGAGTGCTTCCGAACCTTCCAACGCCCTCACAAAAAACTGCGGGGTCGTAAATTATCCTCTCCATTCACTTTTTTCACAAGTTACAGTGGCTCTCAACGGTATCGCTGTAACAGTTGCCGATAACAATTACGCATATAAATCAATCTTCGAAGCAGAAATCAATTACGGCAGCGATGCTGCGAACACGCATCTCACAAATGCCTTGTGGTACTTGGACACACCTGGACATCAAGATGCAATCACAGCCGACAACAAAGGTTTCACCACCAGAAAAGACTTTTTCCAGCACGTTCCGACAACCGGAAGTCCTACGGAAGTGTCTGCCGTAGTCGAACTTATGGGAAAACTGCACATAGATTTTTTCCACCATCCTAAATACCTGGTCAACGGCGTTGAAGTACGTATCGATCTAGCCAGGTCACGTGATGCTTTTTACATCTGGGGAGATCAGACTTCACCAACCACCAGAATAAAAATTTTAAAGGCTGTTCTCGAAATAAATCACATCATTCCTACTCCTACCACCAGTTTGGCCATAGACAGAGCACTCTCTTACGCTCCAGCCAATTATCCGTTCACCAGAAGCGTCATCAAAGCTTATTCTTACGTTGCCGGAACGCAGCAGATTTCGATCGATAATGCTTTTCAAGGTGCTTTTCCGAATGTTGTTCTTTTTGCTATGGTATCCACCGCCAGCTTTCTCGGAGACTCTAAGAAAAATCCGTTCGACTTTAGAAGTTTCAATCTATCTTCTTTCCATCTTGTGAAAAATGGAGAACTTGTACCTTACGAACCCTTGCGGGTCACCACAGGAGGAAACGGAGGATTGATAACACGTGCCTATCAAACTCTATTTTCCGGTACAGGCATTCACCACGCCAATTACGGACACCAGATCACAAGCAAAATGTTCGAGAACGGATCCTTTTTCCTGATTTTCGACATAACACCTGACTCTTCAGGAAACGACACGCACACCAGTCTCCAGGAACAAGGTATCATCGGAGCCGAGATGCAATTTTCTCCCCAGCTGTCGGAAAATATAACATGCCTTCTGTATGCTGAATTCGAATGTGCAGTAGATATAACAAAAGACAGAAGTGTTATCCTCCATCAGTGAGACCGAATTGTCTATAAATATGTGTGCTTGTGTTTCTGGCTCGCAGTGTTATCGAGACAGTTCTGACGTAGACATTATACTACCTGTGATGGAGAAACCTACCAAAGTGATAACCCGTACTATTAAGCATAGTAGTGTTTCTTCGAAAGTGACAACTTCAAAACCTGTGAACATACAATCGTTTCCCGAACTACTTGACAACAGCCCTGGGAGCATAGAAATAACCAAAGACAGAAATATTATTATAAACATATGAAAACATATGTAACGTGAGATGGGAAAACTCATCGAACTGTTAACCTGTGATGATATTTATAATAGTGATTCTTCGGAAGTACTGTCCGCCAAACCTGTTGACACGCAACCGTCCCCCAAAATATTAGAAGAATATCATCTTACTCTCATTTTACGTTTTCGGAAACATAGGCAGCATGAACACGTCGCAGATCAGGGAGATTCTATCTCAAAACTGTTCCACCAAGAACATTTTCTACGGTGTTTACTCGAGAGATCTTTTACCTCGGACGTTTCCTACCCCTGCTTTGATAATCGCAAACACTGACACTTCCAACTTCCAGGGTACACACTGGGTGGCCTTCTATTTTGGCAAAAACAATATTGCTGAATATTTCGATTCATACGGATTTCATCCTTTCTATCCAGAATTCGTAACTTTCCTGAATCGTCATTCCTCGGTCTGGACTTACAACAACATTCCCTTACAGGGGGTATTGGCCACGACGTGCGGACATTACTGTTGCGTGTATGCTTATTACAAAGCACGCCATGTTACGACCAAGGATTTCATTCAAGCATTTCCGCCCGGTGTCAGTAAAGATGGATATATCCTACACCGTTTTCGTCAGATCTTCAAATGTTTACCCCATTCCAAGTGCCCGAGAGGGGATCAATCGTGTTGCTCCATCCACACGATCCGGTGTCGTGTTATGCAAAAAGCTATATAAATGTGTGCTGCTGTAGCTTTCTCTCAGTGTCGTCGAGACAGCTCTAGTGAAAACATCATGGAGCCTACTAAGGATTCTACAATGGAAAAACACAATAAACTAGTGAAACGCATGACCCATCAGGATGATGCTTCCAAACGTAAAACCCGCAAACGTGTGCAGCCCCTCAAAATCGAAACTGTCCCTATCAAGAACGAACCGATGGACGAGGGGGTAGATGTGACTACAGACTGTGATTTCATGAAACGTCGTAGGGAGATCGGCTTTTCCCCAGATACAATCGAATGTCCTGGACTACACAACGTAGAGGCGTGTTTAGATCTCTATCTTGCTAACACATATTTTCTGAACAAGGAAAAAAACAAGTTCGTGGCAATAGGATTCGAAAAGCAATCCCCTTTCAATTTGGTGTGGGAGTTTTCGCAACAGGGGAGATCACCCGTACGCATCGATTCTAAGCAGATTAGAGAACTGTGGGCTTTGAAATCTGACTTACTGAATTACGTCGAAACAGGTCGTCGATTCAATTACTTGGTTACAGGAAATATCACCGTCAGTGCTGTAAATTTTTTCGGGAAACGTTGTATCTCGATGTATCAGCATCATTCATCCGATGCTTTTATTTTCACAGCCTCTGAACTACACTTATTTTTGTGTAACCTTTTTTGGCCTCTGCAGAAATTAAAGAACGAACGTTATCATAAATTGCAACCCGAAATGGAGGCTTTTGTATATTGCATCAAGAAAAATATGGTTTCAGAAAAAAAAGAAGTGCCCAATTTAGTGAACTATTTTTATATTCTTTGGTACAACGAACTGATGATTGAAATATATCTTGAGAACAATCTTGGGCAGACATTGACATTGTAAATAAGTTCTGTTACTTTCATGTATCTGATGTTGTAAGTAGCCATTGTAAATGAATCATTGTTCTTTTATGTATTGTACATCAACCGCTGTTATTTTATGTATTGTAATATAACCCTTCAGGTATTGTAAACCTTTCATATTCAATTGTAAATACAACATTTGTGTTATGCTATGTATTTAAACCCATATTACCGATTGTAAATAAAACATTTGTATATTTTAAAAAACTCTTTTATTTCTTGTACTTATTACAATAGAAACTGTACATCTTCCAGACATTTTCAACTGCACAGGTTTTTTTTACATTTTCACATTTGCTATGTTCTTTGCATCTTCCTGAAATGTTTTTCACACTATTCAATTTTGGACATTCAAGTTCTTCGATGTTACGTACGGATATTTTATTTTTACCTTTTTTTCCAAGTAATTTTTCAAACCATTTCACTTTCTCCGTACCTTTAACGTACACTATTTGATTCACAAGCACAACATATAACAGATCTCCTAATTTCTCAACGGCAGCCATCCATCTCCCCAGTTGAGACCGTGTTTGTTGGCACGGAGCCAGTAATTCACTCGGCGATACTTTTCACTCAAACAGTGTAAACCATATGGAGATTTCACTAAACAATCAAATGCATTGTCAAAAGGAAATTTTAAAATTCCGACTTCTTTCCACACAAATTCTCCTCCTGCTCCTCGAAGCCCTTGAACGTCCAAAAAACAGACATCCATTTTGTTCATCAGGTGAAAACTGTCAACGTATCTTCAATGCTACCCCGGCATACGGCGCACTTGTCCAATTGGGAAGCACAGGATCCGCAGGAAACAAAATGTCGACACGGGAGAATTACAACACTGCTAGGATTCTCAAAACATATTTTGCACACAGAATCCACACTAGGTTTATCGGACGTTTTCTCAAGAGTCTCTATACTGTCGCAATACTTGCAGCTCTTGGAGTTACGATGTAACGCCGCAACACTCTGTATAAAAGGACACTGGGGTACCAACATGTAATGTCCTAGAATCGGACAATCTTTGGATGTCCAATCGCAAAGTCCGTACGAACAATGAAAACATAATACTCTGTCGCTAAAGCCTGAATAGTAAAATCCTGCAGTCACTAATTCTTCCGGAGTCTGACGTAATCCTATAGGCCACTTTCTGTATGTTCTGTATCTCGAATTCACTGATAAGTAATTGATAACATACGGCTCGGCGTGAGTCCTGCAGACGTGATAAGTAAACACTCTCATACGTCATAAAAGGTGAAGTAATCGGATACTGTAGGTGACGGCGTCCCAGGTATCGGCGATAAAGGAACAGCCAGAGGATCGTCGGGGAACAGACGTCTGCGGACACCGAAACCTTCTGCAGGAACCACAGGGAAACAGGGATGTCCTTCTAATTTACGTAACAAAGGACGATCACAGCCAGAACACCACAAGGAATTTCTGTTCGCCAACAAAGACAGCCACTCTTTCACTCTCTCCTTCAAAGCTTCACCGATCTTATCCTCTTCCTTCCTGCGACGAAGTTCGCACATACACCTGTGACTTGGAAATCCTGTTCTCTCGTCCGCTCTTCTTTTCCTCTCTTCTATCTCCTTCAACGTCTCGCAGTGATGATGGACTCCTTTTCCTAATCCGTTGAACAGGTAACATCCACACCAGGGAGATTCAGGTATCGCTACATACATAAACGGGAAATAACTCAGCACCCGATGCAGGGCCGTTCGATCGTTGTCCAGGTCGCCGCAAGATCGAACAAGTTCCCAGAACTCCTCGTAGCTAACCTCGTAGAAATTCACGCCATTATCAGACAGTCTTGTACCGCACACATCCATCCTCGCATGACGCTATTATCATGTATCCCTTCTATTTATACCTTCCTTTTTTCTACGTCAAATTTCCGTTAAACATACTTCAAATAGTCCTCTAGAAGACCGAGCCTAAAACATGTTCGAACATGTTCCTTTCAGACAGAAAATAACCACACCCGATTCCAAGAATTTCCAAGAATGGCTCATCAACCTAAAACATGTTCGAACATGTTCCTTTCAGACAGAAAACAGACACGCCCAATTCCTGGAATTCCCTAGAATAACTCATCAACGCCATCTGTTTTCAAACACCGGAAACACGTACTCCAATTTATATATGACGTCACATGCCAAAATAACATAACAAAAACTTTTCCTCCTCCCAACCCAGACTTTCTGACTCATCAACGCCATCTGTTTTCAGACACCGGAAACTACCGACCAACCGTCACTGGAAAAACCCGTGACTCATCAACGCCATCTGTTTTCAGACCCCGAAAACACGTACTCCAATTCCGAGAAAACCAACCGTCACCCCGTACTTTTCCTCCTCCAGACTTTCTGACTCATCAACGCCATCTGTTTTCAGACGCCGGAAACTCCCGCGGGAAAAACCCGAATTCCTCCAACCAATCAAAACGCTCCTTACAAAATAAGCCCTGCCCATTTATGACGTCACGACCAATCAAATTCATCCTTACAAAATAAGCCCCGCCCCTTTTTAAAAAAAAAAAAGAAAAAAAAACTGCTGCGTCATCAATTGATCTTTGATCGATCTTTTCCAATCAATTGATTTATCGACTTCAACGGGGGTACATAACTACTCCTACTGCATATATTTAGAAAACATTTACCAAGTATAAGAGTAACAAAATACTCAGCAAACTCTAAAATATACAAACTTTCCTACGTAGCAGGCATAACCTGACTTAACAAATACATTTAGAAATAGAAAACTATAAATAGCATAGTAAAAATATGAAAGCCGTAAACTATAAAATAATTTTTAGCCAAAACTACTTTTTCTTTAATGTTTTTGAAAAGATTTAAATAAAAACAAAACTCTAAGTTAAAATTTAGTAAATGTGGGATACAAAACGCAATAAATACAAAATAATACAAACACTTGTAAAATAAAAAGTAAAACTACAAGCTATGCGTCGCTTGTAGAACCGGTTTCCGCCCCAATTAATATTCCGCTCAGGGTTGCCCCAAAGCACAGGATGCTGTAGCGCGGGTTTTAGGGTAGAACATTTGCATGTCAGAACAGGACAGAGAACACAAGAAAAAAGGATTTTGAGATACCCAATTAGATTAGAGCGAGAAATTTACTTTGAACAAGGAGAATGAAGCGTAAGGGTTTTTTATATGTCCTAGGAAGAAGGGAGAGCTATCTGAGACGGGGCCTAAAGTTTTCACTATTTACTTTAGTAGTGCAGATTAGACAGTTCACCAACAGAAAATGGGGCTCGGTGGGGCTCGGTGGGGCTCGCCAAACCTCAAAAACTCACTTTATCTCCACGTTCCGCGCCTTATTTATTGCGCTGACGATGTTTCACAGCGTAGAAAACAGCACCAAAACATCAAAAACTCACTTTGATTATTTGGAGCTCACCAAAACCTCAAAAACTTATTTTTATTAATTGAGGTTCACCAAACCTCAAAAACTCTCATTTTCTCTCTATGTTCAGCGCCTCATTTATTGCGCTGACACAACGTGATGAGTAAATAATGCAGTCTCTTATTCTTGAAGGATGAATGCACCTTATCGTAATTTTCCAAGCCCCGGTCAAATGTTTGTATATCGTGACCTTTGTAAACCTCTCTCTCGGGAACGATGTGCCACACACACGCGCGTGCACGCCTATATTGTGACGCAAACAAACAAACAAATAATATTTTTTTTAAGATTCCTGGCCCCTAACCCCACTTCCGGTCGCCATTTTGGATTTCCGAACATAGGTTCTATTCATACTTTTTCTCACATATAGGCGTACGTGATGAATCCGCAAACAGATTTTTCCTAAGTCTTACCGTTTCCAAGATAACCCCACTTCCGGTCGCCATTTTGGATTTCCGATCATAGCTTCTATTCATACTTTTTCTCACGTATAGGTGTACCTGATGAATCACCAAACAGATTTTTCCTAAGTCTTACCGTTTCCAAGATAACCCCACTTCCGGTCGCCATTTTGGATTTCCGAACATAGGTTCTATTCATATTTTACTTACATATAGGCGTATGTGACGAATCCGCAAACAGATTTTTTCTAAGTCTTACCGTTTCAAAGATAACCCCACTTCCGGTCGCCATTTTGGATTTCCGAGCATAGGTTCTATTCATATTTTACTTACATATAGGCGTACATGACGAATCCGCAAACAGATTTTTCCTAAGTCTCACCGTTTCCAAGATAACTAGTAGTCCAATAAACCCGGTTCTGCGCCCTCAAGTGAGGAGCTGAAGTGAGGAGCTCCTTATGGATTTCTGTCGTAAGGCATGATCTTCACTTGATGGCGCAGTGTTGCCAGCTCCTCACTCGAAAAAATCACCAAGGTTTTTGGTCTAACCTAACCTAAAGCAAGGAGCTGGCAACCTTTTTCTTGCAGTGTTGCCAGCTCCTCACTCGAAAAAATCACCAAGGTTTTTGGTCTAACCTAACCTAAAGCAAGGAGCTGGCAACTTTTTTCTTGCAGTGTTGCCAACACTACACCCGAAAGTAAAGCTCGGTGGGGCTTGCTTTAATGGTTTGCTCTTGTATGGCATAACCCCCCCCCCTATTTTCGGACACAGTATTACCAACATCTTACTCGAAAAAAAATCACCAAGGTTTTTGGTCTAACCTAACCTAAAGCAAGAAGCTGGCAACCTTGCTTGAGGCTTGCCTTACAGTGCATAAAGCAAGGTTGCCAACCTACTGGTACTTTTGCCATGGCTTTTTACAAAAAAAAGAGAGAGGAGAGAGAGAGAGAGAGGGAAGAGTTAAACAACCGACAGCTGCCAACACCCACCCTAACCTAACCTAACCTAACCTAACCTAACCTAACCTAAAGCAAGGAGCTGGCAAGTTTACTTAAGACTTGCCTTACAGTGCATAAAGCAAGGTTGCCAACCTACTGGTATTTTTGCCATAATCTTTTACAAAAAAAGAGAGAGGAGAGAGAGAGAGAAGAGTTAAACAACCGACAGCCTACCTACAACTTTTTTTTTTCCTTGGTCTAACCTAGCCTAAAGCAAGGAGCTGGCAACTTTGCTTGAGGCTTGCCTTACAGTGCATAAAGCAATTTTTGCCAACCTACACACACTAAACAAGGAGAGCCGGCAACAAACACGCACTGCCGTAAAAGAGAGAGAGATGGGTGGATGGTAATATAGTATGTGTGTGCGTATAATATGTAGCATTATTAACTAGAGTGTGTTGGCAATTTACTTACAACTAAAAAAAATAGAGATGCCAACTTTGCTGTAAGATAAAAAAAGAGAGAGAGAGATTTATGGCTGGCAACAGTGGTGAGCGATGTCCTCCCTCTTCTGTGCAATATGATATTATGATGTTACTGTAGTTTTTGACGGGGATTACGAGTTAACTAAAAAAAAAAACCTGCAACTAGAGAGAGTTGCCAACACACATACGCTATTGTAAGAGAGATGGATGACTGGGAGGGGCAGCATTTCTGGCTATTCACAGTGGCGGATGTACTTCCTGTTGTTTTAAAAGCTAACAATAATGATGGAATTTCATGCTGACAGAGCGGATTTCTACTAGTCCACGTTGTTAACCTACATATTACTCCTCGACTAATAAAACTAGAAGCTTGAGGGCATTAATATTAGACCGTCACAGACTTTCACATTACCCATCACTGATGCCGCCAGAACCAAGTTTCCTGCTTCTATTCATAAACCAAAAAAAAAAAAAGACGGGGAGAAAAGAAACATGTACACACTTCCGTCACCATTTTATAACAACTAGGGGAAGTGGGGCGGGAGGCGGACATGTAACGGGAGATCACACAAGCGAGCTTCCTCTACATATTTGAGGAAAACAACGCCACCCATATATAAATAAACCCCTCAAACTAACACTAATTAGAATTATCCTACAAAATTTTTCTCGTAAGGCGTTTTTTTTGTAAACACTCTACCACCAACAGATCACATATAAATAAACATACCCCCCCAAAAAAAATGCGCTCCATGAAAAGTTGTCCTGTGTGCAAGAGAACCATATCAAGCAAACGTTTTGCAAGACATTGTCGTACCTGCGTGCCAGGCAAGCATTTAGCTGCCACTGAACTATGTTCCGGATGCAATATACAGATCACAATTGCGTATGTCGAGAAGCATAAGCTTAATTGTCTAGGCAAAAATACATCTGGGGCCCAGCCTTCGACCTCCACCAAGAGGAAGGCAGAAGCAGCCTCCATCAATGCACCACCCGCCAAACGCGTCAAGCCTGTGGCGAAAGCGAACCAGACTGCTTTCGAGCGGTTGTTAGAGGACTTTGTCCTCACTTCGGAGGGCTCATGCGGCGTGCGTAGCTTTTTGGAGAACGTGCAAGCCAAAATCATTTCCATCCTCGGTGATGCGCTTGCAACGCACTCCACCAAATTCTACGCATCGCTACGTTGCCAGTACAAGAAGCCGTCTGATGAAATTTACAGCTTCTGCCACAACACCAAGGCGAAGACGCTGCATCTGGCGGATGTCGACAACCTCGAGGTCATCTACAACCAGTTTGCCGAGGAGCTGGTGGCGAAACAAGAAGAACATGAAGCTAAAGGCTCGGGGGGTTCGCTGTGTGGCGAGCCTCACGAACTGTGCGTCAAACTTTGTAAGTTCGTGCCTCTCTCCGCCTCCAGCTACGTCCCCTTACCACCTACTATTGCGGCAAAGAAGGTCGTCCTGAACATTCAGAACAGTGACGCCAAGTGCTTCGTATGGTGTGTTCTGGCAGCATTACACCCTGTCCACTGGAAAAACCAACCACACCGAGTTAACCACTACCTACCCTACGAGGCAGAGCTGGAAGTTGCGATGGCTGGGATCGACTACCCGGTGGCGCTTTCGGACATTCGAAAGTTTGAGGTTCGTGCGCGGTTGGCTATCAACGTTTACGGTCTCACTGACAAAAATGCGGTGTACCCTATTTGCGTGAGCGAGGTAGACAACAATGATGCTCGAGAAATCCATCTCCTACTGATCAAGAACGAGACCCATCACCACTACACCCTCATTCGCTCGCTCTCCCGGTTGGTGTCGAGCCAAAAAAGCAAGCATGATGGTAGCATAGAAGTTTGTCGAAGGTGCCTGTTCACTTTTGACAATCAAAAACAGCAGGATTATCAGCACATCAGAGGTCCCAACATCGCTGCAGAGAAGCTCGCTCGCCACAAGTTCTACTGTAGTAACAACGAGCCGGGTATGGCAGTCTTGCCCAAACCTGGCACCGTGGAGCGTTTCCACATGCACGGTGCTATGGTGGAGCACCCCGCTATCATCATCGCGGATTTCGAGGCCTTCCTCAAACCCCTGTCCACTTGCGATCCTGACCCTGAAGTTTCTTCCACCACCCCTTACCAACTCCACGAGGCTTCGAGTTATGCATACGTTGTGGTGCGACGAGACCAGCACATCGCCCCCGAGCCCTACGTGTACCGTGGCCCCGACGCAGCCAAACACTTCCTCGAGAGGATGGTTGTCGAGGCCAACGAGATAGGGAAGGTACTGTTGGCCCCCAAGTCTATGCTCCCACTGTCTTCCCGACGATCAACGTAGACACGACGAGGCCATCGCTTGCCCTGTCTGCATCAAGGAGTACACCGCCAACAACCGTAAAGTCCAACATCATGATCACTTTAACGGTAGGTATGTTGGTCCTTGGTGCAACGGATGCAACCTCATGGCCCGGGACCCGCGATTTATCCCTGTGTTTTTTCATAATGGCTCGGGATACGACTTCCACCATCTGGTGCCTCACTTTGGGTACGACGACATGCGAATCAACGTCCTGGCGCAGAACGAGGAGCGTTACATTAGCTTGAGCAAGTGGGTGCGAATCTCAGGTTCACACTCTACCGTCGAGCTTCGCTTCCTCGACTCCCTGAGGTTCCTCCCGGCCAGCCTCGATGCTCTCGCAGGGAAGCTTAGCGACGAGCAAATGCTCATTACCTCCGGAAACTTTCCGAACTTGGACGCCGGCCTCTTCAAGCGTAAGGGGGTCTATCCCTACGAATACATCACAGACCCTTCCAAGTTCGCAGAGACGTCGCTACCTCCCCAGGCGAAGTTCTACAGTCAGCTACGCGGCTCGAACATCACCGACGAAGAATATCACCATGCCCAGTCCATGTGGCGCGAGCTGGGCTGTCGAACTCTCGGGGACTACCACGACGCCTACCTCAGACTTGATGTGACGCTCCTCGCCGACGTGTTCCAGACGTTCCGTGCGACCGCAATAAAGATCTACCAGCTGGACCCTGCCTACTTCTACAGTCTCCCCGGACTGGCGTGGTCAGCCATGTTTCTGGTGACGAAGATCGAGCTGGAGCTTCTTTCGGACGTGAACATGGTGCTGTTTGTGGAACGTGCCGTGCGGGGTGGAATGGTCCAGGTGTCGCAGCGACACTCGCGCGCCAACAATCACCACATGGCCACCGGCTACGACCCCTCACAACCGTCCAGCTACATCATGTACACGGACGTCAATAACCTCTACGGGCACTCCATGATGCAGCCA
Organism: Lepisma saccharinum; assembly: GCF_977018435.1. Taxonomy (NCBI): domain Eukaryota; kingdom Metazoa; phylum Arthropoda; class Insecta; order Zygentoma; family Lepismatidae; genus Lepisma; species Lepisma saccharinum. The sequence continues at coordinate 64,025,715 of NC_139246.1, read as the reverse complement.
CTCCCCTTTAGAGGCTTCGAGTGGGCTGACCTCTCCAACTTTGACGTTGAAGGTTTCGACGATTCGGAACATGGGTTCTTCGCCGAGGTGGACCTTGAGTTCTCCGAGAAGCTGCAGGATTTGTTCAGCGATCTTCCCCCTGCACCCGAGTTGAAGTGTCCACCGGATTCCAACCAGAAGAAGCTCGTCATGGATTTCGAGCCCAAGAAGAATTACGTCCTGCACTACCAGAATCTCCGGTGGCTGATGCAGCGAGGGGTCGCGGTCCACGCAGTTCACTGCATCCTCAAGTTCGAGCATTCTCCGTGGTTGCGTCCATATATTGAAGTCAACGCGAAACACCGCACCGCAGCCACGTCCGAGCTTGATAAGGATTTCTTCAAGCTTATGAACAATGCGGTGTTCGGGAAAACCATGGAGAATGTACGGAATCGTGTAGATGTGAGGCTAATATCAAACAAAGCACAATGTCGCAGGCTCGTAGCAAACCCGTTATTCAAATCGAGGACCATATATAACGAACAGCTTGCTCTGGTGCATATGAGGAAGAGCGAGGTGAAGCTCAACAAGCCAATTTATGTTGGCGCCTCAGTATTAGACCTGAGCAAGCTGCACATGTTTCAAATATATTATGGGAAACTACGCCAGCACTATAACGACAATATTAGCCTACTCTACACGGACACGGACAGCTTGGTGTACCACGTTCGCACGGACGATGCGTACGGGGATATAGCCACAGCTCCATCTTTGGTTAACCTCTTCGACACCTCGGGCTATGCCCAGCAAAACAAGTATGGTATCCTGCCCCGCAACAAAAAAGTGCCTGGCAAACTCAAAGACGAGAAGGACGGTGATGTAATTCTCGAGTTTGCAGGTCTTCGCGCCAAGGCCTATGCCATCAAAGCTGAGGGCAGCGTTACCAAGAAGGCCAAGGGTGTCGGCAGACAGGTGGTTCGGGAGCATCTCACATTCGAGGACTTCGTCGATTGCCTCAAGACCAGGTCGTCGGTTCTAAGAGCAGAACAGCGCATCCAGAGCGTCGACCATATCATCACCACAAACAAAGTTAGAAAAATTGCGCTGGATCCCAACGACGATAAGAGGTGCGTCCTCGAGTGTGGTATTCACACATTGCCGTGGGGGCACTATCGCTTAGCAGAAAGCAAAACCTGCAACATATGTCCATCTTCAACAGAAGATTCATAAAAACAAAACAAAACAAAAAAAAACACTTTGACTGTCATTACAAAAAAAACTTTGACCGTATTCTTAAATAACCAGCATGCCTATGAATTTGTTCGGTTTCAAAAAACAGATCATTATGGAAACCATACCAGATCATGAAGTCTTACCTTCCGTGTTACCTAAACTCAACGGTCTGTTGATCATTCACCTCAACAGCATTTGGACGAAACTGAATGACGATGTGGGCAAGATGTTTCATGTTTTTAATAACAATTTACATTTCTACGAAATTCCGATCGACGGGAAACTTCAAATCACCGTGAATCCGGAAAACGCAGGCGAAATCAAAATTTCTACCGGCAAGAATATTTTTCGAATCAAGCACGACAAGATGCTTTCTAACATTACGTACGATGTTTCTGCAGGAGATTATCTTTACATGGAACTTCTCGGAGATTACGACAAACTTATTCCTCTCTTCGTAGAATTACGAATCGTCTATCCTATTATAAATAACCGTTAACCAAAAATGCCTAACGACATTTTCGGCAACACCAAGCGTGTAGACCATGCAGAAGAGATTCTCATGCTGGACGTTCGAGTTAAGAAGTTGAGGACCGATTTGATCGCTTTGCAGGAAACCTTAAACAAAAGTTTAGAGTCGGAAATCGCTACGCTCCAAACGCAATGTCTCGACCCCATTCTGAAAATCGATTCCGAACTGAAGACGCTGATAAAAAATTATGTCGACGTACCTTCTTACGACAGCGTTCAAAATATACAGTTGAGCGTGGATTCGCTTCAAAATGATTTGGCCAAATTACAGCAATTTCAATCGAAAAATGAAGATTTGGAAAAATTGAAACTCGAAATCGAAGAACGAACTTCCGCAATAGAAAAGAATTTCTCCGAACTTCAAACCGTGGTGAACGATATAGACGCAGAACGCTTGCATGTCGTTGTTTCCAAATTACAAGAAGAATTCACCGGCACGTTGGAAGAAATTAAATCCAAGTTACAGACTTTGGAAGATACCATGACGAACCTACCATCGTCGGACGAACTGCAGGTCATCGGTAAAAGCGTCGCGAAAATAAAAATTCAATTGGAGGCCTATCAAAATTTCGAACACATTCAAACCACCATCGCTACGCTTCAGGCGTCCTTGGAATTGATCAACGAAGAAATTAAAAATATTCACGCTGAAGCGAGAGCGTTGACGAGCATTCAAGACACGTTGAGCACGGTTCAGCATAAAATCGAATATTTAGAAAATTTAAACGTCGAATCCAATCTTGCTCATTTTCATCACGTACTGGACAACATACAGGGTGACTTGGAATCGTTACGGACAAGCGTGCCTTCGAGCGAAGATTTGGAAAAATTGAAAACGGCGGTGACGGCACTATCCGAATCGAGCGACATCAAAAGTTCATTGAGCGATCTCGAGAGTAGGGTGGCCAATCTCCCCACCTCCAAAGAATTGCACGCTTTGAAAAGGAACATATCTCGAATGCTGAAACGACTGGAAACGGAAACGGCGAACGTGGAACAGATTCGGGACGAAATTAGTTCGCTGGTGTCGACGCTGCCCACTTCCCAGAGCGTCGCCGACCTTCACACGCAGTTTACAGAGATGCGAAGTATCGTGAATGATCTTACTGAGAAGAGCTCGAAATTGAATCAAGTCGAGAACCTTCAGAACATTGTCGTCAACATCAGAGATCAAGTTGGAGTGCTGGAATCCACGCAGGAATCGACGCTGGCCTCTTTCGGTGCCAAGCTGCAAGAACTCAACGAAAACTACAAGCAGTTGAACGTGGAAGTGAAAATCAAACCGTCGTTTTCTGCCGTAACGGATAGCATAGTCGAGTATTTGCTGCCCATCGAAAATAAACTCGGACAAGTTCACAGTAATCTGCTCGGCGTCGACACTAAATTCGCTAAACTGCATTCTCTGCAAGCCATCGAAATCAACAGCGTACCCAATCAACAGAGAATCTCCACGTTCGTCGAAGGTAACAAACTGTACATGTTACATCCTTATCATCCGTACTACAAGTTTCTCCTCGATACCACGATTCAGATAAACGAATTTTCATACTGGTCTCACGGTAGAAAAGCTAGCGTTCCTACCATGACTTTGATATCGAATCGTGGTGTCCAGAAAGCAGGAAACATTCCTCTGGCACGTTGGAACGAAACGCGCAACATATATGAAATACACGAAGACGAAGATCTTACCGTTTTCGACGTGAGTGCCGGCGATAAGCTGATCATTCAAAACACGAGCGAAGTGCCACCCTCTTTGAATCCCATCACGCTTGTGCTTCTCTTGAAACGTAATCTCTAAAAAAATGTCTAGACAAGCCATCGTCGAAGAATTGCATAAACCTGCACGCCGTAACTACGAACGTTTGGCTGTGGTAACCAAGGGCATCGACGACCTCTGGCAAAGTGACCTCGTGGAGATGAGTAGCGGCAATTTGAAAAACGTGCATAAATTGAACAAGGGCAACAAGTACCTTCTCACCGTCATAGACACGTTTTCGAAATTCGCATGAGCTCTACCTTTGAAGGCGAAAACGGGAACATGCGTCACGGAAGCATTCAAGACAATTTTTCGCGAAAGCGGCGGCAGACGACCACGGTTTCTGCAAACAGACAAGGGGAAGGAATTTTACAACGCCGTATTCCAAAAATTTATTCAAAAACACAAGATTCGACATTATTCGAGCTTCAGTCACATCAAAGCCAGCATCGTGGAAAGATTCAATCGAACCTTGAAAACACACATGTGGAAACGATTCACGCTTCGGGGAAATTACAAATGGGTCGACATCCTGCCGGAACTCGTCGACACCTATAATGATACGGTACACAGAACGATAGGCATGAAGCCAGCCGACGTTACCAAGTCCGACGAGCAGCGTTTAATTTCTACAGTTTACTGTCCAAAGTACACACCCACGACAAAAAAAGCTAAATACAAAATTGGAGACCAGGTGAGGATCAGCAAATTCAAACGCACCTTCGAGAAGGGATTCACAAAAAATTGGAGCACGGAACTCTTTACGGTGGTTCGAGTTTTACCCGGAAACCGACACACGTATATAATAAAAGATAGTAGCGGCGAGATTTTGAAAGGAAGATTTTACGAAGAGGAACTCTCTAAAACGAAACACCCCGACACGTACCTCATCGAGAAAGTATTGCGTAGGAAAGGTGACAAACTGTTTGTCAAATGGCTGGGACTTCCGGAAAAGAGTTGGATCGACGCGAGCGAAGTGATCTTGTGAGTACGTGGAACGTGGTGAAGCGTCTACCGGATCCGGAAAGTCAAACGAGAAAAAAAAAGAACGGCGAGTTGCTTCCCGACAGCATCCGCTGTCTGATCGTAGGTCCTTCGGGGTGTGGGAAAACGACACTGCTCGTGGACAATTTTCTCCTCGCACCGAATTGGTTAGATTGGAAGAACAGGCACCTGTACGTGTTCTCGAAAAGTTTGGAGCAATCCAAATACCAGCAACTGATGAAACTGTACGATGGTCTGGACATTGGAACGTTCGCCTCGGAAATAAAACCACTCGACGATTGTCGTGAAAATTCAGTCGTTGTGTTCGACGACGCCATCCTGGAAAATCAAAATGAAATTCGCAACTTTTTCACGCAAGGTCGTCACAAAGGAATGGATTGTTTCTACCTAGCTCAAACGTTTTCCAAAATTCCAAAACAGTTAGTACGCGACAACGCTAATTTCATATGTTTGTTTCGTCAAGATCACACCAACCTCAAGCACGCGTACGATGACTACGTAGGCGGACATGAACTACAATCAATTTTCGGAAGGCTGCTGCTCTACTTGCTGGAACAGTGACGATTTCGGATTCGCGACGATCGACATGACGAGGAAACCCAACGACGGAAAATACAGAAACAAAATCAACGATTTTCTAAACGTTGCAACGTTGTGAGAAACGACGTGTATAAATAACATCATGACGAAACGAAAAATCGAAGACGAAAATCTCAAGCTTCGCGATTACCTCGCGAAACGCTTCAAAGGTTGGAAATCCGAGAATCGCGGATTCTACGAAGAGAAGAAACGTCAGGATCAACCCGTGATCGATGCCATCAGCAGTCTAGGTAAAGAAATTAAAAGTGTCACGGATCAAAATAAAAATTTGATTAATGAACTCGTACCGCTCGCAGCTAAAAGTTACGCCGTACCCACACCCATTTCGAGCATTCCTTCGACGCCGTTCGAACTGAAGGATGCACCGGCACGACGTCGAGCCATTGGTAGCACGTCGTCTTCGGATAAAATCGAGTTGGGACCTTTGGCACGAGACTACCTGAGCACGGGGAAATTCGACAAGGATGAAGTGTTCGGATTGTATCCCAGCATGGAAACCAGCGAAGGCGGCGGTGTGGTGTGGAAGATTGGGAAATCGAAGGTGACCTTCGAAGGCAACGACATTAAAGTCAATTTAGGCGACAAGGATAGTTGGAACAGGTATCCGGGTACGGTGGGACTGTGGGAACTCGTTGCCAAAAAGCAGCCGAAAGATTACACCGACGAAGATTACCAAAGTTACAAGGAAATTCTGATCATGACGGATGCCTTGTACCAGAACAACGACGCCTCGCAGAATAGGGTGAAATCGAGCAGCGGCGAGAAGTACAGGAATCTCATCAAACCGATTTGGAACCAGGTCAAAACAGGCAGCGGCGTCAAACGCTACAACACGTTACCCAAAGAATTCGTTTGGGTGGACGACGTGAGGAAACTCGTGGACCGATTGTTGGTGATAGCCGGCGAAGAGAATGCAGGCAACCGTAATTTCTACAACGAGAAGGTTGGCATCGTGGACATGATCAGCACGAAACTTTCCAACTTCATCGTGAACGACGACAAGGGCATAGGTTACCTGATCAAAATCATCAACACGCTGCCTCCGAAATTTTGGAACGTGGCCGAAGGAAAGGGACTCGTGAACGACATCATCAACAAGTTACCTTTCGAGATGCATTTACCTGGCTACCAGTACTGCGGACCGGGTACCAAACTCGAGAAAAGATTGGAGAGAGGAGACAAGGGTGTGAATCCGTTGGACGCGGCATGCAAAGATCACGACATCGCCTACAACACCACGCAGACGGATCTGGACGCACGTCACGAAGCAGACAAAAAACTGGAACATGCAGCTTTCGAAAGGTTCGTGAGCAGAGACGCATCGTTGGGTGAACGGGTCGCCGCACTGGGTACCACCATCGCCATGAACACGAAACAAAAATTGGAGTGGGGTATATAAATAACATACCGTAAAAAAACTACACAAGAAAAAATCTCAGAATGTATATATAAATAACATACCGTAAAAATAACACATAGAGTATCAACATGAACCCCAAGGGTGTCGTGTACCAGATACCATACTCCAATCTTAAAAATCTAGGTGCCCTCGATGGGTTACTCACCAAGAAACAACGCGAGAAGAAACGTTCTTGCTTGTCGAAAGGACACGGAATGAAATTGCTGCTCAGCACACATCAATTGAAAAGATTGCAGCGTTCGCGGAAACAGCAAAAGATCGGAGGTTTCATATTCAGCATCCCCGCCATCCTGGCAGCATTGGGGTTCCGTGGGAAGTTTGGCCGGCGGAAGTGCCGCCATCGCGAAAACCGTCATCGACTCGAAGAAGAACAAGGCGGAATTGGAAGAACAGAAACGTCACAACCTGGCCATGGAGAAGAAAGGGAAGGGCGTGATGAAAAAGTTTAAAAAAAAGAAACAGAAGCACTCACCAACCGAGACATTGAATCTCTGATCGAACCGTTACAAATCAAACACTTCAGAGGAGTTTTCATGTCCGACTCGTTACCTTCAAGCGTCAAAAGAAGAGAATGCGGAGTAGTCAACTTGGACGGTCAAGAAAATCCAGGCACGCATTGGATATGTTACCACAAAAACGACAATGATAAAGCATTCGTTTTCGATTCTTTCGGAGGTGTTCCACCTACAAATTTAGTTCATTATCTGAAAACGAACAAAACCTCCATATACTACAACGACGAACGCATTCAAGATTTCGGAGACGTGAACTGCGGTCATCTCTGCCTCTCCGTGCTCGCGTTTCTCTCTAAAATAAATAACCCTACGGTCGAAGATTTCCAGAAAGCATTGTGGAACCTCAAACAGCATCACTAGGATGGGCGTGTTCCATCTCACGAGCGAATCTTCAATCTTGAAACTCACGCTGCACGACGACATCGTCTATCCTAAATCCGTGGCTCTGCGTGCATTCTACAGCATGTACCTCATACCTAATGTTACGCAGCAGAACAACAAAATTAGCGTCGGAAGCGAACACATCGTCGTCACGCCAGGACAATACAATCTTTCCACTTTGCAAGCTCAATTACCCAAAGGCACATACCTTTCTCAAAATTCGGTCACGCACAGAGTGGAAATCCTATCCGCAACGGAGACCGTGGACCTGGGCACCATGGGAGAACTTTTAGGTTTCGAGAACGACACCAAACTCGAAGCTGGCATCAAGCACGTAGCAACCAACATTCCTAAATTCTTGGCCATAGAGACTCTGAACGTACACTGTAACGTGGCCGAAGGAATGATCACGAAATCTTCGGACGAATTGTTAGGAAGTCACAAGCAGACGGGAATCATAGCCACGTTCAAACCAAGTTCCGAGTTCATGGAACCGATCATCTACACACCCTCTTCGCCGATCTATTTTCCAGTATGTCGCAACCGCATAGACGACATAGAGTTGGTGGTGACGAACGAGAAAGGAGACGTGGTGGATTTCGCAGGTGCCACTACGACGGCCATCGTGGAGATCAACGTATAATAAATAACCATACATGTAAAATGGAGCAAATCGAAAGTTACGAATTGCAATCTTTCCCTCCCAACCGTCGCACGTTCGCCAATCTCAACGAGGCGAACAGGGAGATCGAATACGACGTGGACGTAGGCGACGGGTTCATTCATCCTCACAGAGCGGACCTCTACCTTCAATTCGACGTGGTGAAGAAGGAAAGCGGAGATGCGTTTCCCGCAGCAGCAAACTTGATACTCGTGGACAACTTCGTGCCTCACCTGTTCTCGCAGGTGGAGGTGAGGAAACACAACACCGTCATCGACAGAATAGATTATCCAGGCATCACGTCGACGGCAGTGGGAACGTTGAAATTATCCAAAACGGACGCAGCGTACTACCAGGCCGGGGGATTCGAAGCCGGGACCAAAATATCGACGAGAAGTCACACGGTGCTCTTTCCCATGCGTCTGCTGCCTGGTTTCTTCTCAGACTACAAGGAGATCATGTGGAAGGGAGGACTGAGGGTCACGTTTCGAAGAGCGGCCAACGACAACGACGCACTGATGCGATACGCTACTTTGGGTCCGGACGGCACCACACCGATAGCCAACACTTTACCCGAAGCGGCGAAATGCGTCATCCGGAGCATGGAATTGAGAATGCCGGTGGTGGAATACGAAACGAACTACGCCCTCAAGTACAAAGCGGAGATCTTGAAAAATCCGCAGGTGCCGATTCACTTTCACGGTTACCAGTGCGTGCAGAAGATGGCGTCGGGAAGTCACATGGAATTCGACGTGACGACGCAGTTCAACAACATACAGTTCGACATGCCAGATTTCGTCGTAGTGCTTTTTCAGACCGGGAGGGACAAGAATCAGGAAAAAGATTCCAGCAAGTTCGACGACTGCAAGATCAAGAACGTTTATCTGAAGAATGGACGCAACGAAGTGTTCCCGCGCGAGAATTACAACCTCGACGTGACCAAAAACGATTACCTCAAACTTTACGAAGCGTTCTCGGCTTACAAACGCGTGACCGAGGGAAGCGTGGACATGTACTACACGCCCAGCGAGTTCAAAGCACGGAGACCCATGACCGTCATCAACACATCTAAGAGAAAGAAGGTTGTGGTCAACGATCGAACCAACATCAAGGTCGTCTGCGAGTTCCACGATGCCTTGCCCGAGGATACCCTATGCAGTGTCATCCTGATTGCAGAGAAGTCCTTCGCCTACGACGTGAAGAACGAGAGGGGCACAGAGCAGTTTTAACAAGTTTTTTAACATCTTTTCTTGCACAATTTTGCACTATAGCAGGAGACAATCAGAAAATTTGCACAAAAAAATTTGTTGTTGTTTTTTACACGTGAAAATTAACAATAAAATTTCTTTTTTTATCGTTTCAGATGCTGTCGAAACATCAAAAACACATACACACACACTAGAAGAAAAAAAAAGCATGCAACCTTATTTGTAACACACACATATATTCTCCATCTTCATCAAGAAAATATTATAATAAACATAATTATTTTATCTATATCTCACAATAAAACTCTATATCCAAAAATATCACAACATCAAATAACACTAGAGTCGTTAGTACACGTTGCATGCATTACGGAGGTCCTCTGTTGAGTTTCATGGAAGTTTAATAAAAAAAAAACACGTGAAACTCTACAGAGGTGCGGTTGTAGATAACCGCAGCCGTTAGAAAACTTTTACTTTTTGGCTGGGCACCACGCACCCTGGCGAGGTTATAGGGGCCAGGTATCCTAAAAAAAACAACAATTATTATTTTGTTTGTTTGTTTGCGTCACAATACATACGCGCACGCGCGTGTGTGGCACATCGTTCCCCCGAGAGAGGTTTACAAAAGTCACGATATATAAACATTGGCCTCTCTTTTTTTTTTTTTGGGACTTGGAAAAAATTTACAATAAGAGGACATCGCCCACCACCGTTGCCAGCCATAAATCTCTCTCTCTCTCTTTTCATCTTACAGCAAAGTTGGCATCTCTATTTTTTTTTAGTTGTAAGTAAATTGCCAACACACTCTAGTTAATAATGCTACATATTATACGCACACACGCACACACATACTATATTACCATCCACCCATCTCTCTCTCTTTTACGGCAGTGCGTGTTTGTTGCCGGCTCTCCTTGTTTAGTGTGTGTAGGTTGGCAAAAATTGCTTTATGCACTGTAAGGCAAGCCTCAAGCAAAGTTGCCAGCTCCTTGCTTTAGGCTAGGTTAGACCAAGGAAAAAAAAAAGCTGTAGGTAGGCTGTCGGTTGTTTAACTCTTCTCTCTCTCTCTCCTCTCTCTTTTTTTGTAAAAGATTATGGCAAAAATACCAGTAGGTTGGCAACCTTGCTTTATGCACTGTAAGGCAAGTCTTAAGTAAACTTGCCAGCTCCTTGCTTTAGGTTATGTTAGGTTAGGTTAGGTTAGGTTAGGGTGGGTTAGGTTAGGTTAGGTTAGGTTAGGTTAGGGTGGGTTAGGTTAGGTTAGGTTAGGTTAGGTTAGGGTGGGTGTTGGCAGCTGTCGGTTGTTTAACTCTTCCCTCTCTCTCTCTCTCTCCTCTCTCTTTTTTTTGTAAAAAGCCATGGCAAAAGTACCAGTAGGTTGGCAACCTTGCTTTATGCACTGTAAGGCAAGCCTCAAGCAAGGTTGCCAGCTTCTTGCTTTAGGTTAGGTTAGACCAAAAACCTTGGTGATTTTTTTTCGAGTAAGATGTTGGTAATACTGTGTCCGAAAATAGGGGGGGGGTTATGCCATACAAGAGCAAACCATTAAAGCAAGCCCCACCGAGCTTTACTTTCGGGTGTAGTGTTGGCAACACTGCAAGAAAAAAGTTGCCAGCTCCTTGCTTTAGGTTAGGTTAGACCAAAAACCTTGGTGATTTTTTCGAGTGAGGAGCTGGCAACACTGCAAGAAAAAGGTTGCCAGCTCCTTGCTTTAGGTTAGGTTAGACCAAAAACCTTGGTGATTTTTTCGAGTGAGGAGCTGGCAACACTGCGCCATCAAGTGAAGATCATGCCTTACGACAGAAATCCATAAGGAGCTCCTCACTTCAGCTCCTCACTTGAGGGCGCAGAACCGGGTTTATTGGACTACTAGTTATCTTGGAAACGGTGAGACTTAGGAAAAATCTGTTTGCGGATTCGTCATGTACGCCTATATGTAAGTAAAATATGAATAGAACCTATGCTCGGAAATCCAAAATGGCGACCGGAAGTGGGGTTATCTTTGAAACGGTAAGACTTAGAAAAAATCTGTTTGCGGATTCGTCACATACGCCTATATGTAAGTAAAATATGAATAGAACCTATGTTCGGAAATCCAAAATGGCGACCGGAAGTGGGGTTATCTTGGAAACGGTAAGACTTAGGAAAAATCTGTTTGGTGATTCATCAGGTACACCTATACGTGAGAAAAAGTATGAATAGAAGCTATGATCGGAAATCCAAAATGGCGACCGGAAGTGGGGTTATCTTGGAAACGGTAAGACTTAGGAAAAATCTGTTTGCGGATTCATCACGTACGCCTATATGTGAGAAAAAGTATGAATAGAACCTATGTTCGGAAATCCAAAATGGCGACCGGAAGTGGGGTTAGGGGCCAGGAATCTTAAAAAAAATATTATTTGTTTGTTTGTTTGCGTCACAATATAGGCGTGCACGCGCGTGTGTGTGGCACATCGTTCCCGAGAGAGAGGTTTACAAAGGTCACGATATACAAACATTTGACCGGGGCTTGGAAAATTACGATAAGGTGCATTCATCCTTCAAGAATAAGAGACTGCATTATTTACTCATCACGTTGTGTCAGCGCAATAAATGAGGCGCTGAACATAGAGAGAAAATGAGAGTTTTTGAGGTTTGGTGAACCTCAATTAATAAAAATAAGTTTTTGAGGTTTTGGTGAGCTCCAAATAATCAAAGTGAGTTTTTGATGTTTTGGTGCTGTTTTCTACGCTGTGAAACATCGTCAGCGCAATAAATAAGGCGCGGAACGTGGAGAGAAAGTGAGTTTTTGAGGTTTGGCGAGCCCCACCGAGCCCCACCGAGCCCCATTTTCTGTTGGTGAACTGTCTAATCTGCACTACTAAAGTAAATAGTGAAAACTTTAGGCCCCGTCTCAGATAGCTCTCCCTTCTTCCTAGGACATATAAAAAACCCTTACGCTTCATTCTCCTTGTTCAAAGTAAATTTCTCGCTCTAATCTAATTGGGTATCTCAAAATCCTTTTTTCTTGTGTTCTCTGTCCTGTTCTGACATGCAAATGTTCTACCCTAAAACCCGCGCTACAGCATCCTGTGCTTTGGGGCAACCCTGAGCGGAATATTAATTGGGGCGGAAACCGGTTCTACAAGCGACGCATAGCTTCAGGGATTTGACCTTGACCGCGCAGTCCCAGACATCCTTTCGTGTCTGGTTCAATCCCTCCCCTGCCCTACGGCGTTGCATACCTTTCTCCTATTCTTGCGTTCTAGTTGACCTTGGAGAAACCGGTTCTGATTGGTCAATCGGGTTCTTTCTCTGTTCTGGCGTTCTGACGTCATTTGACCTTGACCGCACATCCCCCAAATTCCTTTCCCGTCTACCTGCGCGGAGTTCACCGTCTTCTGTCTAGCGTGTCGGACCGCCGTCTTTCATAACATATACTATTCATTATTATTACATAGTACACTATAACCATATAACATTATTCCTTAGTACACTATAATTATTACCGTTACATGTCGTGCGTTCGAGTACCTGGATCGTCTTCTTTCGTACCATTACCAACATTCATAGCGATTCATAAACCACAATCTCTTATTTTAAATATTATAAACATTAATATTATCGTTTCATACATTACATACTTTGCAGTAATGAATATAACATCATATGCATAACATTTAGTACCACTAATTACCTTCTATATACATATTTTTCATAAAATAAATAATTATATATTCATAAAAGTTATAAATATGCAAATACATAAATGTAAATTTTTCTAATGATATGTAAATTTATTCTAAATACATGCAAATAAATTCTAACTACATGCAAACAATTTATGAGTACTAAATACCGACAGCCGTTAGCGCGTTCCTCTTCTACTGACGCCATGGCGAACGCAGGGAGAGAGCTAATGGGGCCACAAACACCAATTAATTTTGAGGAAAATCAATATTTGGAAATAAAAGCGGTGTATAATTCGGGAAAATAACAGTGTGCTAAATGCAATTCCCCGTTTAAACGACCGTCGATTGATACTTTTCAGAGTAAAAGTATAATATATACCGTCCGCCTAAGAAACCAGGAATATATTATTCACTTTTACAATTCCAGTCCCCCCTACCCAAAGAAAATATCCTGCGTATGCCATTGCACAACGCGAAGAGTCATTTTCCTTGCAAACCGTCTCAGGGAACGTTTAACATTAGGCTCTAATGGGCAGCCTCACACCGGACAAAACATTCGACGGAAGTCACGTTGCAAATATTTGCTACAAAACAACAATGGCCCTGAAACTTGGTCTCTATCGTTTGACTGCACAGACTACATATAGGTTTCTGCTGGATACAGACTGTCTTGTAGTTTGTGCTTTGTATCTTCTCTTTCACTAACCCCAACAAGAGCTAAGTATGCCTTTTTTGAAAGTTTAAGATGACAGAGTGGATTCATTAGAAATAAAACCTTGAAATTGTGAATGAGGGGAGGGGGTGGACTATAGGAAAAAAGAGGCAGAGGAAGATAGAAGAGGAAAGAGGGAATAGATTAAAAGGAATGAGGTAAAATATATACAAAAATGAAAGAGAGAGGGAAAAATGGAGAGGAAGGTAAGGAAAGAAGAAATTGAATTTGCTATAATGGAGAGAAAGAGAGAGAGTGAGAGGGAGAGAGAGAGAGAGAAGGGAACAGAGTGAGAGAGTGAGGGGAAGAGAGAGAGGGGGAATAGAGTGAGAAAGAAATAGAATCAAAGAGAGGGGAAAATAGAAATAAGGCAGCAGAGATAGAGAGAAAAAGAGAGGTGAGAAGAGGAGAGAGAATAAGAGAATAGAGTGAGAGAGAGGGAGAGGAAGAAATACAGTGATACAGGAGGAGACATAGAAAGAGAGAGAGAGAATGAATGGAATAGTGAGAGAAGGTGAGAAAAGAGAGAGAGATGGGGCAGAGAGAGAGGAAGGAATAGAGTGAGAGAGAGAAGGTAAGAGAGGAGAGAGAGAGAGAGATAAGGAGAGGATAGGTGTTTGCGGGAGACAGAAAGACATTGATACAGGAGGAGACAGAAAAAATACAGAGAGAGAGAATATAGACAGAGAAGGGAAGAGAGAAGGGAGAAGTGAAGGAGAGAGCGAGAGAGAGAGAGAGAGAGAGAGAAAAAAGATAGGATGATAGACAGTGATACAAGAGGAGACAGAGAAGGGTACAGAGAGAGAATGGGAGAGAGAGAGAAGTGATGGGTAATTGATTGATTGATTGAATTAGCTCATTTTACATCGCTTATCTACCACTTTTGGCTTTTCGCGACGATGCGATGGAATGGATGATGAGATAGGTTGACATTTGAGCGTCATCGGAAAGTGTCTCTCCTTAAATCCCAGGTTTTGTTTGTATTGTTTCGTAAGTCCGGATCAAGAAGTTTACTCTTATTTGTATTTTATTGTTATGTTATTTATGACACTCGAACCTGGGACCTTCAATAGCGCGCTCGGCAACCGAGGCGACTAGTTTACTTCTACAACGTTAAGAGACACCGTGAAAAGTTGAAAAAAAAAATCAAAAGTTTCTAACAAAAAATGAAGGAAGTTGGCAACCTTGCGTCATTGTTGTTAAACACCCTTCCAGGTGTTATTTGGCTTTGCGCCGAAGGAAAGTAATGGGACCTTGGCAACCTGAACGCTTGAAATAAGAATCTCATGCCTGTGCAAACGCTCTAAGGACGCTCCCGAGGAAGTTAAGGAAGATCCGGAGATTTGCCAAACCCTGGCAATTTGCTCCTGTGGGATGCTTTGAATTGATTCTCAAAGAATTCTCTCACCTCAACAGTCTCTCATCTCCGGCCTCTGTGTGCAACCTTGCTGGGCCATTACTCCAGATTTGAAAGGATGCTATGAAATCTAAGACCTTTTAAATTCGTTTCTCGGGATTCTTGCGCCTCTGTGATCAAGAGATCAATTCATAATCTCGTATGCCGAGCTCCGTGGTGGAGTGGTTAGCATAGAGCGCAGGGCGGCTCTTTGTGAGTGTTCCTTCATCAATTTCATGATATATTTATTCATCCTTGGAGTCCCGGGTTTGATATCTGGTGGAGGCACATAGAAATTCGGGTCGCACTTTAAACTGTATATTCAGTCCCGATTAGCGGACTTAAAATACCAACTCAATCAATCAATTTACTCATCCTTCTCCTAGAAAATAGTTAAGAGTGGAAGAAAAGATAGAAAAATACCAAATTAATGAAACAACAATCTCCTATACGAGTGCTATGGGTGCGAATGTTCCTTCATAAATTCTATTTTTGATTAATTTGCTTTATTTTACTTCACTCTTCTGTCAGTTTTAGGTAATCGCGAAGATGAGATGAAAGGTAGTAAGATTAAATTGATTGATTGATTGAAATAACACTTATTGGTGCGTCGTCGTTGGGGTATTTTCACCTATCTTATTATCCCTGTACCAGCCCATTACGTAACTAATATCAACACCTGTCTTTGAGGACTAAGATATCCTTACCCATGCTAATATCTGAGGCTGTAAAGAGGCTCCTAGCACACACACAACCCTACAGAGGATTTACTGACTTTAGGTCCAGATGCCAGACCTTCGTTAGTCTCAAAAATACGTGGATGAGGGTAACCCCTTACACCCCATCAATTCGATGTAATCACCATTTAATCGTACATCAAACCCGTTACTCTTGGAAGAATGAAGAAGTGATGATGTTCTGGAGGACAGAATGAAACTCACACTTGGATTACCTGGGCCTCTGACTAATAGTACGTATACAGGGTGAGTCAAAAGTCCCTGACCACCCCTTATACAATGAAATGTAGTGTAGATTGCAGCAATTGGTCATGATAGGAGTATGTTAGACCTAGGGGGAAACTTTTTGGTGCCGCCATCTTGGTGACGGCCATCTTAGATCAAACTTCATTTCTTTAAATGGGAAAGGGGGCATGTGAGGTATGGTTTTGGACTAGAATTTCACCAGGAATTCAGTGATGAAGTCAGATTTATGAAAACTTTAGGGGGACTATACTCTGGATCACGAAATTAGGTAACTGGCAGCATTAGCAGTGATGTCAGAGACCTGCTCACAGCTTCTTACTGAAGCAAACGATATGGCTCTTTCTGAAGACAACCAAATGTTAAACTCTGTTCAACGTTATACACCCTGGACTGCATTTTGCAGACTAGCGAGGCTCTGGCGTCTTATCTCAGCCAGTATAATCTTCTGTGGGGCTCGTGTTGTGTTCTGTCCGAGTGTGTTTGTGGTTCCCTGTAGTCAGTTTCATCCTATAACATTTCATCCTCAACTTTACGTTTAGTCCAATGTGGCAGAAAAGCGAAGTAGAATAGAGCAACAAGCATGTTTCCCTCTTTGGCGTCATTCGTGTGTCGTATCAAATATGTTTCCCCTTATGACTGTGCATTCCTATGTTACGACACACTAATGACGTCAAAAGGGTGACATGTTTCTTACGACACACGTATCAACTTCTGCGATGTTTGTTTCAAGCGTCAACTTCATGTTACAATCACTTGAGAACTACTTGAAGTACAGAGTGTCCGAAAAGTCACGCAACCCGGTGTTTACGACCGTATAACGGAATAGCGAAACGGAATGAGAAGAAACGCTTTCTGCCAAGAGAATGCCCTGTATATTGAGAAAATTTAGAGAGACAAACATATGTAAGAACATGCATGTTTTAATAACAAATAAGCAAAGTGTTGCCAAAGGCGGAAAAAAAGTATTTGCAAATCGTGTATATTGATGCACAGAACTCACTGAGGTAAATTATTGCAACATTTCACAATACCAACGAACAATTTGGATGGCCATCTAATGAATTTGACAGAAAAAGAACTTTGACGAAGTTTCAAAAACATTGCACAAGGAAATAAATGGGCTGTTCCAAAAATCGATGTTTTCACAATATTACGAGGGACATTGGCAACACTGTTGCAGTCACGTGTCACTAACAGACGTGTTTCACCTCAGGCTATCACACCAGGGCACTTTTAACGACAAAGGAGAAAGTTGGTTATTCTCGAACATATGCAATAAATTACATACACCTTGCAACCCTGAAATGTGGGTATCCCTAAATGCTTCTCTTACGCAAGAATATGACGATGTTCGGATATATTCTTCAACAATAAACACTCTTTCCTGTGTAGAATATGGCATTTTAAAAACACACACACGACGTCAGCATAAGTAGACACAATCTGGAATGCCGTTCGCGGCAAACAGCAACCACCTAAGGCACAGAAAACATAACAATTGATACACTTTCTTCTGTACCCACATTTCAGGGTTGCAAGGTGTATGTAATTTATTGCATATGTTCGAGAATAACCAACTTTCTCCTTTGTCGTTAAAAGTGCCCTAGTGTGATAGCCTGAGGTGAAACACGTCTGTTAGTGACACGTGACAGCAACAGTGTTGCCAATGTCCCTCGTAATATTGTGAAAACATCGATTTTTGGAACAGCCCATTTATTTCCTTGTGCAATGTTTTTGAAACTTCGTCAAAGTTCTTTTTCTGTCAAATTCATTAGATGGCCATCCAAATTGTTCGTTGGTATTGTGAAATGTTGCAATAATTTACTCAGTGAGTTCTGTGCATCAATATACACGATTTGCAAATATTTTTTTTCCGCTTTTGGCAACACTTTGCTTATTTGTTATTAAAACATGCATGTTCTTACATATGTTTGTCTCTCTAAATTTTCCCAATATACAGGGCATTCTCTTGGCAGAAAGCGTTTCTTCTCATTCCGTTTCGCTATTCCGTTATACGGTCGTAATCACCGGGTTGCGTGACTTTTCGGACACTCTGTATTAGTAACAATCGCCATTCTTAATGTATTATTTCCTACTTTCAATTGCACTAAAATAATATGGAGCCTCCATTTTAAAAAAGAACGTAAGTTTGTGTTGAAAATCGTACTGTGTCCACTAATGACCTGCTCTCATACCTTTACATCTGCGAAAGTAGTTTTTAAATATTCATTGTTGTTAAGTTAATATACGCTCGGCATTTTATAAATCCGCCTTCTAGGATCCCGTTGACCAATGTTTCTGATATGATGTCACTATTTCGCCCAAAACCTTTTCCTTTCCCGTTGCATACAACACTAGGAAACCGCCATTTTGTATCCTGTTAGCGAATATGTGTTCCTAACTAATTCCGGCTGCTGATTTCTGATTTGCCACTCATTTTTCTCCATCACGTACCATTTTCGAGATGTACAGGGTGTCCCAAAAGTCACGTAACAGAGACTTTGAACGTGAACGTTCAGTATGGATGGAATATAGTATAAGCTTGTAAGGTGTAAAAAATATTGTAGGAAGGAAATAGAAACATGGATAAAATACAGATATTGAGTCGCTTGCAATAATTTTCGATGTGCATGGATGATCTCAATGGGTATTTATCGAAATGATAAAAGAGCGATACATTTTGATGCATTCTATGCATAAAAGTTAAAAACAGAAGGCAAATTCCCCGCCATATAGCACCGTACCATGAAGGAACATTACGGGATATAGGAGTAATTCTATGCATTTATGGGGTTAATCATGTCATATTCATAGAAATATATTTTTTTTAAATTACGAAGTGTACTGGCAACACTGCAAACTGTTTCAGTGCCAAATCATCATGTATAGCTTCAGTCGTCTTTTATGTCTTTGTATGTGAGGTTTATTGTAACCGTGTTTGCTACTATAAAGGATATTACTTACTATACAGGGTGATCCGCTTGGGATGTCAAAAAAATAAACCGTTATCTACAAGAGGTTAATGTAGATATCTGTGAGCAGTATTTTGTAATATAAGCAGAAAGGATGTAAGTTTCGAGTGATTGGAGGTTTACTGACTTCAGCTGCGTGGCGGCATTAGCATGCATTAATACTCGAAAATTTCGTATACCATACGACATACTGTGTGCGTTGTTGTGACGTGATCACCAACTTTGTTGCACATTGGCGCCGCCAAGTGGCTAAAGTCTGTAAACCTCCACTCACTCGAAACACATATTTTCTGCTTATATTATAACAAGTTGCTCGGAGATACGTACATTAACATCTTGTATATAACGGTTTACTTTTCTGACATCTCAAACGAATCACCCGGTATATCGTAATGAATAAGCATGCAGTTTACAGACTTTCACAGTGACACAATGGACTGTATTGTGATAAATTATGTCGACTGAAAGCTGTGCATATCATCCTAACACATTCTGTTACATTTCTGACCAATGCACTCCAAAATTGCAATGTAAAAACATCACAGATTGTGTAAAGAGAGTGTACCGACTCTACTTTGGTTGTCGCTGGGAGATCAAGATGAGCGTCACATGGTACATGTCATAGTTGTGCTGTAATACCAAGAGAAAGGTTGAATGGTGTTCATTCAATGCCTTTTGAAGTATCTTTGATATGGCTTGAACCAAGGTGTCACGTGACAGATTGTAATTTTTGTTGCACCGTAATTCGTGGCTATTCCTCGAACAATAAAAGAATATGCATACGCCAATGTGCCCTCCGCATCGAAGCCGGTGCCACCTAGTGAGGGATCCCCACTTCCTTAATCACTATCAAACAAAGTGAATTGAACATTTGTGGTGACCAGGAACGTTCTTTGCAATATAAGAGATAGGCAGGTTACTTTTTTGCACGATAAATTTCAAATCTTTAATATTATCTGGAAATGAATTGAATATCATCGCCAGATGTCGGCGCACCTGGTACCGATCTCTGGCACGTCCAATGTTGCCAGTACACTACGTATTTAAAAGACAAAGAAAAACATAATTTTTAAATGAATATGCCCGTAAATCGTCTGTAATGCACAGAATTACTTCCACAACCCTTAATGTGTCTTCTTGGCACAGTGCTATATGCACGGGGAACTTTGCCTCTTTTTACCTTTTATGCATAGAATCCATAAAATGTATTGTTATTTTATCAATTTGATACTCATTGAGACCATCGACACACATAAAAAAATTCTTTCCCTCATACAATATTTTTTCATACACCTTACAAACTTTAATTCAATACTGAACGTTCATTCAGAGAATTATTTTCGTGTTTAACGTTTAAAGATATCCATATAGATAAAGTTACTATCTAATCCATATAGATAAAGTTACTATCTAATACAAGCTTCATGTCTGTATCGTTTTTTTGTACAAAAGTTAAGAACGTTCAAAAGTTTGGTTGAGTGACTTTTGGGACACCCTATATATCACGGAAATGTAACGTGAGGTACAAATTTTGAGACTTTCTCTGAATTCCTCACATAGAAATTAGTAAAGAATACGTTATTTCATCCAAGATACAGAAAAGAAGTTGAAATGTGTTCCCTAGTGGTATCTTCACTAGATCAAACTTTCTCTCTGATTGGGGCCTCCCCCATGGAGCAGTGGTAGCGTCATTGCCTTGTAATCGAGGGGTCCCGGGTTTGATACTCGGTGGAGGCACAAGTTGTTCGGATCCCACTTTAAACTGTAGGTCCAGTCCCGATTAGCCTTACTGTGCATAAAGTGGACTTAAAACAGCAACTCAACCAACCAACCAACTCTCTGATTGGCTGTTCCACAGAATCCCGTCGACGAAAGCCAGTTGCAATTAGAACAAGACCTATTACTCAAAACTAGTCAAGCAGCCAGCCAGTCAGGCAGACATCACTTCTGGTCAGGTAGCCAGTTCAGCGCCAACTAACTGAAATCCAATTCCGTGTGATTCGGCCTTTATTCGCTAACGAGGCAGCGAAATGGTTCAATTCGGCAGCGAGTGAAAGGTTGAGCGAGGTTATACATTCAGTAAAAACAACACTACTGAGCTGTAAAAGTGACGAGAAGGAGACATAATGATTGCTATCAGCGTATAAGTTATCGGATTAGCAAAATTAAAGAAACGATCAAGCGCATGCATTGTTGGCACTGAACATAAACGGGAAAACGTTGCCCGGTCATTAGAGCTGCGTACACAAGTTTTCGGGATAGACGTGTAAAAAACACTGAGAATAGAAAACTACAAGAAAAAAATGGAAAACGCCAAGGATCTTGTGACGCAACTCTTTAGTTATATCGTCTCGGTCAAGACGAGGCTGCAAATTCTTAGTAGGGAGGCTAAAAGTATATTTGATCTCCCAATTCGAAGGAAGCTTTTATCAACACTTTGCTTTAAGGTAATGAAAAATATAAATAGAGCACAAAATTGCTTAGCAAAATATAGACTATGCGATGAATACTACTCGAATCGTGTGTGTCAGATACAAATAAAAACCATTCTTTACGCTCTGGACGTTCAAAGACTCTGTATATAGCTCTCCATTCCTCTTTCGACTTGTGTCTTATCAATCCTTGTCAGTGTTAAGGTGCGTCGCTTTCATTCACGCCGACAGCCAAACAAGAGTTTTCTTTTCTGTCAGGACAAGAAAAAGTTATAGACAGGCAGACGACACGCTGCAGGTAGTAGCTTTCGATGTATTGCTGCACGGGTTAAGTGAGAAGTCGTTCAGTTGACAGAGAAACGGAATCTGATGAAAAGGAAATCTCTATTACAACAGATAGAACTTTACACTATAAAGACTCAGTGTTCCTAATGAAGGATTATAGTGAAAACATTACATGTAAATCACTGATTGCTTCAGAAGAAAACGGAAGTCGACTTGTTTTTGAAGAAGATAAGAAATTGGACCCGAACTGTCGACGCATAAACCAAATATGTGGCCAGGAGATAATTTTGGCTCAAGACGAAGCACTGGTGATTACTTTTGCTCTTGCAACGAGTATGAAATCGCCAGGCCCCAAGATATTAAGTGACGAGGTTAGATATTTCATTGCTGCTGAGGAACCGAACATTTTTCAGGCATTCTGTAAGGCGAAAGAACAGGACGAGTACATTGCGAAGGAGAGTTCAACAGACTCACGCAGGCACCTTTTTCAAGCAGATTTTAAACCCCTTCAAATGAATTGTTTTATAGATTGTTCAGCACCCTGTGGTCGGTGTGATAGATTCTTCCAAGGAAAATATAGAACAGACCAAGGAGCTACCAGTACACTCCCCGCACTGGCGGAAAGCGACGATGAGTCTTTCACCATCAATGCAGCCAGTTCCTCAAGCTTTAAATTCCCGGAATATGAAAGAGAGATTTACATCAAGACGTCAAGAAGATTTGTCGCTCAAACACAGTCTATACCATTAGAAAGGTTAGACCTTGACGAACGGAGGTACAAACCAAATCACGTATCTCGCAATTTAAAAGTTACGCACAAATCAGGAGACGAAAATTGCAACCACTTATTCCACGGCATCCGGTCAGACGATGAGACCAACAATAGTTGAAGCAGTGGGTGGAGCGATGGATCATCTGTTAACAGAAGAACGTGCGGCATTTCCCACGGATCATGGAGGTTCTCTGTTAACGGATGCAATGCCAGCCGTAGAAGCCCAACAGTCGGAAGGAGAAATTGGAAAAGGGCGTTTATCAAACGAACGTGCACAAGTCGAGGAACAGAGTGACATGGCAAGAAGAAGAGGTGCCCAGGAAATGTTTCAAGGTGACGAAATTGACGAGAACAAGGAGACAAACCAAAGATCACTGTATTCTTCGAGAGACGTCCACGAAAGCGGTCACAGTTACTGCGGACTCTTGTCCCACGGCTTAGAGTTTCCTTATAATGCAGGAGATCTTCAAAAGATGGCCGAGGCCATCAGCTGACGGAAGACCGTGCGGTACCATCCACGGAATATGGAGGCGCTCTGTTAGCCGATATAATGTCACCTGAAAAAGCCAAAAAATCAAATGGAGCCATTAGGAAACGTCGTTCTTCGAAAAAAGTTGAACCAACAGAGGAATCAAGCGGAATACCAAGAACGAGAAGTGTCGAGTAAACGTTCCAGGGTGATTACATTCAAGGTAGCGACGATAGAGAACTAACATCGAAGTATGTTTTGAGCTGTGTACACAAAAGAGGCAACATATACTGTAGTTTAATGTCCCATGGCGTACCGTTTCCTCAAAAGGAAAAAAGAGAACATGATAGGATGGCAGAGGTCGTGATACATCAACCGGCAGAAGACCATGCGGAATCAACCACGGATCATGGAAGCACTCTGTCGGCTGATGTACAACCACCCACAGAAGCCCAAACAGCGAAAGGAGAAAGATCTTCTAGGTACGTCCACGAAAGATGCGGCGAGGATACAGGTAGATTGGAAGGAAAGAAAACGTGAGAGAATGACTGAGGCCACGACGCGTTTTCGCCCGCAGAACCTCAAGATTCTGGAGACGCTGCAATGAGACACCATGTAAATGAATCACCCGGAGGAGACAGCAGCACCGTTGCGGAACCAGCAAAGGTAACATCCGTGGCACCGCTGGCGATAGGCCAAGACTTGGCCAAAGGAAAGAGTTCGGAACCCAAGGAACCGAAAGTCACAGCCCGTGATTCCAAAGAAGGCGACAAGGGTTATTCTGGAGTTTTGACTTTCGGTTGCGAAACGAAAAGGGAATCTGACGAAGATGTCGAAACTGTAGTGGATCGCTTTGAAGAAATCGAGCTACAAGTTGAGGAAACAGCGCCCTCACAGCTTGCAGAGGAGAAACCGCACTTTTGACCAGGGGAAAAGTTCATCAGGAACTACATTCGTGTCGAGTGGAGCAAGGCAATGGTAAGAATCAACTCGGCAATAAAAACTAAAAGATCCTCCGCCATGAATCATGTGGAAGAGAAAACTTTGAAGTACGGCGCATTATCGGTTTTCCAGGAGGAAGTTGGCAGCTTGGAAACCGCATTAGCATGGAGATGCACCGAGCTGCAACAAAAACAGGACGAAGAGCTTCAGTATTTTCTGCTCTCGAATAAAAAGACCACAGTAGAAAGCATTTTGAATTTTTCTAGATTTCAACGGAATGTGGTGAGACGATTGACGGAGAACCTCCTGAACGAGTTAGAAATACGAACGAATATGCAACGAGACCTGTTTCTACGAGAAGAAGAAAAGGAAGAAGAAGAAGCAAAGCCAGTTCGTTTGGATTTCTATTGGCTTCGCCGACAGCCGGAAGACCACTCCGACTAGGGCCGAGAGGAATCAGTCTCGGCTGACGGGGCTCCGTGGCAAATCCCCCAGCAGCCGAGGTCTTACCTTTCGCAGCAAAGGGAGGACACATGGTTGTTGTTCAGCGCAAAGTTCGGAATGTGAACGGAAGGAAGGATATCGAGGAAGCAGGAGGGAACGAAGAGAAGGCTTTCACAATGCTCTACAGCGACGAATAGAAATGTGCCGAGGAAGAATTGAAAAAGTCCATGGACTCCGCGAAGTCGTCACTGAAGGAAAAACTGCTCTATAACACTGCACGGTCAAGATGCGCCAAAGAAATCGAGGATTTGGAAGCAAAAGTATACAGGAAGCTTACGGATCAACGCACTGCTTCAGAGAAGCGTCTTGGATGTTATTTCGTCCAAAACAGACGCCTCAATCACGATCGTACGGTGCAGTTTATGAACTTTCACTGCAAGTCAGTTAACGAAACAAAGGAGAGCTTAATACAAGAAGTGAAGTTGAGTTTTAAGACAATTTAAAAGGAAATGCACTTCTATAAGGAGCAAAGAGGATGCCTGAACAGATTATCATCATTCTGTCGGCGCCACTTATGTCTGTCGTAGTGGACACTTATGTCTATTGTGTTTAATGAACAAATTCTTAAAAAGCTTTCATTGCAGTGATGTGCAAATCTTATTGGTGCAACTAATTACTAGATGAAAAGCATTCGAAATATGAACATCACCTGCTTCAAATTTAAATTTTTGAGAGACTAATTTAAATTACTACTTGTACTTAGGAACAATAATAAAAAAAATATTCTTCATTTTTCTGTGTTGTCATATCAAACATGTTAAATATTACGTGCCTATTTTTCTAATGCTTCAGTTACATATTGGCAAGCATAATTATCAGTTTTGGAACAAGGTATGAAGTAAACTGAAGTTTTAGTCATGTGTTTTGTATGTTATTGTAGACCATGTTCTCATAAATTTGTTAAGAAATATGAAAATTTTAAGATTAAACATATTTCCCTCCCAAAAACTGATTACTTTTAGGTATACATTTTCAATAATTGCCCGAAGGAAGTTATCCATCATCATTCAGTTTTCTCTTACATTGCATATGTACTTTTAAACAGCAGAATTATGTTCCGACTTAATTGTTTTGTTCATGTTCTATCTCAATTCCGGAAACAGCATACTGCGTAAAACTATCTTTGAAGTTCTTTTTAAGTCCACTTTATGTAGAAATAGGCTAATCAGATGTAGACCTACAGTCTTAAGTGAGATCCGAATAACTATGGGACTCCACTAGATATCGAACCCGGGATCCCTTGATTACAAGGCGACTATGTCACGTTACTATACTACACCACTAAGCCCCTTGAGAAACAAAGAAAACGAAGGTGAAGAAGTTTGCCATGGTAATATTTATACATCTCACTCTATCAGTGGCGCAGGAACTAGGATACAGAGGTACAGTCAACGGCAAAGATAATGGTAGGCAAATTGCCCACCACTATTTTCGTTCTATTTTAATTCTACATCCTGTGTTGATTTTGATTGATTTGGTGTGTAAAGTCCACTTTATACACAGTAAGGCTAATCGGAACTGGGACCTACAGTTTAAAGTGGAATCTGAACCACTATGAGCCTCCATCGGGTATCGAACCCGGGACAAGAAGACAAGGCAACCACGCTACCACTGCGCCATCGAGGAGGCCCCTACATCCTGTGTTGCTTCAAGGAGTGACGTTATGTTGGTGCGAATCAGATATTACCCTCTGCATATTGGCGTCTATCATCCCATTGTGTAATACAGGCAAAATGAAAATGGTGATGGAAAATTCACCTACACTTTATTTTGCCGTTGGGTGTACAAGCAACAGCAAAGTAATACGTAGGAACGACAGCAAGTGTGCGGCGAAGTGGGTTAGAAACCCTGAGTGCTCAAGGGTAGCTTCGATAAGGCACCTGAATTGACTTTAGTTGGCGATCTTTAGTTATCAAGGACATTCTGCTGAACAATTGAGAGAAGATGTTTGTTTGTGTGTGGATTTGGCCATCAGTCGCTTTTCTGCCACTTTTGGCCAATTGCAAAGATGAGGATGAGGGATGATATGAAAAAATTGAAGAAGCAACACTTATGAAAAGTGACTTTCAGTAAGA
Organism: Lepisma saccharinum; assembly: GCF_977018435.1. Classification (NCBI taxonomy): domain Eukaryota; kingdom Metazoa; phylum Arthropoda; class Insecta; order Zygentoma; family Lepismatidae; genus Lepisma; species Lepisma saccharinum. Next base: position 63,999,213 of record NC_139246.1, on the reverse strand, counting down.
AGGTAGTTGTAGACACGCTGGCTTAATTAAATATTTTCTGGGGATTATGACATGATCGAGGGGGATACCATTTGCCTTGGGGGGATGCATAACCATGCTGCTTGGATTTGTATTATTGGTGTGTTACTTCTTGATCTGTTAGTTTTCGCTTCTAACTTACCGTACTTGTTGGTAGACATTTTGTTCCCACAAGACACTGCGCAGAGAAAACAAGCTAAAAGTGATGGATGAGCGACTCGAGGAAGAATTAAACAGATAAATACAAGATATATGCATTAAAGTTTGAATAAAATATGTTCTTATTTTTCTATATTCATTTTAACACTTCATTTTCGCTTTCTATACTAAAAGAATGAATCCGACCAGAAAAATGCCAATATGTACGTACAAGTCTTACTGTGTATACATTGGACTTACGACCAATATTCAAACTCCTGACTGTGGAAAAAAAAGACACATCACTGGCTGGTGAAGAGGCTGGTGAACTTGCTTTTTGTGCAGCCTCTTTCTTCTTACTAGGCTGGACGTAGATCCCTTGCTTCGCGTCGCCTCAAGAACTATTTGGTGCAGTCGTTAGTACCGAGCGCTACAACACCAGAGGTCCCGGGTCTGAATCTCGGCCTGGGCATGGGGTGTTCTTTGTGAGTGTGAATAATGGTGGCAAACACTTTATTATATTTTAAAATATGTGATCGTTCTGGTAGCAAACTTTATTTTAGCTCCAGAAGTTCAAATGTTGGCATCAATTGCACATTTCAAATGTTGTGTAGATGTTCAGAATTCTTGTAGTGAAATATGATGCGGCTCCTGATACCCTATTACACCTCTTCTGCACTTGAAGTGTTAATTACGAGGTTTATTATTTTTAATTAGGGGCCGTTTTGCGCTTACGTTGGTAACACTGCATGCTTGGCGTCTTGCGTAGTGCATATGCGTTAGTTACCGACATGCCTAACACGTAAACATACGCCATTTGCATGTTGTGAAACGCTTGGTGTGGTTGTGGTGGACAATGGAAGTGGTGCAGGTAATTAAAAATCCTGCCGAGTGTGAGATAAGATCAGTGATCAGGTTTTAGACCACGAAAAATGTGAAAGCGGCAGACATTTATCGCCAGCTACGTGAGGTGTATGGTGAGAATGTCATTGTTGAAGGCAAAGTGCGTAAGTGGGTACGTCTGTTTAAGGCCGGTTCATGATAAACCACGATCAGGACACCCCTCAATCATAACGAACTCATTGGTGCACGATACGAGCCAACCGCCGTTTGACAATGTTCTGCCGAATGGACAAACAGTTAATGCGGCCGTGTATTGCAACGCTCTCAAGAAACTTCGCCGAGCAATACAGAATAAACGACAAGGAATGCTGTCTTCCGGTATCATGTTGGTGCACGGCAATGCACGGGCCACACACTGCAGCTGCCACACAGTCGCTAATTGACTCATTTGGCTGGGAGCGGATGGACCACCCTCCGTACAGTCCAGATTCGCCCCTAGCGATTATCACCTATTCCTCCACTTGAAGATTTTCTTCGCTGGGAAGCGATTCAACAGCGCCGATGAAGTCAAACAGACCATGACGGATTGGCTGTCTGACCTGGCGGCTGATTTCTTTGATGAGAGTCTACAAAAGCTCATCTACCGCTACGACAAGTGTCTCAACAACTATGGGAACTAAGTTGAGAAGTAGCTGAATGTACATATGAACAGCCACAGAGGTAAATAAATTTCTTCCTTTTACATGTTTTAGTTTCATTTCAAAACGGCCCCTAATTAAAAAATAAACCTCGTACATATGTATTTTCCATTTTGGGCCTATACTCTATGATACTACACCATTACAAAACTTTGGGTGTATTACGGGTGTGCTAGGTATCAGATATTAATGTGGAGGTTAGTAGATGTTGACCCCGCCAGTGGCTGTTTGTGCCCTCGGGCGTTTAATATTCGCAATTCATTTGCACGTACTTATAACTAATTTGCACGGGTTTTAATTAATTCGCATGTACTTAGAATTCATTAGCAAGTACTTAGAATACTTTACATTTATGTATTTGCATGTTTATAACTTTTTATGAATATATATTTATTTATTTTATGAAAAATATGTATATAGAAGGTAATTAGAGGTACTAAATGCTATGCATATGGTTTTATATTCATTACTGCAAAGTATGTAATGTATAAAATGTTAATATTAATGTTTATAATATTGAAAATAAGTTTTCTATGGTTTATGAACCGCTATGAACGGTGGTAATGGCTGTAGGTACAGGTTCAATTACGATTGGGGACGGTCCCGGTACTCGAACCTGCGATATGTAATATTATTAATTAGTACTATGTAATAATTGCATTATATTATGAAACACGATGGTGCAACACGCTAGACAGAATACTGTCTCAGAATCTCGACTCCGCTCTGATGCCAGACAGAGAGAATGAATTAATATTCAGCGCAGGTAGAGGAGAAAGGAATTTTGGGGAAGCGCGTTCAAGGTCAAATGACGTCAGAACGTCAGGACAAAGAAGGAATCTGATTGACCAATCAGAGAACGCGTCGGTAGATTTTCAGAACCGATTTTTTCAAGGTTAACCAGTACGCAAGAACAGGGGAAAGCTATGCAATACTGTAGGGCAGGGGAGGGATTCAACCAGACAACAAAGGATGTCTGAAAATGCACAGCAAGGGTTAAATCTCTGAAACTGCGCGTCGCTTGCATGCTACGACATGTTTCTGTCAAAGTATGCCAAGGTTACCGAGAACACTAGAACAAAGGATGATGGGAAGGAGTTCAAGGTGAACTAGAACGCAAGAACAAAGAAAGCGTCGGTTTTATTTCAACCAATCAGAAAACGCGTCGGTTTTATTTCCACCAATCAGAAAACGCGTCAGTTTTGTTTATGAAGTATAAAAAAGCGCGTAAAAGCGAGAAGATGTTAGTTTGAGAAGAATTTCTGAACCATTGTGTCAGAAAAGATATCAACTTGTGATTATTGTCTGAGATTTGAAGACAAAGAACTCAAAAGAAGCTATAATTAAGGTAAGTGTTTTTATTATATGGTGCTTTTAAATAATGCGTAAAACAAATAATGAACCGAAGCAAGAAACAAATATGCGTAATCTGAACAAGTACTACAACTATTTTTTCTATTTTTTTACAGGTGATTCTATTGTCTGTGTGCGTGCGACTGGAAGGATCTATTACTGAAAATGGCGTCTTCAAGCTCCACAAACGAGGCTAACCACACTGCGGTGAGTACTTCGAACGAAATTATATGTAATTTTCATTCTGGAAAGTATACTTCCCCACTAGAACTCGTTAATGCATACTATGATATGTGTGACAGAGTTATTTTCCACGACGATATCCCTTCTTGTGATCCGACTTTTTTCTGCGAGACAGTGCAAACAGCAATGTGTCAATTAGGGGTGGGGGCAAATCAGTTTTCAATTGTGGATGAAAGAGAAAGATATTTTAGACGGTTCGGAATGCTAGGGCGGGAGGTATCCATTGAAATACCTAATCAGGTTGTGGGCGACCCTGAATATTTGGTGGGGTCTATGTTCCAATTTCTAATGAAAAAGATTTTCTTTGATGTGGCACCGGACAGTCAGGTTGGTTTGATTATTTTCGGCAATGAAACCAATAAGGATATTTATATCCCTTGGCGCCGCCTTTCGGCATTAAATCCTAAAATTATTCAACACTATGTGACCAAAGTGCTGAACAGCAATGAATCCTTCTTTGTAGATAACTCTCTGAAATGCATGGCGCATATTGTCGAACCCAAGCGCGGTAGAGGGAAAAAAAAGTACCCCCTTTACAGAAAGTACGCCCCTTTACTATCAATAAACAATGCTAACCAGAGACAGACTGCTTTTACTATTATGACTAACAATGACAATTTGTGCTTGCCACGCGCTATTGCATTTGCGCAAGCCAAAATTGACAAGAATACTAAGAAAGTCGACTCGTTTCGAAGATACGATAATAAACTGAAAGAAGCGGCTCTACGGTTATGCTATGAAGCAGGCGTTGATCCAACCAATGGATGCACAGTAGAGGACATTGTTAAATTTCAAAACCAATTGGGACCAGAGTACCAAATTGTAGTGTTTTCAATGAAAGAGGGGGAAAGGGAGTATGAAGTTATTCGGTCAACTCCGTTCGCCCCTAAACAGATTAATTTACTGTATCACGATCAACATTTTGATATAGTCAACTCTGTCCCCACACTTATTGTGAAGAAGTACTACTGCCCCAAATGCCAAGTCGGGTTCGCTCACAAGTATCAACATACTGAATGCACGAGATATTGTTCATTGTGTGAATACACTCATGATGGTAATAAAGCCACTAACACTATTCCCAGAAAATGCACTATATGTAACAGGAAGTTTCTGTCCCCGGAATGTTATGAAAATCACTTGCGTACAGAAGGGCGGAAATCAAGTGTTTGCCAAACTATACACCAATGTAACGTTTGTTACAAAGTAGTGAACAAGAGATTGCGCAAAACACCACACAAATGCGATGAATTTTTTTGTAAAAGCTGTAATGCTTTTGTTGACCCAGCACACAAATGCTATATTCAGCCTGTTAAGCCTGAACCAAGTGCAAAGTTTCTCTACATTTTCTATGATTTTGAGTGTATGCTGGTAGAAAGAGAAAATGAGCAGAAACACGAAGTTAATCTCGCTGTTGCTAAGCAAGCTTGTCATGTCTGTAAAGACACTGATGTAGATTTCTGCGAGATGTGTGGTCCCCGTGTCCATATTTTCCCCAATATTCAAGAATTTATGCAATATATTCAAACTCCGAGGGAAGGGTTTGATAAAATCGTGTGTATTGCACATAATGCAGGGCGATACGATTCACATTTTGTTTTAAATTATTTGATTACTAAAGAGAATATTACCCCCTCCGTAATTATGCAGGGCAGGAAAATAATAGAGATGTCTATTACCAAGAAAGTAGTGTTCAGGGACTCGTTGAATTTCATGCTCATGAAATTGAAAGATCTGCCTGCAAGTCTGGGACTAGCGGAAGATTTGCAGAAAGGCGATTTTCCGTATTTGTTTTCAACCCCTGCAAATCAGAATTATGTAGGTCCATTCCCTGATATTCAATATTATGATATAGATTCCAAGTCCCCCAAAGAAAGAGAAGAGATGCTAAAATGGCACGAGGAAACGGTCCAAGCAGGGAAAATTTTTGATTTTCAAAAAGAGTTGCGCGAATACTGTATTAAAGATGTAGAAATTCTTGCTGCTGCATGTATTAAATTCTCTAATCTGATCGAAGATCTGACTGGAATACAGTGCTTTGTTCGCTGCGCGACTCTTGCGTCGTTAGCGTCTTTGATATTTAGAAGTAAATATCTTAAAGAAAACACGCTTATTAAAGTTCCGCCATTTGGATTTCGGGAACAAGACCAACAGTCTCTAATTGCATTAAAGTGGTTAAAGTGGGTAGAAAATAGTGAAAAGATCACTCTAAGACACGCAGGGAATCTCGGGGAGGCTAAAATAGGACGTTATAAGTTGGACGGGCTCCATGAAGAAAGCAAAACTGTTTATAGTTTCCAAGGGTGCTACTACCATGCTTGCCCGATTTGTCTTCCTGAAAACAGGGATAAGCCTCTTAACGAGACTGGCGAGACCCTAGACCATAGGTACGAACGTACTGTTACCCGTAAAGAAATGTTAGAGCAAATGGGGTACAAGGTTGTAGAAAAATGGGAATGTCAATTCAATGAAGAAATTAAAAAAGATCCAGAATTACGCAAATTTATTGCTGAGAATTGTTATTCCCTGAATAATCCACTTATCCCAAAAGAAGCTTTTAATGGGGGACGCACTGAACTTTTCAGGGCAGTTTATGAAAAACAAGAGAATGAAAATACGAGCATGAAACTGCTAGATGTAGTTTCCCTTTACCCTGCAATGATGAAGCAAAGAAAAATGCCTACAGGGAAACCAGTGATTTACACGTCAGAGTTTCCTACCTTGGATAATGTGTTTGGGGTTGTAAAATGTGATATTCTCCCCCCTAAAGATTTATATTTACCAGTACTGGGCATGTCATGCAATAACAAATTAATGTTTGCTTTATGCAGAACTTGTGCACAAAGCGAGAATCAAGAACAATGTTCACACGCAGATAAAGAAAGATACTTACATGGCACCTGGGTATCGGAAGAACTGAAACTAGCTGTAAAAAAAGGGTACAAAATACTCAAAATATATGAAATTTGGGATTTTCCTTCGGCTGACCAGAATGATAATGTGTTCAAAGACTATGTAGACACATTTCTTAGACTGAAACAACAGTCTTCAGGATATCCTTCCGGCTGCAGTTCAGAAAATGACAAAGACAAGTATATTCAAGATTATTTCGATCGTGAGGGAATTCAACTTGTAAAAGATGAAATTGCACCTAACCCAGGGCTTCGTTTTATTTCCAAAATTCTGCTGAATTCAATTTTTGGTAAATTTGCCCAAAATCCTTTAAAAACTAAGTCTATTTTTGTAAATACAGAACAGAAATTCCATGATATAGTGTTTAATCCACAGTATGAAATCAGTAATGTTGTTCCTATTTCCGAATCTTGTTTATTAGTGAATTATATTGATCTGGAAAGCAAAAATGAACCGTTAGTACTCTCAAATGTACTTGTCTCTGCGTTTATTACTGCTTATGGAAGAATGCACTTATATTCTTTTATGGACAAAGTCAAGGAAAGTATTCACTACGTGGATACGGACTCTGTGTTCTATGTAGAAAGAGAACATGAAAAACTTATTCCTACAGGCTCATTTCTTGGTGAAATGACGGATGAGATTAAAGACCCCTACCAAATTACATGCTTTTTGGGTGGTGGTCCCAAAAACTATGCATATAAGATGGTAAACAAACATGATCCTCAGGATGAGAAACATGTTATTAAAGTAAGGGGCATTACCATGAATTACAGAACTCGACTCCAGATTAATTTTGATTATTTTAAGCAACTGGTCAAAGGGGAAATTGAAAAGCGAGTTGTTGAGAACCCACGTAAAATTAAACGAAAAGCCAATTTTGAAATTGTTTCTGAATCTGAGCAGAAAACACACCAAGCAGTGCACACAAAACGAAGAAAAATTGAAAATTTTGAGACGGTTCCATATGGTATCTAAAATAAAAAACGAGTGTTTTTTTATTTTTATTTTTTATTGTTTTTTTACAGTCCTAAGACCCTTCTTAGTGCCTCAATTTGGCGTGCTATCCACGGGCACTCCCCGTTGATGCGCCGCCTGGCGCAGAAACCGCATCTCCCCTCTCTTCTTCGCCTCTGACGCGACGAGGGAGGGGACACCGGGCGCAGGCGGTGTTCTGCCCTTATATGGTCCATAAGGGCCTTTTTGCCCCGGAACCCCACCTCCCAGCAGATATCACATTCGCGTTTAATTTCATCCTGAAAAGAAAAGATAAAATTAATTTGTGGTATATATTTGGGCCATTGTGTGTCTGCGCTTCAAGCAGAGAACGTGTGTTGTTCAACATGGAATTGCGTTTTACACACCCTTTTGCAATGATGGTTTGTGGGCCGTCACAAAGTGGAAAAACCACTTTTGTGGATAAGCTTCTATTTTATAAACATAAAATGTTTACACAACTTCCAAAAACAGTAATATGGGCGTATGGTGCGGTTCCTCCCAGATTAAAATTAAGCCAAAATACAAATATTCAGTTTATTGAAGGAATCCCTGATGTAGCAAATATGGATATTGAAACTCCTGGATTAATAGTCATTGATGATCTAATGAATGAAAGCAGCAAAGATTCCGCTGTCGCAGATATATTTACGAAATATTCTCATCACAAAAATATAAGTGTTATTTTTATAGTACAAAACTTATTTCACAAAGGTGCTAAAATGAGAGACATAAGCCTCAACTCACACTATCTTGTGATATTCAAAAATCCACGTGACAAACACCAAATATACCATTTAGCACGACAATTCAAACCCGACAATAGTAAAAGTGTTTTGGAAGCTTTTCAAGATGCAACTGAAACACCACACACTTATTTAATGTTTGATTTAACACAAAATACACCTGAAATTTTACGTATGAGGGCGCATATTTTCCCCGATGAACAAATGGCTATTTATGCCACTGGAAAGCATGTCAACAAACCATTTCTTGTGCGAACGTCAGAATGACATCACAACTAAAAGAACATGCTCCGGCACTTAAATTATTGTGTAAATTAAAACCTATTCAACGGAAACGCCTTTTGCAACGAGCAACACCAGGACTAGTTCGTGTACTAGGACAATGTGCAGCCAATACAGTACGCGGTAATATTCCGCTTTCAGGGGTACAAAAAACTAAGCTTCAAAAGTATAAAGCCAGTTTGCGTAAACTAGCGGCGAAGGGCACTTCGCTCAAAAATAAAAAGAAAATATTAATTTAAAAAGGCGCCGGCTTTTTACCATTTTTAATCGGTCCTATTATATCAGCGTTAGGTAGTGCATTGTTTTCACAATGAGTGTGAGAAAAATGATTCTTGTTCCCGAGGACTTTGCCACTAATATGCATGCCTCCGTTGAGAAAGCTCAGAGACACGAATCAAGATTAGATTCTAATATTCGTACAATATTAGCACGTGAAGATATAGGGGAAAGTGAAAAATGGAAACTTTACCAACAGGCACTTCGACAATTTGTTAATTTTACTAAGCCTATTCCCACACACCTACCATTGATCGAAGAAGAAAATAAGCTGCCACAAATAAGTGAACCAGTGCAACAAGACGACCCCCCTCCTAGTGTTACTCTCAGGGAAGAAATTCTTGCTTCAGTACCGAAAACTGTTCAGAAGAAAACAGAACTTTTACTTAAAAGACTATTCTCTTCTCAATATATAAATTGGGACGCATATGGAACAGTGTACATAAATGGAAAAAGAATGCAGGGTTCAAATATCATAGATCTGATAAATGATTCTGTTCGCCCCCGTAAGAAAAGTAGAGATCCTGTCGGGAGAGATCAGTTCCAATCTATCCTTCATTCTCTAAACATACCCAAAGAATATATAGTTACACGCACGCCCCCACCCCCTTCAAGAAATAGGAAAGCTGAGTTTATATGGGAAGATATATAAAGTATGGATCTTAAAACATTGTATTATACACATGAACTACCGACTTCATTTTCCAATACTGAAAAATTATCCAAACATTCTACGCAATCACGAAAGAATATTTCTGAGTGGCTATCAAAACAAGATGCATATACTTTACATGTTCCAGTTAGAAAAAAATTCCCACGTAAACGTTACGAAACCACTTTTCCCCTGGAACTTATGCAAATGGATTTGGCAGATATGCAGAATATCGCCAAGTACAATGACGGTATGCGCTATATACTTTGTGCAATTGACGTGTTTTCAAGACAAGCGTTCTGTATACCAGTTAAAAGCAAGTCGGGTGAAATTATGGCAAAAGCAATCACTAAAATTATAAACATGTTAGAATATCCCCCTGTTCACTGCCAGACAGATCAAGGAAAAGAGTTTTATAACGCTCAAGTGAAAAAAGTGTTTGACAAGTACAATATTATTCATTATAGCGTTTATTCAGAACTAAAGGCAGCAGTAGTGGAACGATTTATTCGTACTTTAAAATCAAAATTGTATAAACACTTCTCAGCCAATAATACATATCGTTATGTAGATATTCTCCCCCTTGTAGTAAAATCATATAATCACTCGTATCACCGTTCTATAAAAATGGCTCCTGTTGAGGTGAGCGAAAATAATGCGCTGCAGGTCTGGTCTCAGTCTAGAAACAATACAAGTCAAAAAACCAATAATATCAAATTTAAATTTAATATCGGTAACTACGTAAGGATAAGTAAAGCCAAAATGAAATTCGAGAAAGGATATCTACCTAGTTGGACAGAGGAAATTTTTATAATTAGTGATCGTATGAGTACTGATCCCCCTACATATCGTATAAAAGACTGGAGTAACGATCCTGTCAAAGGCATTTTCTATGAACCAGAATTACAAAAAATTACGCTTGATCCAGACAAGCCATTTACTATCGAGAAAATTCTAAAACGAAAGGGAGACTTTGTCCTAGTAAAATGGAAAAACTACCCCCTCGCATGTGCAAGTTATGTACATAAATCAGATATTACGCGTGTTTAGGTTAGTTGCCATTATGCCGCTGGACGAATTCTATGTTACATTACCTTCCAATGTAAACTTGAACTTGTTTCCTGATAATAAAATAGCACATTACCGTACTAAGCTGAGCGAACCAATAGAATTAAATGAACAATGGGTGGTGGCGGCCACAGAGCTTCATTTAACTTGGAGTTTTTATAATATTGTTTCCGATACAAATAGCATTTCATATCAATTTAAACCGAAAAAGAAGGACCAGATTTTTTATAGTGAAAGTATAGTTCCTAAAGGTTACTACTCCAATATTCAATTATTATTAAACAATATTCCCCCTTCAAAAAGAAAACTGCTTGCTCAACATGTCCGATTTGGTTATACTTTGTCCACGCATAGTATGTATACACAAACAACGCTAGAGGAAGATGAAATTATGAAATTGCATATATCTCCACAATTAGCTCCAGTGTTTGGTTTTTCGTTGGATACTCCCAAGTCAGAAATATCTATACATTCGGTTATTGGTCCAGGTACGGCAAGATCAAGTTCTATTTATCCTTGTAATTTAGATTATCATATCCCCCGTGAAATCAACATATGCACAGATATTTTCAAATATCAAGCAAATATAGGTCCCGTAATACGAACGGTTAGTGTGGTTGATTATGAATATGGAGCAATAAAAAGTTATATATTTGAGCCCAGGCAGTATCTAAAAGTAGAGAAGCGTTACTTTGAAACAATTGAAATTATATTAAAAACAGAGCATGGAACTTTGCTTCCATTTGAGTTTGGAGCGTCAAGTGTTACATTACATTTTAAAAAAGTGGAATAATGATTTCTGAAGGCAGTGATAATGATTACTATGTAACTTTGGTTTCAAATGCATCCAAAAATATTTTTCCGACTAATACACCTTCTCATTTTTTAACTAAACTTTCTAATGCTGTTAAGCTCGAGTCTGGAGGCTGGTTAGTGGGTCTGTCTGAAATTCATTTCACAAACAGTCTGTTTAATATTCAAAAAGGACAAAATGAAATTATGTGGACTTATTATAACCAAGACTCGGATCAGTCAAGTAAACAGAGCGGTAAAACAATCGTTCCCCCTGGATATTATTCAAGTGTGGAGTCTGTTTTACAAGTTTTAAATCAAGATCATATTGGAGAAGGGCTATTTCGATTCGGTTATAACCCGTCCAGCAATATTGTTGAGGGAAAATACAATGCACAATTATCTACACTGAACCTCTCTGATATTTTGGCTCTGCAGTTAGGATTCGAACCAAATAGAAATCTTGTTAAACAACAGCATAGTTCGAAACAGACCAACCTAAATATTGGTTATCCCCAGCAGGTTTTAGTATACACTAATGTACTCAGTTACCAGTTTGTAGGAGATACAAAGGCACCTCTTTTAAGAATGTTTACATTTTCTTCGATCCCTTATGGTCGGTCACAATCTATAATATTTAACCCCGTTCATTATATGCCTGTATCGAAATATTTATTTGATACAATAGAAATAGTTTTAAGAGACAACACAGGTCGTAAACTCTCATTTGCCTTCGGAGATCTGAGTGTTAAACTACATTTCAAGCGACAATGAGATACGATAGACGTCAGTTATATCGAGATTATTATCTCAACCAGGCGGGAACAGGTTTACCTTATTTTTCCGGTCCTCCCTATCAAAAAGGCCACGGAGCCCTCGGTTCAATATTTAAAAGCTTGTTTCGTTTTGCTGCCCCTTTATTAAAACAGGGTGCTAAAGCAATTGGCCATCAAGCATTACAATCGGGAATGGAATTTGTTGGGGATGTTCTACAAAACAGGCCTCTCAAACAATCTTTCAGAGATCGTGTAAATCAGGCGGGAGAAGCTCTTCGTGAAAAAGGCGAGAGAAAAATTTCTCAGATTCTTTCAGGTAAAGGCAGACAAAAAAGAAAGGCTAAAACTATAAAATTCGAACCTCCATTTATTACCTGCCAGTCACGCAAAAAGAGGCGAAGGGTACACAGAGATATATTCGCTAATTAACTACCATGTCGTTAGTAAACTGTAACTCATCGGAATGCACAAATACAGAATTGGATTTGTTTTCTCTGCCATTAACTCAAACTAGCATTGAAAATTCTTGTTTAGTGGAGTATCGTCCCATTTCATCTTTAACTAGTAAAAGTCCAGTCGAGTTTGCCATTACTGGAGACAGTGGGGAATACATTGATCCAGCACACATTTATCTGTACCTAAAATGTAAAATAACTAAACCAGATGGTACGGCCTTAGCTGCCGATAACCTGGTTGCCCCCGGAAACAATTTTCTACATACAGCATTCAGTCAGGTCGATGTTTCGTTAAATGACAAATTGATTTCGTCCTCTGCAGGGTGTTACGCTTACAGGGCATACATTGAAACATTACTCAACTATTCTAATGAGGCTAAAAAATCTCATCTCACTGCTGCTCTCTGGTATCGCGATACGCCTGGGAAATTAGAAAATCTAACTGAAAATAAAGGAATTGAAAAACGAATGAGTCTTGCTGCGCAAAGTGGGTCATTCGACATGTACGGGCGACTGTATTCTGATTTTATGTGCCAACCTCGTCTTCTCTTGAACAATGTGTCCATGAGAATTAAATTACATAGAACAAACGATGCATTTTCATTGATGGCCGCCGAGAATTCTTCTTATCGTGTAGAAATACAGGACATTTCTCTTTATGTAAAAAGAGTTACTGTATCTCCAGATATAGGTCTTGCTCATGCAAATGCTCTTGAAACTACTACAGCTAAATACCCAATTACACGCGTGGAAGTAAAATCAATAACTATCCCTCAAAATATTACTTCTTATAATCTAGATAATATATTTTTAGGTACTGTTCCTAAACGTGTAATATTAGGTTTTGTTGAAAATTCAGCTTTCAATGGTCAAATACATAAAAACCCCTTTAATTTCCATCATTTCGGATTGAATAAAATTCAACTCCAAGTTGGAACTAGAACCATTCCAAACCAACCTCTCTGCCCCAGCTTCACAGACAAAAATATTATCCAAGCATATTACAATTTATTCTCTGGAACGGGAATACATTACCAGGATACAGGAAATAGTCTCTCCCGAGAAGATTTTGATAATGGATTTGCTTTGTATCCCTTTATTCTTTCACCCACAATGGAAATTGACTCTACTTGGGACATATTACGTGATGGGAGTGTAAGTGCTAAACTGTCATTCTCTGCGCCGTTGCCTACGGCGGTCACATGCATTATTTATGGAGAGTTCGATTCTCTGATCCAAATAGACAGACATAGAGGTATTTTCCCAGATAATACAAAATAATAATCAGTTGAGTACCAGCCAGGAAGGAGTACGGATCACAATATGAGGGCTGTCGTTGATTTTCAAGGATTCCGAGACAATTCTGGCAACTTTATTCCTAAAGAACTAGCTATAGTCGATGCAGACTCAGATAGTATGCAATCATGGATATTTCTACCACCTTACGAATGGGATACTTTAGATATTGGAGCAAAAAACGAAAATATATGGCAAACACAAAACAAGCATTCTCTCGAATGGCCTATCGGTGAACTTTGCTATTCAAAATTGGTTTCCGTACTTTCCCAGTACACCGGAAACGCATCAGTTATTTATTCTTTTGGAGCTGATAAATGCAAGTTTTTGATTAAAGTACTTCACCGCACTGTGGTTAACCTCGAGGACCTAGGATGCCCTAAAGCGTCACTGTTAGCCTTCCCTGCACAAAATTGCTGTCGCAATTATCACAGATTAAGGACAATCAAATGTGCTCTTAGAGACGCACATTTATACGCATCTTATCTCCGTAGCTTCATGCTTCAACAGCATATTATAGGAGAAGCCACAAGGACTGCACCTAAACAGAACACCTCAACATCAGACAGTGGATATTCCTCTTTAGCTTCGTTTTACAACGACGTTTCAAGTGTGTATTACTTATCCGAGCAAGGTTGCTCTTCCAAAAATAGTGCATTTTCGGATAGTGAACAATGAATAACATTGAAATTGAAAAAACTGTTCAATCAGACAAATGTCTGTCTTTTATTTTTCGAGGTGTTTTTGCTAATAACACATTGCCAAAAAATGTGCAATTGCCTGCTGCATTGATTATTAACACCGACAATGAATCTGGACCAGGGATACACTGGACAAGTTTGTTTATAAACAGTGATAAGGAGGCCATGTACTTTGATAGTTTTGGTCAGCCTCCTAGTGCAAATGTACTAAAATTTATAAAAAAGAACTGTATATCATGGTGCATCAGTGAAACGGTGGTTCAAAACCCAAACTCATCAATGTGTGGAATTTATTGTATTATGTTTTTACATTATATGTGCCGTGAGTTACCTCTAACCTATTTTCTGTCGTTGTTTGGAACAAACTTAAAAAGAAATGACAGAATTGTATGGACAAAATTCTCAAGTGCCTTTAATTAATTTACAGTGTGCCTGCAGTGAATACTGCATCGAAGACCAGTGTCTTATTTTCTCTATTGCACAAGCAATAGTAGAAAATTATCCCAAGCCTACATGTTCTGAATGTGAACTTGGCGAACCAAAAGAAGAACTTCACAAATATCTAAATCTTGAGTGCATAGAAAAAGAGAAAATGGAACAGTTGATCAAAACTTACAAAGGTGTTATCTGCTGCTACTTCCAGCAGGCTCATAAAAGAATATTTATACGTGACAGAAAGGCGTTCGATGCAAAAGTGGACAGTGTAGATATCGAACTAGTTATGAAACTGTATACTAAATTTCTGCATAGTACATTTTTCTATAATAATCATCATATTGCATATACATGCAATGATTTGTGGGCTCCAAACAAATCAAAAACAGAACAAAAAGGTGTAATGTATATAAATGAATTTATCACCTGTAATAATAATAAAGTGTACTTTTCTGGGGCGCCAGTACAGACATTACGCAGATGAGAATTGTACGGTAATCCCGTACGTCACTGTGTGTTTAAATATAATGAAAAGCCAACAAAAAAGTTTCACTTTTGTGGGCAGGGATATATGTATATACCAGAATGTATATGTGCGTTGGATTCGCACCGGTTTCACTCATATGATTTTTCTTTGGAGAACAAGTTCTGGGAAGCTATTTGTTCCACAAAGTAACAACTTAAAAGCATTGTACTTTGAGTAGTTATAATGTATAAATATAGCAGCGTAGTGTTAAAGCTGTTTACTATCTATGTACAATTTTGCTTGAGAAAATATAAAGCGTTGTGTGAACGCTATGTATTACAACATGTGTACAAAATGACTTATAAAAAACTGTAAAGCGTTGTGTTAACGCTATGTATAAATAATTTGTAAAATTAATTTGACTCTGTATTTATTTTGTAGTAGATTAGTTTTAGAACAATAAACTTGTATGTAGTAGACTTGTGCGTTTTATTTCTTTTAAAAAATAAAAGGTTTATAGTTATATGTAGAGTAAAAAAAGCTAAAATTGTTGGTGCAAACGGTACTAGGTTCGATCCTTGTTAGGGATCTTGCACAAATCTCAAATACATTAATCGCGACTGTTACTACAATTCACTTTTATTCCGTCTCGCCACGCTAAACACTTTGCCGCTAGTAGTGTATATTGATTGTTTCAACGCAGTACTTAGTAGGTATCCTCTTTTTTTATCAATTAAATATCACTTTTTGACATATTTTGACAATTTTTTGTCGATGTTTTAGCGTTTAGCAATGTTTTTAGTACAATTTTCACTATACTCATTTTTCCCCCACTCGTACTTGGTAGGTATATTATGATCTTACGTGATACAACTTAACCTATCCTTTTTTTACGATTATTTAATTTTTTTTACGATCCTAAGTGATATAACTTAACCTATCATTTTTTTATTTATGCACTGTTTGAACGTCATCATTTGAGGATCATATTTTGTAGGTATTTTTTTTTATCAATCGAATATAAGTTTTTGACATATTTTGACAATTTTTTGTCGATGTTATAGCGTTTAGCGATGTTTTAGTACAAATTTTTACTGCACTTATTTTTTCCATTTATACTTGGTAGGTATATCACGATCTTACGTGATACAACTTAACCTATCTTTTTTTTTTACGATTTTTTAATTTTTTTTACGATCCTAAGTGATATAATTTAACCTATCATTTTTTTATTTACGCACCGAACTAACCTACAAGGGACTCTGTTTGTTTTAATATTTCAGTATTATAAGGTTTTCACAAATTTGATATAACCTAAAATGTGTTGGATGTTGATTTTTAGTATGTGGCAATTTTTTATGAATTTTAAAACTGCTCCGTGACCCTTTCGTTCTTCACGTCGTAGGCGAAGGACTTCTCTGCAATCAGGATGACACTGCATAGGGTATCCTCGGGCAAGGCATCGTGGAACTCGCAAACACCCACTCTACAAAAATTCTACTATATGATCTTTCACTGGCTAAGCTAACCTACAAATAGGAATTGCCAGCACTGACTTATAAACCCACTGGGTCTTCTTGGCATGTTTTTTCATGATGTGTTGCCAGGCTATTGGGCATCTTGGCGTATACAATGTATATATTTTGAGAGGGGGGTTATAGCTTTTTATGCTGTACGAATACTAAAAACTTGACAGTGACAACCAACAGAGTAAATAAACCTACATGCAGAAACTAACAACACTAGTTTCTGACAGTGAATTTGAAATAAAATATTAAACAAAATACATGAGTAAGCACTGTGATTACAAATAATACCAGTGTTATGCCCCCCCCCCTCCAACTCCAACTGGGCAACTGGGGAAAATAATTGTACAACAATTTGAATGGAAGCACATGTTTTTACGCTCTCGTAATACTGACCTTGCCCCAGTGATTTTAAATTGCTTCCATCCGCTTTTTTTTTTCTGTGTTATTTCCGCATGTACGCAACATTGCTTTCAATAGACAGAAGGAGTGTTAGTATAGCAGGTTTTGAGTTTACAATTTATTAAATTAAACAATAATTTATGTAAGAATATACTTGTACTTACCGAACACAAAATAATAAAAGCACATGTGAATGTTTGCGTGTGTTCATGTTATATGACGACTGAGTAAAAAAATAATGTTGACTCCCCGAAAGATAAAAGTTCCTGGTTCGACATCAGATGCATGCAAATTTTATGTTTTGCTCTCCAAAATCTTGATTTTTATGTTTGTGCTATTTGTCATACAGCAGAGGAGAAGAGGGGAGAGGGGAGGGGAGGGGGTACTATTAGCGCCATCTATTAGCAAACAATAGAAATAAAAAAGTAAGGTCAAACTTTTTCAACACCCAAAAATTTTAAACGTCCTCGTTTAGTAATACGATCAGCTGAAGATGTTTGAAGGAGTACTCTTAGTCGACGAAGCTAATTGCTAGGGCCCATATATTGCTAAAATGTTTCTTGATTTACATATTTCTCATACCGCCATATGTTGTTCTAGTTGACTTCTTCTAAAAAAATGCTAATTAGCGAGAGTTAATTAAGCAAGGCAAGTAAAAGAAGCAAATAGAACAACATATGACGGCGTGAAATATGTAAAAAATTCGATTCAAAGGTGGATCGAATTAAAATTGGGGGATATTTTGCATTTTTTTCCTATAATGTACAAAACATTTACCGTACATAATCTTTTCCATTTACAACAGTATAAAATAAGAGGAATGTGTGACAATATCTATATTAATTAGGAAGGTATGTCGTATGCTAGGTTAGTTAATTGTGTCTTCTACAGCTTTACTGTTTAGAGGAAAGATGGAAAAAGAGAGCTTTACAAAAACTAACACTCTTAACAATATTGTACGTCCGTGAAAATTATATATATAAATAAGACTTAAGCGTATTATCTGCTTTCATGTCAGATTTTGCCAACCTGTTAGCTGTAGTGTTTAGGTGACAAGCGACCTGCTCAAATATGATACTGTTGGTCAATCATTGTCGTGATTAAGGATTAAAAAAGAGGGGGCGGGTGAAGTCAGATTCAAAGAGAATGCCACGTGATCACTTTGATTCAATAGCTCAGACTAGTTCGCTGCACTTTTTGACTGCACTCACGCGTCTAGTTGGTTACACGGTGCATCCTACCTCGTTGATTTGGTGTCACGTAGTGTATTTGGTGTCTGCACCACGTCCTGGAGAGGTGTAATATGTGGTGTGGTGTATGACCATGTGGTGAGTGCTTAACTAATCAAATGAACGTTTAAAGCAGCGGACAGGCATTTGTTGAATCTTCTGAATTTGAACACTGCTATTCGTCTACTTGGTTGAATGTTATTTTCTTTTACCAGCCTGATACCGGGATATACCTGCACTGCATCTAATGTCAAAGAAGTGCAGCGTACTAGACGAGGATATTAAATTGCTCTGTTGTAAATGAGATGCATGATGTTCTCTTGCAAGTTGTTAATATGAATTGATGTTAGTGTGAAGAAACTGAAGGCAGAATAATGCTAATGCTATCTGGACTCGCTTAGTTAATTCAAGATAGTCGCGACAAACGTAAACGGGCTGTGCAGGACTTGGAAAATTTTTTCGATTGATGAAAATTTGGTTCTATGATGATGACCTATACTAAATTTTTGGTATGGGAGGACAGAAAATACCGAGACTCGACCAACACACTAAACCCCAGACCTCTCTATGGCTACATGTTCGGAAGTTACGAGTGATTAAAAGTTTTGGGAGGGTGTGTGCAAACATCCCTTACCCTTGAACTCAGGACCACCAAACTTTGGCATACATACGCTACATCCCCAAAATCGACAAGGGGTGGTGTTTGGGGGAGATTTTTCGATTTATTTTCGCGCAATATCTCACCGTTTTCGAGTTATTTGCAATTTTTAATGCCGGACTTGGAAAGTAAATAATTATCTACCTCATCAATAAATTGAAATATAAAGGAATAATCATACTACATCTACGAAATGTCAATATCATGCTGCTGCTTCAACTATGATAACCTATGTTTATTTTGTTAGGAGCCAATGCTAGTGCATGTCTCTACGATGATCCTATCGAAAAGAAATTGACAATTGGCCCACCCTTGACCTCCAAATTTCGTACACGTACTCTACATCACCAAAATCAACAAGGGGGTCGACCCTATCTTCTGCACAAGTCTGACGTGTACGTCCTGTTTCGCGAAGAGTCGACAACCTTCCACAGCTGTTTGTATTATATTACATCAGATATTATATTGCATGAGTGAGTTGGCTGTGTGTATAAAGACTAGTTTCAGACATGGACGCGAATATAATGCCATGATAATTAGCTGCTGTCCAAAGTTATTGCATAACTTAAAATATTTATATATAAAAAAGGATATTTATTGTACTGTGCTTTCTAGCGAAGGTATTATTGTAAACGATATTGTTTGTAAATGTGGAAAGTTAGAAGCTCAATCCCCGGCCTATCAATGATAAAAAATTTCATCACGGACAACAACCAAAAAAAAAGGGTGTGCACGTCACAAAAGCATTGTCATATGGACTGACGATTATTATTTTTTTAAAAAAAAAACAGACCTAGTTACGATGGGTTATAACCTGTGATGTCTTGCAATTGTTTTTGCTTATTTCAATGTCAGCGAGCGTGATATGAAACATGCATGCGAAGAAGGGAGGGAGATCATAACAAAATAATTCACACTTCGATTTCATTACTTTCGCTAGTCATGTTTCACCTCCTATCTAGAAGGATACTGGATGCTATTTTATTTGAAGATGGCTAAAAGCGAGGGAAGGAGAGAAATGTTACTTTTTACTTTTTTGCCTGTGTGTGACGAAAATAGTTTTACATGCATACGGCTGTATCGTGATCTGCTTGAATCATCATCACATTTGTGAGTTTTCAGTATTGCTGAATATATTTACATATCAACTAACGGTTATGAATTACGTAGAAATTGGCTTTTGTTAACGGTCCAGTGGCGAAGTTGGAAACAGAGAGCGGTCACATCAGACAGGTGCTCCTGGTATCTAAAGAAATGCCCGCCTCTTACAGAAAAAAAATGGAGTGTTAGAAAGGAAAGATGTTATACCCGAATGAACGGGGAGTCTCGAGCATATTCCAATCCTCATCTTCGCGTTCAGCTAACGAGGAAAAAAAAGAAACTTTACATATGGGGGACTCAACAGCTGCTGTACGGTATTGTCCATGGATGTTAAAACTTTTGTTTTTTCTGAATAGACGGACATATCAGTGTTGCAATCTCCAGATGAGACCGGAGCTTATTATTATTATTATTATTATTATTATTTTGGACAAGGGGGATCAGATCAATGTATGGACTAAAACTTTTCTTTACATCAAAATAAAACAGAGGATTTTTTACTCCACTGCTTACTTATTATTGTAAAGAATGAGGTGCCGCGTCTTATTGTATAGTCTTCCAACAGCACACCTCGGGGCGTAAATTTCTGCTTCTTCATGTATGCAAAATGCACTTAACTTCTGTTGTGAAGCGAATGGAGAGTTTGTTTTGCTGCTGTGATTAAATACTAAACCAAAATCTTATTACATAATTTTGAAGTATATTTGTTAATACGATCTATATTATATGTCCTCCTCCGTAGTTGAGCGGGTTAAGGCGTTCACTCGTCTTGAGATCGTTCGCTGCGGGACGGCGTAGGTTCGAATCCGGCTCTGGTTGGAATTTATTCGGCCTACGTATAGGGCCGGTGGCAACCCACCATCGTGAGGAAATTGGGAAGCTCCGAGTGAGTGAGCGTAACCTGGTCAAGAAGACCTACAATAACGGCTGGGGGTTCGTCGGGCTGATCACTCGTCACCCCAACACTGGTCTGAGACCTCCACGCTATAACAGGTGACGGCGGAACAGTGTGGGAGGGAGACCAGCAGTTGGTAGGTAAGTCAAGGCCCGCCATGGTGCTGTAGAGCTGTAGGGTTATGTTATCTATATTATATCATCGCTATAGGTGGTCCATATTATGCGCAGGAGAATTTAAAAAATGTCTTGTTTCTCGAACCTGTGACCTGTAGATTTGCTTTTGCTGGCAACAGAAACAGAAAATGGCACTATGTTATTCTATACTGATACAGGTATACTGTAATCATAACAATTTTCTAGTAACAAAACAACAACTATGTCGGAAAGAAATGGTGGGGGGTTTGTCTGTGTGGGGTCTTATTAACTACTTCACATCTGTACCCGCACAACTCATCGACTACAAAGCAACAATGTTAGGAAGTATGTGCATGGCCCCAAAAATACAAATTTAAAATCACTAATGAGACATGAACTCCCTTCACTGGTGTATATTTGAATATGCGAAAATGAGGTACTTTGAATAACCACAAAAAAGCTTGCAACGGTATAGAGAAGGCTCACAACTTCAAATTTTAGACGATTTTTCGTTAATCTGCAAAAGGCCAGGGCATTCGAATTCAAGGACGGAAAATATGAACAGCGAATGAATGCTTTAGAGTAGATGTGATATTTAAAGGAGGTGATCATTTTTTTTACTTTCTCAATTCAAACAAAAATTCATGAATATTATTATCATTGAATGGTTGGTTAGGTGCTCGGTTTATTTTGTTTCTCCGAACGATAGATGGAATGTATACAAGCCTGTGCCTCCTAAGTTTATCGCGGCTATGAGGATGAATCGCGAAATGAAACGAACTGGAAACTTTCAATATATATATATATTTTTTATAACATGCTTCACTAAGGAGGTCAAATGACAAGTTGGATTGCTATCCTTTTTATAACTTGTTAATTTTATTACGAACGAAGAAAGAATGTATGGCACTTAATGCTGTAATGTTATTGATTAGATCATCGTTTATCTTGTCCGCATCGATTAATCTTCTTATGTTCTTTTTCTTCGTCTTGTCGTCGCGTCCATCTCTTCTGTTATCACAATCGAGACTTCTAGATTATCATTTCTTCTCCCTGAAATTTTAGAAATGTAATTTTTCATGATCATCCAGCGAACGCCTGAGACATTTCAGCAAAATGTCGATTATTCAATGGATGTTGTAAGGTTCCATGTTTTGTTTTTTTTTACTATCTCTTGTTTGGTCGATTTTGAATTTGGGAGTTATTTTTTTTATTTTGCCTTTCGCGACATGTTCGACTAATCGTGACAATACGTTTCAACCTTTCTGCATAAACGTTGAAACGTTTCAACGAACGTTCGTTGAAACGTTTCAACGTTT